>NC_030809.1:134517378-134844818 GCF_001704415.2 Capra hircus
TTTCCATCTCCAATGCATGAGAGTGAAAAGTGAAAGTGAAGTTGCTCAGTCGTGTCCGACTCGGCAAGAGTACTGGAGTGGGGTGTTAGTGCCTTTAGGATGGCACCAACCATTATTTATTTATAGTCCCAAATCTCTTTAGTTTCTCTGTAAAAGGAAATTAGTGTTTAGTAGTAAATGTTTCAAAATCTTATTTTATTTGGAAATGACCTATTTGATAGACTTCCAACACTTAGCACACTTGGCACAACTTTTAGAAATTTAAGTTCCACCAATCTGGAGAGACTATTTTAGACAGATATTTCTAAAGAATAATTATTTTTAATAGCTTTTATATAAAAGCTCATATTCATTTACATTTTTTTAGAAGTTTCTTCACTCGAGGTAATTTCCTTGTTGACAAACTAGTAAGAGGTATAATATTTAACTTATATTAAACCTAGGTACAGTGAAAATATTCTACTTAATGTTAATTACTCTAAGACATGTCTATATTAGATAGGTCAACAAACAAACATTAATATCAAGTATTTAATACTAAATATTTCCCAGTTCCCATGAACCTGGAATTTATTGTTTAATTTAGAATTATTTGATTTGTAAGTGCTTACCTTTTTTTAAGCCAATTAAATAGAGCTCATTTACAAATTAACCTCAAAAATATTACCCAGAGACAAAGACATACCAAGACATATTCAGACAGACACAGTGAAGATCTAGGTTCATTTTCTAAGTTTAGTCATGAATTAGATATTACAATATAAAATTTACTAGTTTATAAAAAAACAGTTGAAATAAATAAAAATTTTAAAGTCTTTTCCCCCTTTTCCCTCAGTCTCAGGAGTTAGAGATGGTCTAGATAAGTGTTCCTAAGAGCCCTGGTCTCAAGGCACAGGGAAAGAAAATCAAGTTCTAACAAAATGACAGCAGGCCTAAACCAAATGGTGGCCAGACAAAGCAAAATGGCCATCAAAAATCACAACATAGAACACAGAGTTAAAACTCACACATATAAACCTGGCAGTCCTCATCAGACATTCCCTTAAATACAAGAATACAGTCTCTCAGAAAGCCTCCTATAGAGACACAGAACTTCAGATCCAAGTACTAACAGCTTCAAAGATTTCACAGGGAGCAAAGGAAGCCAGCTTGAAAGAAAAATGGGGAGGAGGCGGGAGAGCAGGGCAAAAGGGGTAGCCTTACAGACGTCTCCTGCCACCTGCAGCTACCCAGGCGTTATGCGGCTTTTTCCTGGGCCTCCAGAGAATGGAGGACTGGGACTCGGCCCTACCAGAAATCAGACCAGAACAGAACCAGAATTCGAGATCTCTGCCAAGAGGAGGCGATCAGTCTCCAATCCTCAGCTCAGGCTGAGGCCCTTCAACCAGATTCCTGCATCCAGGACCAGGGAACTAGAAAAACGAGGAAGGATAGGAAGGGTTAAGGAGAGGAAAGAGAGGGAAGGGGAGAGAGGTCAATAAAGTCTCTTGTTCCTTACCCCGTCGGGGCACTCTAGCCAGTTGTCCGCATCAAGAGGAGACCAGGAACAAAAGGGTCCCAGTTGTGGTTGCTGGGTATGGTCCATTGACAGGCAAGCTGGCCCCTGAGTACCCGGAGTGGTCAGGATGTCAGTCTCAGGGAAGAAGAGTCCCCGCCAGAGTCGCCATTTGTAGAAGGAAGGGGGACCCCTTCCAGGGCCCAAAACTGGGCTCTTGTCTAACACTCGGAAATGAATTGTCCCAGGAGACACATGTGCTGACAAAGCAAGAGATTTTACTGGGAAAGGGCGCCCGGGTGGAGAGCAGTAAGGTAAGGGAACCCAGGAGAACAGCTCTGCTGCATGGCTTGCAGTCTCAGGTTTTATGGTGATGGGATTAGTTTCCGGGTGGTCTTTGGCCAATTACTAATTCAGAGTCTTCCCTGGTGGTGCACCCTTTGTTCAGCCAAGATGGATGCTAGCAGGGATTCTGGGAAGTGGATGGACTCGCAGTGTCTTCTTTAGACCTTTCCCGAACTCTTCCGGTTGGTGGTGGCTTATTAGTTCCATATTCCTTATCAGGATGTCCTGTCATAATACAATTCATGCAAATGGTTACTATGGTGCCTGGCCAGGGTGGGCGGTTTCAATCAGTGTGCTTCCCCTAACAATATCACAGAGAAGACAGTTTAGACAACCGAAATTGACGTTCTCACAGTTCTGCAGACTGGAAGTCCAAAGTGCCAACAAGTTAGGCCTCTCCTGAGGCCTTTCTCCTCTCTCCTTGGCTTACAGATGGTCACCTACTCACTGTGTCCTCACTTGGTTGTCCATAGATGTATATTGTCTGTATCGTAATCTCCTCTTATAAAACCATCAATCAGATTGAATAAAGGCCCACCCTACTGACCTCATTTTAACTTAATTACCTCTTTAAAGGCCTATCTACAAATACAGACATTTTGAGGCATTGGGCTTTAGGGCTTCTACACACGAAAGTAGGTGACATCTCAGCCCATAACAACAGTTCTACTCTTTGCTTTGTCCATTTAACAGTTTCAGTTCAGTTCAGTATTCAGTCGCTCAGTCGTGTCCAACTCTTTGCGACCCCATGAATCACAGCATGCCAGGCCTCCCTGTCCATCACCAACTCCCGAAGTTCACCCAAACTCATGTCCATCAAGTCGGTGATGCTATCCAGCCATCTCATCCTCTGTCATCCCCTTCTCCTCCTGCCCCCAATCCCTCCCAGCATCAGTCTTTTCCAATGAGTCAACTCTTCACATGAGGTGGCCAAAGTACTGGAGTTTCAGCTTTAGCATCAGTACTTCCAATGAACACCCAGGACTGATCTCCTTTAGGATGGACTGGGTGGATCTCCTTGCAGTCCAAGGGACTCTCAAGAGTCTTCTCCAACACCACAGTTCAAAAGCATCAATTCTTCGGCGCTCAGCTTTCTTCACAGTCCAACTCTCACATCCATACATGACCACTGGAAAAACCATATTCTTGACTAGACGGACCTTTGTTGGCAAAGTAATGTCTCTGCTTTTCAATATGCTGTCTAGGTTGATCATAATTTTCCTTCCAAGCATTAAGTGTCTTTTAATTTCATGGCTGCAATCACCATCTGCAGTGAATTTGGAGCCCAAAAAAGTAAACTCTGACACTGTTTCCACTGTTTCCCCCTCTATTTGCCATGAAATGATGGGACCAGATGCCATGATCTTAGTTTTCTGAATGTTGAGCTTTAAGCCAACTTTTTCGCTCTCCACTTTCACTTTCATCAAGAGGCTTTTTAGTTCCTCTTCCCTTTCTGCCATAAGGGTGGTGTCATCTGCATATCTGAGGTTATTGATCTTTTTCCCGGGAATCTTGATTCCAGCTTGTGCTTCTTCCAGCCCAGCGTTTCTCATGATGTTCTCTGCCTGGAAGTTAAATATGCAGGGTGACAATGTACAGCCTTGACGTCCTCCTTTTCCTATTTGGAACCAGTCTGTTGTTCCATGTCCAGTTCTAACTGTTGCTTCCTGAACTGAATATAGGTTTCTCAAGAGGCAGGTCAGGTGGTCTGTTATTCCACCTGTTTTCCGGTCTGTTTTTCAGAATTTTCCACAGTTTATTGTGTTCCACACAGTCAAAGAATTTGGCATAGTCAATAAAGCAGAAATAGATGTTTTTCTGGAACTCTCATGCTTTTTCAATGACCTAGCAGATGTTGGCAATTTGATCTCTGGTTCCTCTGCCTTTTCTAAAACCAGCTTGAACATCTGGAAGTTGTTTACCTTGAAGATATTTCCATTTTATTATATAGATAACCTGCTCATTTCTATCTTGAGTAATGGAGTCAACTATTTAGTCAGTCCCATTGTGACAAACACTGGGATTGTTTCAGATATTTTGCTACTCCTAGCAAAGCTGCAGTGAATAAGCCTGAACCTATTTCATTTTACACTTCAGAGAGTATCGCTGTAGACAAACTCCCGGAAGTGGAATTGTAGAATGAAAAGTTTTCTTCTGTATACTTTTCTTGATTTGATGTTGTATAGCTGCTAAATTGTGTTTGACTCTTTTTCAGCCCCATAGACTGTAGCCTACCAAGCCTTTCTGTCCATGGGGTTTCCCAGGCAAGAATACTGGAGTAGGTTGCCATTTCCTTCTCCAGGGGATCCTCCCCACCCAGGGACTGAACCTGAGTCTCCTGCACTGGCGGGCAGTTTCTTTACCACTGAGCGACCTGGGAAATCTATATTTGTCTTGATACACATCACTGAATGGTCCCCTCTGCAATCCAGCTATGTGTCTGCTTCCCCACAGCCTCACCAATAGAGAGTATTTCTGTTCATATGTCAAAATTTCTTTTTGGTGCTTGCCAATCTAAGAGGGGAGAAGATGCTATCTCAAAGAGTTTTTTTTTTTTAATATATTTATTCTATTTTTATTTGACTGTACAGGGTCTCAGCTGTAGCACTCGAAATCTTCCATCCTCGTTATGACTTGTAGGATCTTTAGTTGTGGCATGTGAACTCTTTGTTGTGACATGTGGGATCTAGGCCCCTGACCAGGGACTGAACCCAAGCCCCCAGCGTTGGGAACGTGGAGTCTTACCACTTGACCCCAGGGAAATCCTCCTCAAAGAGTTTTAACTTTCTTTTTATGAGTGAGGTTGAATCTTTTTATTTTTTATTTTTCATGTAATTAAGAGAAATTTATTTCTTTTTCTGTGAACTTTCCTCATTTTTTGATTGGATTTTAGGGCTTTGTCTTATTGACTTCTGGAAGCTCTTTAAATACTAAGGAGATTAGTTCTTTGCCTATGGTTTGTGTTGGAGCTATTTGTTAATGTCAATCATTTGTCTTTTAAAGTGAAATTGAAAGTTGCTCAGTTGTGTCCAACTCTTTGCAACCCCACTATAGAGTCCATGGAATTCTCCAGGCCAGGATACTGGAGTGGGTAGCCTTTCCCTTCTCCAGGGGACCTTCTCAACCCAGGGATCAACCCAGATCTCCCGTATTAAAGTCAATTTGTCTTTTAATGTTAATGTTAATCAAAGACAAATGGTTAATCATTTGTTAATACATCTTTTGGCTGTTCTCATGGTGCTTTTTTTGTCAAACCAAAGCTTTTCATACCCACGATGTCTAGATTTTGATAGGCAGCTTAAAAAGGTTTTCTTGGAACTCTGCTCAACGTCATGTGCCATGCTGAATGGGAGAGAGGTGTGGGGGAGGATGGTATGTCAGATCAGTTTACTTCTCTTCCTGGGTTCTTGCCTCATTGCAACAAAAATTTGGAGCAATGGGCTAAACGGTCTGACAAGTTACAGCTTAGTTCAGCTCAAGCAGACAGATCTTTTATTCTGAGAAGGCAATGGCAACCCACTCCAGTACTCTTGCCTGGAAAATCCCATGGCTGGAGGAGCCTGGTAGGCTCCAGTCCATGGAGTCGCTTATTAGACACTTGAATGACATGAGAACAGGCCCACCCCAAAGGAATCCTCCTCATTCTTCCTGTTGATCCCTCTTGGCTTCCTCCTTTCATACTTCCAGTCTCCTCCTTTGGGCCTGTGCAAAGTAGCACTTATCATGGAAAAAGCAAGAGAGTTCCAGAAAAACATCTATTTCTGCTTTACTGACTACGCCAAAGCCTTTGACTGTGTGGATCACAATAAACTGTGGAAAATTCTGAAAGAGGTGGGAATACCAGACCACCTAACCTGCCTCTTGAGAAATCTGTATACAGGTCAGGAAGCAACAGTTAGAACTGGACATGGAACAACAGACTGGTTCCAAATAGGAAAAGGAGTACGTCAAGGCTGTATATTGTCACCCTGCTTATTTAACTTCTATGCAGAGTACATCATGAGAAACACTGGGCTGGAAGAAGCATAAGCTGGAATCAAGATTGCCTGGAGAAATATCAATAACCTCAGATATGCAGATGACATCACCCTTATGGCAGAAAGTGAAGAAGAACTAAAAAGCCTCTTGATGAAAGTGAAAGAGGAGAGCGAAAAAGTTGGCTTAAAGTTCAACATTCAGAAAACGAAGATCATGGCATCTGGTCCCATCATTTCATGGGAAATAGATGGGGAAACAGTGGAAACAGTGTCAGACTTTATTTGTTTGGGCTCCAAAATCATTGCAGGTGGTGACTGCAGCCATGAAATTAAAAGACGCTTACTCCTTGGAAGAAAAGTTATGACCAACCTAGATAGTATATTCAAAAGCAGAGACATTACTTTGCCGACTAAGGTCCGTCTAGTCAAGGCTATGGTTTTTCCTGTGGTCATGTATGGATGTGAGAGTTGGACTGAGAAGAAGGCTGAGCGCCAAAGAATTGATGCTTTTGAACTGTGGTGTTGGAGATGACTCTTGAGGGTTCCTTGGACTGCAAGGAGATCCAACCAGTCCATTCTGAAGGAGATCAACCCTGGGATTTCTTTGGAAAGAATGATGCTAAAGCTGAAACTCCAGTACTTTGGCCAGCTCATGTGAAGAGTTGACTTATTGGAAAAGACTCTAATGCTGGGAGAGATTGGTGGCAGGAGGAGAAGGGGATGACAGAGGATGAGATGGCTGGATGGCATCACTGACTTGATGGACATGAGTCTGAGTGAACTCCGGGAGATAGTGATGAACAGGGAGGCCAGGAGTGCTGCGATTCATGGGGTCGCAGAGTCAGACACGACTGAGCGACTGAACTAACTAACTAAAGTAGCTCTTGTACTCACCCCCAATCAATGAAAGGGAATGCAAATGGGCATATGCTATATGACAGTAGACTATGCTCTTTATCGGAGAAGGAAATGACATCCCACTCCAGCGTTCTTGCCTGGAGGACCCCAGGGACTGGGGAGCCTCATGGGCTGCAGTCTGTGGGTTGCACAGAGTCGGACGACTGAAGCGACTTAGCAGCAGCAGCCTGCTGTTTATGTCTTTCCATAATTCAGTCTGTTTTAATTAGATGTAGAATATTCATGATCCCTTACTGGGCTCCTAACTGCCTAAGGTTACTTGGAGAAGCCCCTGTGGTCATTTTGTGGTGCCTAGGACACAGATGCAGAAGTTGAAAAGTCTCTGTGTTTATTTTGCAGCCTATCAGTGAGCTCTCCTGGGTGTGTCTAAGATGGAGTTCAGAGATCAGCTTGCATCCGTTTCAGCCAGGCCTCCCCTTGTTGCTTTTGTCTAACTTCCTACCTAACAGATACATGTATATGTGAGGCTAAGTCCTTTAGCTGTTCACCTGAAACTGCCACAACATTGTTAATCAGCTATACCCAAATAAAAAATAAAAAGTTTAAAGTTTGATTTTTTAAAAAGGCTTTTTTATTCCAAGATAAAAAATTATTTTTTATTTCTTGTTCTTTTATAGTTCCATTGTTGTACATTGTATCTTTTTTGATTTGGATTTTATTCTGGTATGGTAACCTATAGATTCAATTTTATATTTTTTCAGATGGTTGTTTCTGTCCAAATACCATTTATTTAGTAGCCTATCTTTCTTTGCAGTAACTTGAGATGCTGCCTTTATCAGATATCACTTCTGAAAATAATCTGAGTGTATTTCTGAATGTTCTATTTCACTGATCTGTCTATTCATGTATCCGTGACACATTGCTTTGTTGGTTGAGTGTAAGGCTCGGAGAACCGCGCTCTGAAAGGAACACTCAGGGACAGCCTCTAGTGGACTGACAAAGTTTATTATCCAGCTGCACAGTTTTATGGTCTCAGGGAACAGAGCATAAAGCAGACTTGCACGTAGCCTTTTTCGATAAACATCAAAGCATTCAAGCATAAAATACAGTTCCCACCGCCCAAGACATAACATAGCCTTGTCGAAACTCTAAAGGGAGTCTTATCATGAAACAACAGTCCTTGCTCCAAGAAACAGGTGGTCAAAAGGAAGCCTTTGAATGCCTCAAGGCTGGGCGTATTGACCCTTCGTCATCCGTTCCCAGCCTCAGGGAGCACTCGATGAATGCTCATAACCCTCCGTTATGGTTGTTCCAGCTCCCAACCTTCATCATCAGTGGATCAAATATTTGCTCAAAGCCTTCCAGCTCCTCCGCATTGAGGATTTTAAATACATTTTCTTATTTCGATAGGTCTAGTAGCACCCTTACTATTACTCTTTGCCCTCAATGTTTTCCTGGCAAATATTCTATTTTTTTTTTTTATAGTGAAAACTTTTATATTTGAAATTAGCCAGCTGGACTCAGTTTAGATGATCCCAATTTTGTTGGCAACATCCAAAGCATCATAGTCAGGAGCCAGTCGAACATATGCCTTCTTCTCTCCATCAGGCCTGATCAGAGTATTGACCTTGGCCACGTCAACGTCATAGAGCTTCTTCACAGCCTGTTTGATTTGGTGTTTGTTGGCCTTGACATCCACAATGAACACCAGTGTGTTGTTGTCTTCTATTTTCTTCATGGCTGACTCGATGGTGAGGGGGAATTTGATGATAGCATAGTGGTCAAGTTTGTTTCTCCTAGGGGCGCTCTTCCGAGGATATTTGGGCTGCCTCCTGAGCCGCAGCGTTTTGGGCCACCGGAAGGTGGGTGACGTCCGGATCTTCTTTTTCTTGTGGCTGTGGACACCTTTCAACACTGCTTTCTTGGCCTTCAAAGCTTTTGCTTTGGCTTCAGCTTTAGGAGGGGCAGGGGCTTCCTTCTTCGCCTTTGGTGCCATCT
Source organism: Capra hircus (assembly GCF_001704415.2). Classification (NCBI taxonomy): domain Eukaryota; kingdom Metazoa; phylum Chordata; class Mammalia; order Artiodactyla; family Bovidae; genus Capra; species Capra hircus. The sequence goes on from NC_030809.1 coordinate 134,526,052, forward strand.
TCATGAAAAGCCAAATATTCTATTTTTTGGCTTGAAGGATCTTAGTTTTCCAATCAGGAACTGAGCCTGGGTCCTGGGCAATGAAAGCTGAGTCCTAACTGCTAGGGAATTCTCCAGATACTCTTGCTTTTGATTTTTCTTGTTGATTTTTTCATGTGTAAATCAGAATCACTTTACCTAATTAAAAGTAATTATTGGTGTTTGATAGGAATTGTATTACATTCATAAACTTAGAAAAAATTATCCAAGAATAATATGTTTTTCTTCATGTATTTGAGAGGCTTTTTTGTGTGATTTGGTGCATATTTTAAATTTTATTCATATAGACCTTTCACAACTATTATGCAAGTTTTATCTCTGGGTATTATTGTTATTTTTATATATTGTTTTGTCTATAAGTAATCAACCTTGTATAAAATGGATCTTCTCTTCCATCATATCTTCTAATTCGTTGTTAATTTAGATACCTTATATTTTTTCCCATTTTGATAATCACTGGTTGCTCTTGTTAGTATAGTTTTTTAGATGATTCCACTTGCTCCAGATGTGATGTTTAAGTGAGAAATAAACTTCTCTATTGTGTGAAAACACTGAGATCTGGGGCTTGTTACTGCAGCATTTCCTAGCTATCCTGACAGATACAAGTGATTTTAAAAAATAGAGAGACTAAATACACAAATATATTAATATTAGGGTTAAATTCTGTGCGGACGGTGGTATGCAAGCAGGAGTTTAAGAAGAAAAAGCACAATGGAATTCTGTACTGTTACAGAACTTATTCTTGTATTTCTAAATTATCTTTGGCTTATTGGGTCTTCCTTAAACTGCAAGGACTTTTTCTAGTTTCCGTGAGCAAAGGCTACTCTTCCTTAGGGTACATGGGCTTCTCATTGCAGTGCCTTCTCTTGCTCTGGCTTAGTTGCTCTTCTGCATGTGGGATTTTTCCCAGACCAGGGATCTAACTGCATCCCTTGCATCAGCAGGTGAATTCTTAACCATTAAATCACGAGGAAAAGCCCTTTATTCATGTACTTTTAAAATGGAAACTAAGGAAATGGCAACCCACTCCAGTACTCTTGCCTGGAAAATTCCATGGATGGAGGAGCCTGGTGGGCTACAGTCCACAGGGTCGCAAAGAGTAGGACACGACTGAGCGACTTCACTATCACTTTTCAGTGGGACTCAAATCACCATAGTGTCTATATTACAACGGTTAAGAGTAACATCTAGTTGTATTTAAAACCATCTTCTAACGTGTGACAAAAATCAAGTCCTTTGCAACTATTTTAGTGAATGTGGCTCAGTCATGTCCGACTGTTTGCAACCCTATGGACTAAACAGTTCATGGAATTCTCTGGTCTAGAATACTGGAGTGGTAGCCTTTCCCTTCTCCAGGGTAGTTTCCCAACCCAGGGATTGCACCCAGGTCTCCCACATTGCAGGCTGATTCTTTACCAACTGAGCCACAAGGGAAGCACAAGAATACTGGAGTGGGTAGCATTTTAACGTGCACTTCGATCTTAGAAATGCCAACCAGTCTTTAGGAACTGCAGTAGATGTTCTCGGCTTGGTCAGGGAAAGATAAGACTGTCTGGACCCTCCCAGCTGAGCAGAGACCACAGGATTCCTCCACCTTTCTCCAAGGCAGAACCACTGGCTCTCAGATCCACGCAGGGAACCTGGGAGCCCTAGTAACGTTACAGAAATAGTTGAGAGCAGCTCTGGGAAAGCGCAAACCCCAAAGTCCCCTTTTAAGAGCAAGTGCCCTGAAGTCAGACGTTCGGGTTTCAATCTGGTCGGCTTCCAAGAAGATGTCGGCTCTCGAAGGAACTTGTCAGCCTCTTCGTGCCTTAACTGCTTCATTTGTAAAACGACTTATTGTATCAAGTGACTTAACGAATGCAGAGCACTCAGAACGGCGAACGCGAAGAGCGCCGAGCGAGCGAGCTCGGGAGGTCCCGCAGTTAAGCCGACAGCCGACCACACAGGCCGGGGGACCGGAGCCTGGCATTGGGGAGGAGCGCGCCCCCACCGCCGCGCCTGCATTTACACAAGGGTTCCTGTAGTGCGGGGCTATTTAAACACACGAAATCGAATACATTTTTTTCCCCTTAAGAAGTTAATAATTATGTTCCACTATAATTATGTTTCACTGGGCCCTTTCCATACCATGAGAGTAGGAGCCCAAAGATGGCCTAAGGAAAAATATTCCACATGAGCGTTTATTCGAATGAGTCAACAGATGTCCTGCGGGCGCCATTTGACTTCTGTCTGAACCCCCCCGCCCTGGACGCGCCAGACGCCGAGACCACAGAAATTCGGCCCGACCGCCTCTGTACGCGACAGTTCCCGGAGGCCTCCGGCTCCCGTCGCCTCTCGGACGTCGGCGGGAGCGCGCACGCCGACCCGGAGCCCGGAAGGCGCCGGCGGGTCACGTGTCGGCGCGCCCCCGCCAAGGCGGGCTCCAGGCGGAAGTGAGGTTTGGGCGAGGCGGCAGCGCAGCGTCGGCGAGGAGCGCGGGCTGCGGAGAGGCGGGCCGGGCAGAGCGGGGCGAGCGGGAGCGCGGGCCGGGTAAGCGGCGGCGGCGGCGACCCGGGCCTCGCGGCTCAGCCCCGCAACGGAGCAGGCCTTCGCAGCGCGCGCCTCTCACCGACCCCGACCGCTGAGCCCGCCCTGGGCCGGCGAGCTCTGATCACTGAGGCCCAGTCTGCCCTCGCGGCGCGGTGAGTGCGGGCGGGGCGGGCGGCGGACTTGGCGGCGGCGTGCGCGGCCGGAAGTGCGGCGCTTTGTGCGGCCGATTTGGGCGGCGCCAAGGTCGGGCCCGCGGCGGCGCTTTGTCCCCCGGGGCCAGGCGGGCGGGTTCTGCCGGAGGGAGGCGGGGCTGGGCTGCAGGGCGCGCTGGCAGGTGCGGCGTGGGCGGCGGGGAAGCTGCCCCTGGGCGGGCGAGAGCGACGTTTGTTGCACAACAGTGTTCTCTGGGTCTTTTTTTTTTAAGGTCCAGGTGATCAGATCAGGAAAATGCAAAAAATGGGGAAGCAGTGGGGTGGTGTTTCGGTTCGTAGGATCTTATCGTTTGCAGTGTGTAAACTATCCACTTTTCTCACAAAGTAAACATTATTCCATTTGCTTGGCAGAAGCTTTAGCTTGAAAGGGTTTCAATGTTTTATCCAGAAAAGACGTGTCGTGGCCCAGCCTTGGTTCACTTTGAAAGAGAGGTGCGCCTTTACAGCGTCCACGAATAGGGTCATCCTGTTTTATAGTGTATATAAGCGTGCATCTAATGGGTTGTATGAGTTAGTGCTTCATTAAACTCATATATAAAAGTATTTTGGAATGTTTTGCCAAGCAAGGCTTTCTTTAAGTGAAAAGGTTTGTCTCCTTCCCCCTCCTTAAATTCTCAAGTCACCCTTGTGTAATTTTTAAGATTATTGTCTCAAGTAGTATATGAAAAACTTGGCAATAATAGTAGGGACACATTTTAGAACTTTGGTTAAGTAAACAAGGATTGGGTTAGTTTTGCTTTGACAGGAAAGAATTAGGCCAATTGTTCTGTTGTTGAAGGTACTATGGTGCACATTGTGAAGTTTTTTTGTTTTGAGGTTTATAGGGTGGGCTTGCTTTAGTATGTGTTTGCATAATTACTTCCGTTCAGTCGTATTTGTGACTAAATGGACAAACTAAGGTGTGCCAACAAAGGTGCCTCTAGTCAAAGCTGTTTTTCCAGTAGTCTTGTATGGATGTGAGAGTTGGACTACAGTGAAGGCTGAGCGCCGAAGAATTGATGCTTTTGAACTGTGATGTTGGAGAAGACTCTTGAGAGTCTCTTGGAGTGCAAGGAGATCCAACCAGTCCATCCTAAAGGAGGTCAGTCCTGCGTGTTCATTGGAAGGACTGATGTTGAAGCTGAAACTCCAATACTTCGGCCACCTGATGTGAAGAACATTGGAAAAGACCCTGATCCTAGGCAAGACTGAAGGCGGGAGGAGTAGGGGACTGCAGAGGATGAGATGGTTGGATGGCATCACCGACAGGATGGACAGTTTGAGCAAGCTCTGGAAGTTGGCCATGGACAGGGAAGCCAGGCATACTGCAGCCCATGGGGTCGCAAAGAATTGGACACGACTGAGCAACTGAACTGAACTGAAGGTGTGGTAGAGGTCCCTGCAGGCCTTAAGAGCTGGAAACTGCAGCCTTCCTCTAGGTTCTGCGTAGCAGTCACTCTAGACAGGCCGAGCAGGTAGCATCCCCTCTTCCTGCCTCCTGCACTTCAGAATAGGGGAAGGATCCTACAAGCCAGAAGGGCGGAGGAAACTGCTATTGGTATTACTGCCTCTGCCCTCTTATCCAGGCCTGATAGATTTGTTAGGTTTTTACTTAGTATTCTACTCTACAACTGCCATTCAACTCATTTCTGTTTTAAGGTTAGACAGAATTGTGATGTCAAAATTACTTCAATTTTCAAATGAGAAAATGAGGAGTGTAATGCCACAGAGGTAGAGGATTAGAATTGGGAAAAAAGAAGCTTAAGTGCATATAAATAATATTATTTTAAGGTTTTTTTTAAATAGATTTGGTAGCCTAAAGGCAAATTTTTGCCTCCCCAACTTGTCTTATTTAAACAGCTTCTTTTCACTGATCAGTTGAGAGCAATTTTAAAACAGTAGCACACCAGCCAAATAGAGGTATGGTTACTTTTCTTATGCCTGTGTTCCACTTTATGTCTATATCTTTGAAGTTCTGTGCAGAAATATGTGGATGTCTCCCAGCAGATTGGAAATCTTGATGGTGAAGCTCGAGTTTGGAGGCGTTCAGAGTCTATCTTCTTATGTGCTCTTCTTGATGTTATCAGGTGTTACCTAGACTTTCCAGTGTTGATTGTATTCAGATTTTATCTTGTGTATTGCTGTCTGAGAGAGAGAATTTAAGCCCCTTGACCTTAGTTTTCTTGATATGAAGAAAAATAACACACAAGGCCTCCACAGTCCACAGGGTAGCAAAGAGTCAGACACGACTGAGTGACTTCACTTTCTTTTTTTTTTTTAAGTTTTAGAATTACTCTTTTGTGTGGGAACTTTGTGTAGGTCATGGTATATTTTGAGACTAGAGAAATTAGTACAGTGATGGATGCTAAATATACTTTCTTTCTGAGGATTATTAGATTTCAAGTTGAGAAATTTTTGCTGTTATCTTTTTTAAACCCTAATCTGCTGCTGCCAAGTCCCTTCAGTTGTGTCCGACTCTGTGCGACCCCGTAGGTGGCAGCCCACTACGCCCCGCTGTCCCTGGGATTCTCCAGGCAAGAACACTGGAGTGGGTTGCCATTTCCTTCTCCAATGCATAAAAGTGAAAAGTGAAAGTGAAGTCATTCAGTCTGACTCCTAGTGACCCCATGGACTGCAGCCCACCAGGCTCCTCCATCCATGGGATTTTCCAGGCAAGAGTACTGGAGTGTGGTGCCATTGCCTTCTCCGAAACCCTAATCTGAGACTTACCTATTTTGCTGCAGATGTCAAACCACCCATAGGAATTCTGATATTTTCATCGTTACAAATGCGAAACTTAAAAAAAAAGTGACACTAGCTTCCCTGGTGGCTCAGAGGGTAAAGCGTCTGCCTGCAATGTGGGAGACCTGTGTTTGATCCCTGGGTCAGGAAGATCCCCTGGAGAAGGAAATTTGGCAACCCACTCCAGTATTCTTGCCTGGAGAATCCCATGGATGGAGGAGCCTGGTAGGCTACAGTTCACGCGGTCGCAAAGAGTCGGACAGGACTGAGCGACTTCACTTTCTTTCCTTCTGGCTCTAGCCTTGAAATTGGGATTCTTGGACCATACCAAATCAGACTGGGAAATTGGTGGTTTCTGGTTGACCATAGGCACTAAAATCCCAGGCAGAGTGGTGATGGTGGTTTTTTACCTTTAACTTTTCATTACTTAAAAAGTGTGAAAATACAACATACAGCCATGTGCCCAACATATCAATCCCATTATATAGGTTGCTCAGGGCTGGTGCACTGGGATGACCTTGAGAGATGGGATGGGGGGGGAGGTGGGAGGGAGGGTCAGGATGGGGAACACGTGTACACCCATGGCTGATTCATGTGAATGTATGGCAGAACCACCACAATATTGTAATTAGCCTCCAATTAAAATAAAAAGAAAAAAATGTTTTAGATTACAGACATCGTGTCATTTTTACCCTTGTACAGTTTAATACATAGTTCTAAAAATCAGTGCATCTTTACATAACAAATTTTGTTAAAAATTTGTTTAAAATTAATGATTGTTTAATGCCATTTGATATCTAGCCCATGTTTGTTTGTACCCCTCAATCCTTAAAATACCTTTTTATAGTTTTTTCCATCTTAAAATCAGGATTCAAACAAAAACCTCCTGTGGCCTTTGTTAAACCTATGTTAATCTAGAGCCATCCTCTCCCTACTGTCCGCCTTTTCCCAGACCATTGACTTACTGAAGAAGTGGCCCCTTGCCCCCTAGAGTCCCTCCTTTTGGCTTTGTCTGGTTGCTTCATGGTGTTCAGTAGTTTTCTTTAACTCCTGCCTTTTCCTGTCACCTGGGAGGTAGATGTGTAGGGTGCACTGGATTCAGATTTTAGTATTTTTGTAGCAGTACATCTCAGATGATGCAGAGTGATTCCGTGGTATGAGGATGCACGTAACAAGTGGCTTGGGGGGGCTTCGCTGGTGGCTTAGTGGTAGTAAAGAGTTCACCAGCCAATGCAGGAGACGTGGAGTCAATCCGTGATCTAAGAAGACCCCACTTGCCTGTGTGCCGCAGCTGCTGAGCCTATGCTCTAGAGCCCAGGAGTGGCAGCGATGAAGCCCGCACACTCTAGATCCTGTGGCGTGTAACGAGAGGGGCTGCCAGATGAGAAGCCGGAGCAGCACCTGGACAGTAGCCACCTCCCAGCACAACTAAAGGAAGGCTCCAGCAGCTGTGAAGACCCAGCACAGCCAAAATAAATAAAAATTTAAAAAAATAAGTAGTTTGCTCTTAGTGATGTTAAGATTGGTCAGTGGGTTCAGCATTCATGTCCACTGATCGATAAACTGAGCACAATTATATGGTAGTTTGAACATTCTTTGACGTTGGGAAAACTGTCCATTTCCAGTCCTGTGGCCACTGCTAAGTTTTCCAAATTTCCTGGCTTATTGTGTGCAGCATTTTAACAGCATCATCTTTTAGGATTTCAAATAACTCTGCTGGAATTCCATCACCTCCACTAATTATTTGTAGTAATGCTTCCTAAGGCCTACTTGACTTCACACTCCACAATGTTTGGCTCTTGGTGAGTGACGCCACCATCATGATTACATTAAGACCCATTTTTGGTACAGTTCGTCTGTGTACTCTTGCCACCTCTTTTTAATCTCTTTGACCTTAACATTTCTGTCCTTTATAGTGTCCATCCTTGCATGAAATGTTCCCTTAATATCTACAATTTTCTTGACATGATCTCTAGTCTTTGCCATTCTATCTTTTTCCTCGATTTCTTTGCACTGTTCACTTAAGAAGGCCTGAGTTTAGAAAAGGCAGAGGAACCAGAAATCAAATTGCCAACATTCATTGGATCTTAGAGAAAGCAAGGGAATTCCAGGAAAACATCTACTTTTGCTTCATTCACAGTGCTAAAGACCCACTTTGACAGTGTGGGTCACAACAAATTGTGGAAAATTCTTAAAGAGATGGGAATATCAGATCACCTTACCAGTCTCCTAAGAAATCTATGTGGATCAAGAAGCAACATTTAGAACCAGACATGGAACAACAGACTGATACAAAATTAGGAAAGGAGTATGTCAAGGCTGTAATGTTGTCATCCTGCTTATTTGATTTTTGTGCAGAGTACATTATTTGAAGTGCTGGCTGGGATGAAGCACAAGCTGAAATCAAGATTGCTGGGAGAAATGTCTACAACCGCAGATATGCAGATGATACCGCCTTAATGGCAGGAAGTGAAGAGAAACTAAAGAGCTTGATGAGGGTGAAAGAAGAGAGTGAAAAGGCTGGCTTAAAACTCAATATTAAAAAAAAAAAAACTAAGATTGTGGCATGTCAAATAGAAGGGGAAAAGGGGAAGGAGTGACAGATTTTACTTTCTTGGGCTCCAGCATCACTGCAGACAGTGACTGCAGCCATGAAATTAAAAGGCGCTTCCTCTTTGGAAGGAAGCTAAGACAAACTTAGACAGTGTATTAAAAAGCAGAGATGTCAGTTTGCCACAAAGGTCTGTATAGTCAAAGCTATGGTTTTTTCAGTAGTCATGTACAGATGTGAGAGTTGGACCATAAAGAAGACTGAGTGCCAGAGAATTGATGCTTTCAGTTGGTGCTGGAGAAGACTCTTGAGAGTCCCTGCACTGCAAGGCTATCAGACCTGTCAATTCTAAAGAAAATCCACCCTGAATATTCATTGGAAGAATTTTAGCTGAAGCTCCAGTACTTTGGCCATGTGATATGAAGAGCTGACTCATTGAAAAAGACCCTGATGCTGGGACAGATTGAAGGCACAATAAAGGATGAGATGGTCAGATAGCGTCACCGACTCAGTGGACATGAATTTGAGCAAACTCTGGGAGATAATGAAGGACAGGGAAGCCTGGCGAGCTGCAGTTCACAGAGTTGGAGAGATTCGGACATGATTTAATGACTGAACAACAACAATCAATAAGCATATATTCCAACAGTTCTAAATTAGATTTTATATAATCATCTCAATTTCATGTTTATTGCTATGCAGATTCCTGTAGTTTCTATTGGACAGTTCTATTTATTAAAGAACATTCAGAGCATATGAACTATCTTTGGACTAGAGAGATGCAGGGGGCCAGGGCTGAATAAGCTATTTTCTCTGCCCTTGAGGGTCAGCATCATAGGGGAATCTCATCATTTGAACAAGTAACTTAAGAAGCTGGTACGGTATTGTTCATAGACCTTGTGCAGACCTTTTTGTTGAAGTGGGAACTGCAACTTTTTCTTTCATTAATCCTGTTATTTTTTTACCTGTAAGTTTTAATTATAACTTCTTAATCACTTTAGGAAATAGTTATTAGTCTCTTGGGAAGCATAAATGCTTTTAGGAACTATAACTTCTGGGTAGTTTGGATGTATGATATTTAGAATTCAAGTGTAATTCCGTACATTTTTTTTAGTGGCAAATGTAGAGTAAGATTTTATTAGTGGTTTAGACTGTAAGGTTGTGAAAGGAAAGCCTTTGTGGTATTCAGTGCTTTGAGTTGTCTACAGTTCTTGGCTGTAATGAATAATTTTGTTACAAGCAGTTCAGGTACAGGTTTTTGTGTGGATATGTGTTTTCACTTCTCTTGGGTATATACCTAGGGGTGGAGTTGCCAGGTCAAATGGTAGCTCTTGTCTTTAACTGCTATGCTGTTGATCAGCTTCATTGCCTACCAGATGACATCTCCTGCGCAGCCCCACATTTAAGGGTCTCCATGTGATAGTTCCAACCTAACCTATGTCTCCATAATCTTCTTTGTTGATTCACATGTAGCCCAAGCTCCAAACAAGCCCAGTTGCAAAGTGTCCCTAAAGTGCATCTTGCATTTTCTAATTTCTGTGGCTTTTCAAGATGCTACCTGTTGAGAGCTTATACCACCTTTGTAATCCAAGTTACTCCTGACCATTCCTCTCCTCCTGCATTAAACTTTTGCTCTTCCCACTCAACCTTCACAACACTTTATTCCTTTATGGCCCTTAACACTCTGGCCCCGAGTCATCATTGTTATGTCTTCTGACTTGCAGACCTGCCTGTCCAGTACAGTACCCAGCACCTACATGTTACTATTCAGAGTTCAGCTAACGTGTAGGTCCTTGGTCTAGCCACATTTCAAGCGTTCAGGTAGTGACTGCTGTCTGTGGACAGAGCAGATGTACATTTCCATCTTCACAGAAAGTTCTCTGGGACAGCACTTTTCTAGATGGTGAACTCAGAACAGGGACTGTGACTTGTCTTTTTCCCCCCTCTGTGGCCTTTGTGTAGTGCTTTACGTATTCAGTTAAGAAAATGAAATTAGATCCTGGCACAGAATAGAGAAGTAGTGTTGAAAAGTATTCACTTTTCCAGAAATGATCGTTGAACCAGAGAAGTAGATGAAATATGTGAAAAATCTCCACATCTTATGTTGTAGACCCACCAAGAATGGGTTAAAAGTGCAAGCTAATGGGGATTGACAAGTTACCGATTTGTTTCTTCTTAAACTGTGATGTAAAATACAGTTGGTTTTCATGTCTACTTCTTAGGCTTTGCTCTCCTTGTTTCTAAACTGTTCTGTGGATTTGCATTGTCCAGTATGGTAGCCTACAGCCAAACACGACTGTTTAAATTCAGACTGAAGTTAAAAAATCAGATCCGATCCTAGCCACATTTTTCAGGTGCTCATTGTTTCCTTGTATTAATAGCTAGTGGATGCTCTATCAGACAGCACAGATAGGGAGCATCTTCATCCTTGTTCTTTTGGACAGCACTGATCTAGATTTCTGTCTTAGCTGTGGTTGTGGATGGCATGTCAGATTTTGTTCTGCCTTTTGGTTTGGAAGTTAAAGAAATAAGACAGTTATTTAGGTAATGAATGTCCCAATCACTGATATCTCCAATTAATTTCTACTTTAGAACTTAACTGCACAGGCTAAGGACTTGACCAGGTATACTTTTGTGTGTACTGAACTGCTTGGTTGTGAATATTCTAAGTCAGTAAGCTGAGGTAGAAATTTGAAGTGGTGTGTTTTTGTATTTTGTCTTTGTAATGGAATTTGATGCCAAGAGTGTTTGGAAGTACATGTGTCTTTTTGAAAGCAGATAGTGGCACCTTTTTTTGTGTGTCATTGTCTTTGGGGCTCGAGGTACTGCAAACAGGACTAAGTTCCAGTTCCCTATATATATTCTAGCTGAGGATGCAGTGGGGCAGGCTGCTGCTGCTGCTGCTGTTAAGTCGCTTCAGTTGTGTCCAACTGTGCGATCCCAGAGACGGCAGCCCACCAGGCTCCCCCTTCCCTGGGATTCTCCAGGCAAGAACTGGAGTGGGTTGCCATTTCCTTCTCCAAGTGGGGCGGGCAGACACTGTCAAATACATGTACACTTTATGTTTTTCTCTTTTTTTGGCCATACCACATAGCTAGTGGAATATCAGTTCCTCAGCCAGGGATTGAACCTGGGTCATGGCAGTGAAAGCCCGGAATTCTAATGGCGAGGTCACCAGAGAACTGCCTGTTTTTCTTTTTAAATAGATTTAATTTTTTTAGAGCAGTTTTGGGTTCAGAGCAAAACTGAGCAGAAAGTGCAGAGTTTCCATATGCCTGTTGCCCCCTCCCCCATTGCTGTTTTTATTTTCAAATTTAAGATCCCTTTAATCCTTACTACCAAGTAAGTCAGTGATTGACTTACTGGATAAGGAATACTGAATAGTCTTAATTAAGCTCACACTTTAAGAATGCATTGGGTGATAAAATGCAGAGGAAGGGATAAAACCATGGTTGTAGCTGTGCAAATTCTTGAACTTGTCAGGCAAAGAAGATTGTGAATTATAGAACACTGACTGGGTTAGTAGAGTTGCTGTAGTTAATTTGTCTCTTTTAGGAAATACACATATATTTTATTTATTTTTAGGAAGTATGTAATTTAACGTGTTGTTTCAGAAATAGAGAAAGGTGCAAAAAGAACATTAAACCGCTCCATCTAGAGGCAGTCACGGTTCATGCTTCCTTCTCCTCCCAGGTAGTTTTCCGTCTGAGCTGGAGGTGCGCATGCCCAGGGTGGAGGTGCACATTTGGGATCACACTGCATTTCAGTATTGCACTTCCTCCCCTTTTACCCCAGTTATCGTTATAACATCCTGTGCTTTTAAACACTTAAAAGAAAAAAGCAGCTGCATGGTATTCATGCTCTGGATAGATCTGGTTAAGACTGTTCTCTGCAATAAGGACATTTAGATTATTTATAGTTTTTTTTTTTTTTAACTGTTTTGAAAAACAGGGACATGGAGAACACTTTTCTCCCTTAGCTTCTGATGGACTCGAGAGTTATAAAGCAAAGCAAGCCGTGTCCTGGGGGGCACCCGTTAGGGCTTTGGCATTCCTCTTCTGTTCTCTGTTGGTTAGCAGCAGCGTGGAGTGCCTTGTTTCTACATTTCAGAATAGATTAGAGAAGGGCCTCTTGCTACCTGCTCTTTTGAGACTGATGATGGAGAAAAACCTGAGAACAAAAGTGCTTGGCTAAATCACTTTTTTTCCCTTTTTAGTTCTTGAAATCATGAATCCTGTTTATAGCCCGGGTTCTTCTGGGGTACCCTATGCAAATGCCAAAGGAATTGGTTATCCAGGTAAGCACGTGAAATTTTGTTTCCGTTATTAAACTTTGAATACGTGGTCCATTTCTGTGTCATTAAGAATGCTGTTGATGGACAGACCCAGCTCACGTGGCTTAGATAAGGAAGAAAATGTGTCAGCTCATGGAACTGAAAAAGAGCCTGATCTGGTGGTTCCAAGGGTAGGGACCGGGTCTGGTTTCTTTGCTTCCTGTGCTCAGCTTCACTTCCTCAGTGTTGTTGCAGTGTGGGTCACAGGTCACACTTCTCCCCGTGGTGGTGGTGTGGTGCTCAGCCCCTCCCTTGGCTGTGAGTCTCTTCATCCGGTTCTATAGGAAAGCCCCGTGGTACTTCTTGTTCTCTTCATGCCAGCCCCCTGGATCAGGAAGGGGAGTCCACTGGTGAATTTATGCCTGAGCCACATTCTCCACCTTGATGAAGCCTACTAGTCAAACATGGGCTGAAATAGGGTGAAGCAAAATTTGTGAGAATAGGAATTGATGGTCAAAAATAGTGAATGGTTGCCCTAGTTGAAAGGAATGGTTGTCTGTAACATTACAATTTTGGGTTTAGATAATATGGTGGGACAGATACTCTTAAAGCCCTGTTGCTCAAAACCCCTGAAAAATTGAAGAAACATTTCAAAAATGTTTAACTGAACTTTTGCAAGAAAGCCATTTCTACAGCTAAGTGTGAAGGTGACATAAAAACCAGACTATTTGGCCATTGAGTTGATGTGCCTACCCTAGGGGCATTTGTTCTTTGTGGGTTTTAGCAACCCTTTTGGGGACGAAGTAAAGTCTCTGCTCTTCTCAAGGCTGGGATTTGGAGTGGGACCCCTTGTCAGTCTGATTCCTCCAGAGGGTGATACTCCTATGAGAGGTAAGTAAATCAGTCCATACTGGTTCCATGGAGAAGTTCATTTCAGCTTGGGCTCTGGGAAGGAAGAAGTCTTTTCTAAGAATTTTTAACCATTCAAGGATGTTTTGGATTCTACTTTGAATTACTTGTCCTTCCAAGGGGTCCATAAATTGAGAAACTTAACAAAAAGCATAGTCTCTGGGCTGCATTACTGCTGAAGCACCTGACAGCAACAAGCGCAGAGCTGTGTGAAGGCAAGCGCTCCCAGTCCAGGTTGTGCGGGTGGCCCAGAGTTCTGCCTGGTAAGTCAGAGTCATTATGAAACACCGTGCTGCTGTTATCATGTCTGTGTCACCAGCCACGATAGACAGCAGGAATGGAACATCAGGTGGAAACCACATCAGACAAGCGTGCTGGTGATAACTGAAGATGCAAGAGAAAGAATCACAGCGAAAAGAACCAACTGGAACTTTAAAAAAAGCATTTGAACAGAATTCCAGTTAAACCACAGGCAAACACTGCTAGAGGAGGGACCAGTCTGCAGCATAAGGAAGGGGAAGTAGACTGGTTACGAAATAGAGGTGTTAGGATGAGAAGTTTTGAGGAGAATTAAAAGCTCCAGAAGGACTAAGTAGAGAGACTAGAAGAAAAATAGTGACAGGATTTTCTGGAATTGGTAAAAAATAATTTAGTGGTGAGACCTCCTGTCTTGAGTGTATTTGCACTAGTTTAAACAGAGTTCCAGGTAATCTGCTGAAGAGAATCCTGTGTAGATCTGAAATCAGGGACTAGGTAAAACCTGATGGTGTTAGCATTGCCTGATAGACTATGTAATGAAATACTGGTTGCCTGCCATATACCAGGTCTGTACTTTTTAGGGTTTTTTGTTTTTGGTCTTTAAAAGGAAATTTCTGAAACTTTAAATCTTTAACATTTTATAACTGATCCTTATTTTATTCATTTCTTTGTACCTTGGAGAAGGCAATGGCAACCCACTCCAGTACTCTTGCCTGGAAAATTCCATGGATGGAAGAGCCTGATGGGCTGTAGTCCATGGGGTTGCGAAGAGTCAGACACGACTGAGCGACTTCACTTTCACTTCTCACTTTCACCCATTGGAGAAGGAAATGGCAACCCACTCCAGTGTTCTTGCCTGGAGAATCCCAGGGATGGGGGGAGCCTGGTGGGCTGCCGTCTATGGGGTGGCAGAGTCGGACACAACTGAAGTGACTTAGCAGCTAAACATATCTCTTGCCTTGCTTTTAGTATTTTGATCTCCTTGACTTTGATAAAACTCTCTGATCAGCAAAAGTTCAGTATAGAAACTTGTCTTGTAGCCACTGTAGGTATTTTGATTTTAAGGCTAGGATAACTTTAGTACCAAAAACAAGACATCACAAGGGAAGAAAGTACCTTTATACCATTTTATGCTTACCATTCTATACTTTAATACGAACAGATGGAGAGGCTTGTCCATAATTTTCTAAAATTCACACTTAATGGGAAAAAAGGAACATCTGATTGTAGTTACATGAGAGCTGACATACAGTCCTTCATACCTGTGAATTTTGGGTAGCATGTCCTAGAACCTGGGATACTGAGGGATGACAATAATTGCGTTCGTATACACCATCTTACTATTGTTTCCTAATTCATAGCTCCTGTATTTGTTTTGTTCACTTTCTTTTTCTTTTGGATTAACCAAATATTTTACATTAAATTTTTCCTTCTGTTAGTTTTTGAAAAAATTACTATTTAGTGATGACTAACAATTACAACACATTTTGCCCCCCCCCTTTTGTATATCATTACCATGCCTTAAGACATTACTGTTTTTATTCTGTGCAGTCAACATTAACTCACACATTATTTTCATTGCTTTCTGTATCTATATGTTTTTTGTTTGGGATCATTTTCCTTTTACTGGGATAAATCCCTTTAGTTACCCCTTCTCCCCCACTCTTACTGCATGTCTGCTAGCAGGGAATTTTCTTTGTGAAAATGTTTTTATTTTGCTTTCATTTGAGCCTCTTTTTAATGAGTGTACTGGTTTTCTGTGACTGCTGTGACAAATAGCTACAAGGATGGTGGCTTTAAAACCATAGAAATTGATTCTCTCACAGTTGTGGGAGTCAGAAGCCAAAATCCAGGTGTGGCAGGGCCTCACACCCTGTGGAAGCTGGAGGGGAGAATCCTTTCTTGCTTCTTGAAATTTCTGGAGCGTAGATTGCTTTGTGCACACCTCATCCCAGCTTCTGTTTTCTTGGTTACATCATTTCCTTCTTATCTGTGTTTCACAGTGTGGACACTTGGGTTTAGGCCCCCACCACCTAAGAACCTTTTCCCAAATAAGGTAACATTTATAGGTTCCAGGGATTTGATGATATTTCTTCTGAGGAGTTCCTTTTTTTTTTTTTTTTGCCTGCCACACTGAGTGTACAATTTTAGGCTGGCAATTATTTTCTCTCAGCACTTTAAAGGTAGTTGTGTTGTCCTCTGGTTTCTGTCATTTTTGTTTCTTTGAAAGTAGCATTTCCCTGCTCCCTCCTTGCTGCTTTTAACATATCTATGTTTCTCCTGTGGAATGACTAGACATGACTGTGTTTTGTGTTTATTCTGCTTAGTGCTCACAGAGTTGTTTGACTGGCTTGATTTTTTTTTTTTTTTTAATTTATTTAGGTTATG
The DNA here is from genome assembly GCF_001704415.2 of Capra hircus. NCBI lineage: Eukaryota > Metazoa > Chordata > Mammalia > Artiodactyla > Bovidae > Capra > Capra hircus. Next base: position 134,541,935 of record NC_030809.1, read on the forward strand.
TCAGGTCTTAGTTGCAGCCTGTGGGATCTAGTTCCCTCACCAGAGATAGAACCTGGGCCCCCTGAATGGGGAGCGCAGTCTTAGCCGCTGGACCATCAGGGAAGGAAGGAATGGGAAGAAAAGAGTATCTCCTCTGAAGTGAAGGTAGTTTTTCCAAAAGAGTAGAGTTTAGTCTCAATTTAAGGAGAACACTTTTAAATAGCTTGGACAGCTCAAAACTGCTATTTAGGGAACTGAAAACCAAGTAAGCCAAGAACAACATTAAAAAAAAAAATTCTGGCAAAGCAGCAAGAGGATGAAAAGTTGGGTTTGTATAGTTTTCAACACAGAAGTAAGGGAAGAGGCATCTCTTCTCAAAAGGCTCTGAAAACCTGTGGCATCAATGGATAGTTGCAGGGGGTTGGGGTTTCTTTCTCAAAGACTCCTAGGGCACTCACCCCTGTCTACCCTACCCCGTTACTACATGCACCCTTTCTCCCTCCACTTCCACACCGAAGGGGCAGCACTTTCTAGACTCGAACCTCCAGGGACCATCTCTGCAGCCTGGATTCTCCCTGGAGCCTGGGGAGTTCTGCAGCTGGAAGCCAGACTTGCAAGGCTGCCAGAGGTGCGTCGGACCTGGAGAGAGCTGGATGCGGGCGACTGGAGCCTTAAAGCTCACCCACCAAGGGGGAGAAGGAGCACATCTTTTTATGGAGCAGGATCAGCCTGCTGCCTACCTCTTTGGTGATCGATATTCACTTGATGAGACAGGGACCACCTTCTGACTGTCCCCCTGGACTCTGCCCTAAGAGGCCTCTGGCATCTGTGATAGTGCGGGTCCCGACCTCAGTCAGCTGAGGCCAGCGCTTCAGGGGTCCCTCCAGTCCCATCTCAGACCCCTCCTCCCTGGAGCACAGAGGGACTTGGCTGAATCAAGGGTTCCACGAGCCTATGGACCAGTTTTAATCCCTAGAGCTTGAGGTTCAATTAAATATTACTGGAACCTACTGTAAGGTAGGTAGTCTTCCCTGTAGCCCAGATGGTAAAGAATCTGCTTGCAATGCAAGAGACCAGCTGGGTTGGATTCCTGGGTTGGAAAGATCCTCTGGAGAAGGGAATGGCAGTCCACTCCAGTATTCTCGCCTGGAGAATCCCATGGGCAGGGAAGCCTGGCGGGCTCTGGTCTGGCCGCAAAGAGTTGGACACGACTGAGCGAGTAACACTACTGCTACTACTGTAAGGTTGGGAGACTAGGAGACTGAGACTCAGCACCGTGGGTGCGGCCCTGGGACCTTGCACAGGGCACCCCCCTCAACTTCAGGAGGAGGGTTGCTGCAACTCTGCCAGGCCCTCTGCAGCTCCTGCTCCCAGATTCCCCCTGGACTTGTAGGTTACTGGTGGAGCAAGCCTGGCTGGTGGAGGGCAGGGGCAAGATGAGGGACCAAAGACTTAGACACTGTGCACAGGTCTAAACAGCTGCAGCAGCTCAGAGCGAACCTGAGTTCTAGTTTTCAAAGAAATACAGTTATTTTGAAGACCACGTTGCAGTCTCTGGATCCGTGGTCTGTTATCAGTTTATCTTTTTTGTTCTTTTTCACTCATATATGGTCCTATGCCTTAGCATTCCTAGTATTTTTTTCATGGAATGTAATACATGGTGTATTAAAAAGTATAGGTGGTCCGGTTGATGTCTTCCACCCCCCCCATTTGAGGTATGGTAAGAAAAAAACTGTAAGTATTTAGTTTGTACAGCACTTTTTAAAAAGTGTATGTGATGATTTGATGTATGTATATGTTGTAAAATGACTACCATGATTGAGTTTCCCCAAATACCACCACACTGGGGATTCAAGTTTCAAACAATAAATTTTGGAGGGCATATTGACATTCAGTCATATCATGCCCCCCGTCCAACTGTGTCCATATATTCTAACATCCTTTGTTATATAAAGGGTGTTGTACACTGAGATGGAATTAGGAGTGCAGACCTCATTGTGGTGGATGACACTTGTGAAGGATCTGGGGTGGAGGCAGCATTGGGGAGGGGGAGCCTCAGGACTGTGGTGCACGTGTGCAGTGTCAGCTGGCTCGTTGAGGAGCCCTGCGGTAGCATCGGCAGGGGAGGTCTCAGCAGGCAGAAGTGGCCCGAGAGTGTGCTGCTGCTGAACGCTGTCAGCCTCCTTCCTCCTTGAGGCTGAATAGGCTTCTGGAATAGAGGTGCAGGTGGTGGTGTTCGCTTTGCTTTGTCAGCTTCATCTTTGTTCCCTCAGCTCACAAAGGTTTGCCTTGATCTTTGTGTTTTACATAATACTCTGCATAAGCCTGCAAGTTGTGGGGTTTCCATAGTTTAATTCAACCAGTTCTTTGGATGGATATGTTGTTTGAAGGATTTTGCTATTCCAGTAATACTGTAGTGGATTGTGTTTGAGGAAATTATCTTCAGGGTGGATTCCTTGCGGTGAAATGGCCAGGGGAGCCAGTGCATGCAGATGTAATTTTTTTCCTGTTCTTAAAAAATTTTTTTAAATTTTATATTGGAGTATAGTTGATTAGCAGTGTTGTGTTAGTTTCAGGTCTACATGTACATGTATCCTTTTTCAAATTCTTTTCCCGTTTAGGTTATGACAGAGTATTGAGCTGAGCTCCCTGAGCTCTAGAGTAGGTTCTTGGTTACCTGTTTTAAATATAGCACCAACTTTACTCTTGTTTACCATAAGTCCTTCTCTAAGTCTGTGAGTCTGTTTCTGTTCTGTAAATAAGTTCATTTGTATCATTTTTTTTTAAGATTCCACATAGAAGAGATACCCCATGATACTTGTCTTTGTCTTGCTTCACTTAGTATGGTGACTTCTGGGTCTGTCCATGGTGCTGCAGATGGCATTATTTCATTCTTTCAGTGGCTGAGTAATACTTCATAGTACATATACTACATCTTCTAATGCAAATGTAATTTTTAAAGGTACTAGGAAAAAATCGTACTTCTTTGTATTCCTACTGGAAGTGTGTGAGTCTGTTGTTTCCCCCACAGCCTTGCCAGCAGAGTGTGTTGTCTCCTTTTGGATTTTCTGCAGTCTGAAGTCAGAAATGTGGTTGGCAGTTCTCTCTGTTCATGTCTTCTGTTGATAGTTTTTTTCTATTTTTTTTAACTTTTAAAATTATTTGCATATTGTGTATTTGCCCATTGCCTAAATAATTTGCAAGTATGTTTCTTGTGAAAAGCTGTCTTTTTTTACTCAGCTAATGGTATTTTTTGCTATTCTGAAGATTTTGTTTTCATGAAGTGATTAGGATTTGAGATCACTTCCAATTTCTTGCAAGAGAGGAGTGCAGTGTTTAGCTTTCCAGCCCCTATGTGCCAGAAGAGAGGTAGAGTAGATGTTGGAGACAGTTTATGGTGCTTGCCAAGGGGCATTTTCAGGAGGACAGTTCTGTGGCCAGCGCAGTGGGCAGGAACAGGAAGGGACAGTGGTTCTCAACCTTGCTGATTGGAGCCCTGCAAATTAGAATCTCCTGGAGGGATTATAGCTCCTCACAGCTAGTTGTGTTGTTAGTAAAGACGAGCAGACCTTGGCTCTGTGCCCTGTAGTGCCCCGGTGACTCGTAACTGGGTCCAGCTGAACTGTGAGGGCCCTAGAGCAGATAACTGAGGTCCCTCTGGTTTTGACCGAAATTTCTTTTGTGTTCACATGATTGATAAGTGGTTATAATTTAGTTATATTAAGGATCCCTCATTTGTGTTAATAAAAGTCAGGTTGCTTGCAAATGGATTGTGAGGTTGGATTTTTCCCAGTTCCATGTGTATATACACTTGTATATGGTTAGAGCCTCTTTAGTGCACGAAGCTGTTAGCGCTCTTATTAATCTTGCTAAGTAATGAATTATGTGAATAAACTCTAGAGTAAAGCGAGAAATATTGTGAGTTTTCTGACTTCATTTTGGGGTTTTGTTTTTCCTTCTTCATTTAATTCCGCTTCTGTCAACAGTTTTCAGTTATAGAAAGTTGTAAGCATTTACTCATAGGTTTAAATGACATGTTTATGATCATGACCCATCACAACTCTGAGGCAAGGAGACACCTAGAGGCAGCCTGCTGAGTACCCACGTGCTGTTGGGCTCCTGAGCTCAGTCTGGGAGTTGTGGTGAAGAAGGTGAGAACAGTCAGGTCTTTGGGAGCCCTGGTTTTAAAATCACACTGTTTTTTTATTTTTCTCCAGCTGGTTTCCCAATGGGCTATGCAGCAGCAGCTCCTGCCTACTCCCCCAACATGTACCCTGGAGCGAATCCTACCTTCCAAGCAGGTATGCAAGCCCACATGTGCTGGGTGGCAGAAGTGTTTTGTTAATGTGACTGTGGGAGAATGCAAAGGGGATGAATTTCAAGAAGAGTGGTTATAGAATTAGAATTTGGGGTTTGTATTGATTTCTTGGTTCATAGGATTAGGCTTCTTGATAAGTAGAATAAAAACTTAATTCGTTTTGCATTTAAAGCTTTGTATATTGCATTTCAGATATCCTTCCACAACACAGAACTTCATTCCAGTCATAGCTTGGTACAAGTAACTGTGCCAGACTTTGTATGTATTTATGAAATAGTGTTATTACTAGAAACTAAAGATCATCTTGCCATATTAATGGGTAGAATTTCCATGTTGCTAACATTTTTAGAGATAACTGATCTCTCTCTAGTACTTTAGCACTTTGATTATGGTTTTAAAAGAAAGTCTTATTTTCTGTGTAAGGTCCATAAGAATATTTTCAGATTTTAGAAATCAGTGGTACAGTTGAAAGTGGAATTTGTTTGAGTCTGGATCTTGTAAAGATAGTTTTTCTTAAATGGGACTTTCCTCTGTGAGCCTTCATTTTGGTGTTGGCTCATTGCAGGCTTTATTCACCCAGAGTGGACTTTGTGATTGTGCTGCAACTGTGGTGGCCTACACTCTGACCCAGAGGCTCAGCCTCCAGAGTCTGCTGGGGTGTGTTTGTCCCTCGGAACCCATAGCCTCACATAGTTAACTTCACAGGAGAGGAGACAGCAGCAGGGTCGTTGTCCTGAGTTCTTGGTTTGATAATCATAAAATTCTTCCTTCTGCCCGTGTCTCCCATTTGAGTCCCATCCTTACTGCCTTTGTTCGCCTTGTAGCTCACACCCAAAGGAAGGCCTTCTTCGCGTGGTCTTCTTGCCTCCAAGGTTTCTCTCCTTGACTTCGTGTTCCTTGACCAGAGTCACGTTTGCAGGTTGATTTCCCATGACTCTTAAGACAGACTGAAGCCTAGAGTCTCCAACTTAGAATTCCTAGGTCTTTGCCACAGTGACCTGTTCTCTCCGAAAAATACTCTTCTTTTGTTTCTGCATGGCTTTTGCTCGCACTCCTCTTATGCCTGGGCTGGGATACCTGCTCCTTCACCCATCTTTTGGGATCTGTAAGGGAACGCCCCTTCCCTGGGATGAAGCAGTATTTTTCCCTGTTACTACTCACTGAATTCTTTAACTGCTAAATGGTACTACTATCTCCTTTTATAAGACACCTTATCTGGTTTAACTTTCTAAACACAGCTGTCTGCAGGTATGACTGCCTCTCAGTAAACCGCATGTATTTGAAGGGCACTCGATATGACTCGTGGCATCCTTTCAGTTTCATGTGTTCACTCATTCCTCATCCCCAGAAGTTTTCTCCTGCCCCTTCGGGACCTTGCCTAGGCTCCAGGAAATAGCTCATCTGTTTTCCCTCACTGCAGATTACTTGTAGTTAATCTAAAATTTTGTATAAGTGAATCATATAAAACGTATTTTGGAGGGTGCTGGCTTTCATTCAGCACAATTTTTGACATCCACGTTGTAGTTTATATCAGTAGTTCATTTCTTATTATTTTTCCATTGTACAGAAATTCCACTAATTGCTTATTCGTTCACCAGTTGATGAACATTTGGCTTGTTTGCAGTTTGAGGCTGTCACAAATGAAACTGCTGTGAATATTTGTGTACATTCTTTATATGAGCATACACTTTCATTTCTCTTAATGAATACTTCAGGCAGGTAGGTATACGTTTAACTTTGTAAGGCACTGCCAAACTATCTTCCAAAGGGGTTGTGACATTGTATGCTGCCACCAGCAGTGAAGGAGAGTTCAAATTCCTTTATATCTTTGCCAGTACTTGGTAGTCATTCTTTTTAATTTTAGACATGCTAGTGAATATGTAGTGATATGTTAATGTAGTTTTAACTTAAACTTATCTAATAACTAATAATGTTAAACCTTGATTCATGTGCCTGTTTGCCGTTTGTCTTTGGTTAACTGTGTACCTCTTTTTCTGCCTGTCTGTTTTTAAGTTTGTTTTCTTATTATTGGGTTTGAGAGTTCTTTATCAGATACATGATTTGCGAATATTTTTTCATAGTCTGTGGCTCTTTTCAGTCTCAACATCGTCTTTAAAAGAGCAGGAGGTTTAAAATTCAACGAAGTTCAGTTTATCATTTTGTTCTTTTATGGATCATGATTTTGGTATCATTTCTAAGACATCTTTGCCTAACCCAGCATCACAACAGTTTTCTTCTAGAAGTTTTACAGTTTTAGATTTTACTTCTAGGTATATGGCCCATTTTAGGCTGATGTTTCTAGATGGTGGTACGAATGAGTTGAAGTTACGTTTTGCATAAGTACTAGTTTTTCTGCTATATGTGATCACACTGCAGACCTCCAGAACATGTCATTGTTCTAGAATTCTCCAGTGTAGCTCACTTGTACTCATTTTCTGTGTGGTACAAGTTAATGTAAAAATGTACTAGAAGCTCCCAGTTTTTTCTTATCTTTCACAAAAAGAGCCTCAGGTTTATTTGCGGCTGGTTAAGCTGCTTTGCTTGGCCTGCAGGTATGAAGTGCTCCCCCGAGGAGGAGGTTTGGTGTGTAGAGGGCAGGTACTACTGTCTGATAGCTTTCTCCTCTTGCCAACCTGTAGAACAGCTGCCATTCCTCTTCCTTCTTGTAGAGAACTGGGTCCTTTCTTTTCCAAGACTGCTCTTAAGCTGTTCCTCTAACCCAGAAGCTGGGGCCTGCAAGGGGGGAGTAGTGGGCGCAATGGGCATGGTGGCTGCCGAGAGACCTGCCTTTGAACGGGTGTCCCCTGCTGAGTGCTGGATGGTTGTCGACTGCCGCACTGCTGGCCCAGCATTGCCAGATCTTCAGATTGTTAGGAGATGCTGGGAATACAGATGTATGTAAAATTTGCAAAAAAAATAAATGGTACTTTGAAAGCCCCACCAGTGTCCTGTTGAGTGCTTTTAGCCACTTGACTGGAGTCTCAGCTACAGCTGTGTCCCTTCTTTTTCTGAGATCCTGTCAGTATTTTTATAACTTGAATTTTTAAATTTCCTTTTTTAGTGGGCCTTTTTTCTTATCTGTTGATTAAGTCAAAGTTTGTCACTGTAAAACAATTAAAATTTTTCTCCATTTCTGCTGCTTTCTCAATCTTCTGGTTCTCACCACCAGATTTTCAGGCAAAGCTGATGTGTAGTATATGGAATGTGTATGTGTATGTGGCCTTTGAAGCACTTTTGAAGCCCTAACACTGTTTATGTCTTAGTTCTTAGAAGTGTGACATAGGGAGGGTTTAGAGAACCTTAACGATGAGACGTCGTGTCTTTTGCTGAAAGATTGCGTTACTCAGAATCTGGAGATGAGGGTGATACTAGTTGCATTCTCATGAACAGGCGTAGTAAGCTGACTACATGTGCATCCGGAGAGGAATGTCTGGTTTTGGAATCAGAACAATATATTGGAAAGTGTTCAGGCTGTTGTGTTAGCAAGATGTGGCGCAAATCCTGACTGTGTCACTCCTGGGAAAGACGTTTCGTTTTTGGCATGTATTTAATGACTCATTACATCTCCTCAGCTATGTTATTTGAGGATTCTAGCCGCAAGCATGCAATTGTACTCGCAAGGCACATTCAGGCACACATTCAGGATTCTTTTCTACTCCCATTTACAGCCAGCAGTATCTGTAACTAACATCATATCTGCATTGATCATCAAGAAAACATTGTTTTTTGTAGTAAGCGCTGTGTAAGAGGTGATTTAGGTATTACATTGACAGTGTCTTTTTACAAGATGAAAACATTGCTAAGAGTGATGCAAAGGCTTCTGTGATTGCTTCCGTGCATGGCTTGGTGGTGGATAAATTAGGGAAACATGTTTGGAGGACAGTTGGGCAGTATAATAGAAAGAAGCTTAAAATTGAGATCAGCATGCAAATAGTTATAAGTGCAGATCTACCTGGTAAAGTAATGGTTTGATTAAACTGTTGGTTTATTTCAGTGTTTAACTGGTCTTACTATTTGTTTGAGAGGGATATTAAATAAGTGAAAATGCTTTATGATATGCTGCTTTTTTTCTTTTTAAACCCAGAATTATGTCCATGAAGTAAGATCCCAGATTTGTTAAAAATTAAGGTTCACTTTGAACTTATGGTTGATATGGGGAAGGGGTAGTTAGGGAGTTTGGGACGGACACATACACATTGATGTATTTAAAATGGATAGGGCTTCCCTGGTGACTTGGTGAAGAGTCCACCTACTAGTGCAGGAGAACGTGGGTTTGATCCCTGATCTGGGAACACCCCATATGCTGGGAAGCAGCTAAGCCCATGCGCCACAGCTGCTGAGCCTGTGCCCTGGAGCCTGGGAGCAGTAACTCCTGAGCCCACATGTTGTAACTGCTGAAGCCCAAGCACCCTGGAGCCTGTGCACTGCAGCAGGAGAGGCTGCTGCAGTGAGAAGCCTGTGTGCGCTGCAGCTGGAGAGGCGCTCCCAGCCTCGCTCTGCTGCGGTGGCCGTGTCAGTATGCACACTCCTGTGAACGCGTGGCTGTTTTCTCCTGCAGTTACTTGTTTCTTCCCTGGGCCTAGTGTCCTTTATTAGATTTCTGTAACTGCATAGTTAATTAAACCCTCAGCTTCCGCCCAGGTGTGGAACCTCTTCTTAGCTTTTTAGACCATGTAAGGTGTTTGTGTTTTCCCCTCTTGGTGATGTCTTTTTGAAACCTTCTCTCATCTTCTGGCCTTGGCTGCTTGTCCTCTGGGGCTTACGCTGGGTCTTTCTCCTCCATCATCCCAGGGAGTTCGCGCCTCTTCCCTTCCACTTGATTCTTTGTCTACTTTTTAGTTTATTCCTTGGTGTTAGTGGAGGATCTTTGCTCAGTAATCTCTCAAGAGAATATTAGAAAATCATAGTTTTAAGATTTTTCATGTCTGAAAACAATTTATTCCGTACTCACAGTTCATGGTTAGTTTGTCTGGATATAGAATTATAGGCTAACAGTTATTTCCCCTTGGAATTTTGGGAACATCGCTGAATTATTTGCCAGTTTTGTTGTTGCCATTAAGAATGCCATTATCTTTTGAAGAACATTTTATGTATCTATTGGCTGCGCTTGGTCTTTGTTGGTGCACACGGGTTTCTCTGGTTGCAGCGAGCAGGGGCTGCTCTTCACAGTGGTGCGCAGGGCCCTCATTTCGGTGGCTGCTCCTGTGGAGCACAAGCTGTAGGGTGTGGCTTCAGCAGTTGCAGCATTCGGCACTAGGGCCGTTGCTCTGCATGTGGTTTCTTCCTGGACCAGGGATTGAACCTTTGACCCCTGCATTGGCAGGTGGATTCTTAACCTCTGGACTCCCAGGAAGACCCAGTATCTTTCTGATGCTTGGTTGGCTGAGCTGGGCTTATCTTTGGTGCTCTGTCTCCGGGTTCTGAAATTTCATGATGCTGTGTTTGGTGCAGGTTTATCCTCTTCACATGTTCTATATGTTTCTGAATTTCCATATTTCCTAAGTAAATGTCTTATACTTGGAAAGTTATTATATGAAATCTGTGTGGTATGCAGTACTTTGGGGGGGAAATAATCTGTTTCCAAGTAAAAAGCTTCTGCCCCTCAGAGTTCACAGTCAGAGAGCTATGGCCCTGTCTGTGCGTGAGTTCTGCCCAGAGAGGTCAGCCCGTGGCAGTGTGTGTTTCCTGAGAGTCCTTATGAATGACCTCTAGGAAAGGAGCATGTGGAAAGCTGTTAACTGCTTTTGAAAGACCAAGCAATGAATGTATTTGGTTTTGCATTATGAATCATTGGCACATCTAAAAATTATTTCACAAAAGCTTTGTCTGTTTTTGATATTATGAGATGCATATGCTTTTGTTTGTATTTTTAAATTTTAAGTTTGTAAGACTCCTATTGAGGTTGTTTGTTGTGACACAATGAATCTAGTGCTATATAAAAGAAAAAGGAATGTGTCTACTCACATTTGGTTTTTAATTGACTGAGAGACAAGTTTGCATCCCTTGAAATTGATTCACATTTGCCTCCCTTGAAATTGATTTGTCTTCAGTGTTGGATAGAAAGTGATGTAATATTTGTGCCCATACGAAAAGCCAAAATCAATTTCCAAGTTTAGGACATAGTTCACAGTTATAAGAATAAGCAGTAGGATAATATATATATTAGAAATTGTTGTTATAATTAGCAGAAATAGTGGGTGACTGTCTTTCCAATATACAGAGAAGCTGGAAAAAACTCAGTGAACATTGATAAATGGACTGTCAGAGTTCTACAGTTAAACTTTAAAATCAACTTTTAAAATTAAACATTTTACTCCGTCCATCCTGAAGTGTGCCTTGTTTTTTCATGTGTTTTGAAGTAAGCTGTGAACGTTGATACGCTTTCCCCTATTTATTTCAGTGTGCATATTTGTATTTGTCTACAGTTCTTTCAGGTTTTGATTTTAGGTGAAATATACATATACGAGATGTGTACATTTTAAGTACATCATTAGTCATCTTTTTATCTTCAGTAAAATGTACATATGAGGCAGGTGTTAAAAAGGACACTTCAGATGATTAAGAGACCTCAGGCCAGCGGGATGGACCTCTGCCATAGTAGGCCTCTGCTGCTGCTGCTAAGTTGCTTCAGTCGTGTCCGACTCTGTGTGACCCCACAGACGGCAGCCCACCAGGCTCCCCCATCCCTGGGATTCTCCAGGCAAGAACACTGGAGTGGGTTGCCATTTCCTTCTCCAGTGCATGAAAGTGAAAAGTGAAAGTGAAGTCGCTCAGTCGTGTTCGATTCCTAGCAACCCCATGGACTGCAGCCTACCAGGCTCCTCCATCCATGGGATTTGCCAGGCAAGAGTACTGGAGTGGGTTGCCATTGCCTTCTCCAGTAGACCTCTAGCGTCTCTTAAAAAAAAGCTTGACATCTTCTGTTGGCCTGTTGTTGATTGTGGTAAATAAAGGACTTCACCTTTTTTCAGTGGGTGTGGTGGGGCAAAAGAGTCCTTCAGAGTCAGAGGGCTCAGACTCTGGAGGGGTGTGTACTTAGATCTTCCTGACTTGGCTTTATACTATGCCCTTGAGGCTTATTTAGGTGGACAGCTTCCTTTTTCTCTTCAGTTCAAGCTTCAGGCTCTTGCTGAAGTTAGAATAGTGACAAAATGGTCATGGACTTTCTTATTAGGAATATTGAGCTTTGAATATTCAGTATTGAATATGGAATAGTTTTTCTAGAGGCTCTTTTCTCCTCATTTTTCTTTCAGGTCGTGGACGTGTTACTTGTATGTTTTCACTTCCTCAGACAGTTTCTCCGTTTTCTGTTCTGCTTATGAAATACTTTGTCCCGTGGAGCTATGCCTTTCCTTAGAACATTGGCTGTATGTATTGACCATTGGCATATTCTACCTTCATTTGCTTTTGTCGATCAGATAATGATACATCAGATAACAATAATCCGATGAGGTTATTTTTCAGATCGGCTTGCTGCAGACATGCCGCCTAAATCACGGCCTTCCTAAGGGCGCAGCAGCCTTCCGTGCTTGTTCCTAGTGGTGGTGGGCCTCTGCTTGCTCCTTCCGTGTCGCTTCAGCTCCTGCAGGACTGTTGTCTCCTGGGGCGTTTTCTTAGATCCTCTCTCGGCTGTGTGCCGCCGTCTGAAGGCATTATTTTTTTCACTTTATTTTCCTACAGAACATTTTCAAATATACAGAATAATGGAGTGAACAATATAGTGAATCCGTAATACCAGCACTGAGACTCATCAGTCACTGTTCCGCCACGTGTGCTTTACCTGCTGTATAAGAGAGAGAGTGTGTGTGTTCCGAACCAGATCAGAGTTACGGTCTTTTAGGCTTTTGTCCTTTGGTATGGCCCTTAACATAATGAAGACATTCCATTGCATGACCACAGTAGTTATCCTACTTAGAAGCTGTAATTCTCTCAGTTATTTAATAGCTCATATTTCAATTTGCACAGTTGTCCCAAAAATTAAAAAAAAAAAAAGGAAACAAGATCTATTCAAAATTTACATGTTGAATTTGTTTAAAAAGTTGAATTCATTATGTCTCGTCTGTTTTAATCCATAAGTTTACTTCACCTTTGTAAAACACCTTGAAAAACCTTTCATTGTGAAAATTTTCTAATACAAAAATACGTAAGTACCCAGCAGTATGATGTCCACTTACCCGCACCCTAAGCCTCAGCAGTTACAATATACCCAAGTACACGACAGTATGGGGTCCGCCTGCCCATGCCCTGGCCTTAGCAGTTGATAGCTTCTAGGTGGTTTTCTTTTTCCGTCTGTATTCCCATCAGTTTCCCCTGTGTTATTTGAAGCCAATGTCAAGACGTCATATTCATCAGTTTTACGATATTATCTTTAACTGATGAATTTAAAATATGTATCACCACACCTAAAAAATAACAGTAATTCTTGAATAGTATCAAATACTACAGTCAGTGTTTATATTTCCAGTTGTTACATCTATGTCATCGATATTTTTTAATTGTACAGTGAAGAAGGGGGCCCTTGCTGGTTCTTTTCAACCTATGAAAACTGGCTAGCCCCAGAGAATGTGATTTTCAAGTTTGAAGTCTTAGCAGTTGTTCTGAAAATATGCAATTTTGTGACAGTTTTGATTGCCTGACATTTGTATAAAAAACTGGTATCCTTTTGGTCAGATGTAAGTTTAGTGACTCCTGGAGGGTCTCTTAATTCAGGCCGTTGGGACCGCATTTAGCAGTGTTCTGTGAGTTACTAACTCAAGGACGCCACTGCTGCATGGTTTTGAGAAATGGGAAGGAGAGGTTAGTTCTGGGAAGAGGAAGCTGTCCAGACGTACTTTGCCTTCGTTAGCAGCCTTCCATTCCTGAGACTGCCTGCTCCTCCTCCTGTCTGCAGGACTGTGTCAGCGCTGCTCTGGGCTGTTCTCTTTCCCTGTGCTTTCCCCTGAAGGCGGCACCTTGTCAGGAGAGCTGGACCTTCTCTGGTGGGCCCTCTTGGCCCTGAGCATGGCAGCTGATGTTGGTGATGAAGAGCCACTCTGCCCTGATACAGTGCTTCCGTCACTGTGACTGGTCATGAGTGTGCCCGCCAGGCACCAGTGTCTCATTTCCGTCTCTGATTAGGAGCTGTTACTGAGCCATCTCCTGGGAGTGTCAGTGCATGGTTAGAAGTTGGTGGCTTTTGTAGTTACCTTTTTCTTTATAATTAAAGAAAATGTTTTGCTACCTTATTGTCGTGTAATTGGTGTACAGTTAAGTACACATATTTAAAGCTTCAGTGTGATGGATTTTTACATATCTATACCTGTGAAACCATCACTTTCCTTTTCTGTCTCTCTTAAATACTGGTAGATGAGCAGCTAGAGAGAGGGACTTAACTGCTCTTGTCTTTAAAGTTGCATTTCCAAACCCTGAAAGTCTGTTTATTCTACTCTCTTTTAGCCCAGAATTGGTATTACATTTTGGTGTCTTCAAATTTTGGCATTGTTTTTACTTACATCATATTTAGTGAATTTCAAAATACTGGGTTAGCCAAAAAGCTCCCCCCGCCGCCCCCCCGCCCATAAGGCAAGTTCTAGGAGCACTTAGTTGTTTTTAACTTCATTCAAAACAGTTTTGTTAGATTGTATTGTGACAGCTATCATATCAGCATACACTTCTTAAGAATCTTATCAAAATTGGTGAATTTTTCTGTAGCCATTTTATTATTGAAGATGGTAGAAAAAAAGCGACATTTTTGGCATATCATGCTTCATTATTTCGAGAAAGGTAAAAATGCAACTGAAGTGCAAGAAAAGACTTGTGCAGTATATGGAAAAGGTGCCGTGACTGATCGAAATGTGTCAGAAGTGGTTAGTGAGATATCAGGGTGATTTCTTGCTGGACAGTGCTCCACGGCCGGGTTTAACAGTTGAAGTTGATAGCAGTCAGATTGAGATATTGAGAACAATGAACATTGTACTACTCAGGAGACAGCCAACATGTCTGAAGCGAGCACTGACAATCATTTGCACCAGCTTGGTTATGTTCATCTCTTTGACTTTTGGGTCCCGCATAAGTTAGGGTAAAAAACCTCTTGACTCTATTTCCACATGTGATTCTCTACTTAAACATAATGAAAACATTCTGTCTTTTGTTTTAAAAACAATTGTGATGGGCAATAAAAAGTGGATACTGTACAATAATGTGGAACGGAAGAGACTGGGGCAAGTGAAATGAACCATCACCAACCCTATACCAAAGGCCGGTCTTCATCCAAAGAAGCTGATGTTCTATGTATGGTGGGATTGGAAGGGAGTCCTCTGTTACGGACTCCTTTTGGAAAACCAAACGATTCCAACAAGTACTGCTTTAGACCAACTGAAAGCGGCACTTGACAAAAAGTGTCCAGAATTAGGCAACAGAAAATGCATAATCTTCCATCAGGATAATGCAAGACCATGTTTCTCTGATGACCAGGCACAAACTGTTACTGCTTGACTGGGAAGTGCCAGTTCATCCGCGGTATTCACCAGACATTACGCCTTTGGATTTCCATTTATTTTGGTCTTTACAAAATTCTCTCATTTGAAAAAATTTCACTTCCCTGAAAGACTGTAAAAGGTACCTGGGACAGTTCTTTGCTGAGAAAGGTAAAAGGCTTTGGGAAAATGGAATTATAAAGTTGCCTGAAAAACAGCAGAAGGTAGTGGCTATATTTTAGTGAATGAGAAATGGTTTCTCAGACTTTTTTGAAAGCACTTTTATTGAGATATAATTTGCAGATGAGCCATCCTTAAAAGTGCACAGTTTGGTGTGTTTAGACACGTATACAGGTTGTATACAGTTGTGTAACACCACCGCAGTTGAGTGACTTTGTTCCCATGAAAGGTGCCCTCATGCCCTCTGATCCCTGGGTACCTCTAATTGGTTTTCTGTGTAGATTATGTTGATCTTTCTTGGAGTATCATGTCATGTGTTACCGTGTCTGACTTCTTTTGCGTATTTTCGTTTTTTGAGATCTATCCCATGTAATTAACATGTGTACCAGCACTTCTACCTCTTTGATTGTTGAGTAGTATTTTGTTGTTTGGTTGTACCACGGTTTGCTGATGGGCTTCAGTTCAGTTCAGTCGCTCAGTCGTGTCCGACTCTTTGTGACCCATGGACTGCAGCACGCCAGGCTTCCCTGTCTATCACCAACCCCCGGAGCTTGCTCAGATTCATGTCCATCGAGTCGGTGATGCCATCCAACCATCTCATTCTCTGTCATCCCCTTCTCCTCCTGCTTTCAATCTTTCTCAGTATCAGGGTCTTTTCCAGTGAGTCAGTTCTTCGCATCAGGTGGCCAAAGTATTGGAGCTTCAGCTTCAGTGTCAGTCCTTCCACTGAATATTCAGGGCTGATTTTCTTTAGGATGGACGGGTTGGATTTCCTTGCAGTCCAAGGGACTCTTAAGAGGCTTCTCCAGCACCACACTTCAAAAGCATCAGTTCTTCGGTGCTCAGCTTTCTTTATTGTCCAACTCTCACATCCATACATGACTACTGGAAAAACCATAGCTTTGCCTAGATGGACCTTTGATGGCAAAGTAATGTCTCTGCTTTTTAATATGCTGTCTAGGTTGGTCATAACTTTTCATCCAAGGAGCAAGTGTCTTTTAATTTCATGGCTGCAGTCACCATCTGCAGTGATTTTGGAGCCCCCCAAAATAAAGTCTGACACTGTTTCCACTGTTTCCCTCTCTCTTTGCCATGAAGTGATGGGACCAGATGCCTTGATCTTAGTTTTCTGAATGTTGAGTTTTAAGCCAACTTTTTCACTCACCTCTTTCACTTTCATCAGGAGGCTCTTTAGTTCTTCTTCACTTTCTGCCATAAGGGTGGTGTCATCTGTATGTCTGAGGTATTTTTCATGGTATTCTTGATTCCAGCTTGTGTTTCATCCAGTCCAGCATTTCTCATGATATACTCTGCATATAAGCATATAAGCAGAGTACAATATATAGCCTTGACGTACTCCTTTCGCGATTTAGAACCATTCTGTGGTTCCATGTCCAGTTATAACTGTTACTTCTTGACCTGCATACAGATTTCTTAGGAGGCAGGTTAGGTGGTCTGGTATTCGCGTCTCTAAGAATTTTCCACAGTTTATTGTGATCCACACAGTCCAAAGCTTTGGCATAGTCAGTAGGGCAGAAGTAGATGTTTTCCTGGAACTCTCTTGCTTTTTTGATGATCTAGCGGATGTTGGCAATTTGATCTCTGGTTCCTCTGCCTTTTCTAAATCCAGCTTGAACATCTGGAAATTCATGGTTCACGTGCTGTTGAAGCCTGCCTTGGAGAATTTTGAGTATTACTTTGCTGGCTTGTGAGATGAGTGCAATTGTGCGGTAGTTTGGGCAATCTTCGGCATTGTCTTTCTTTGGGATTGGAATGAAAACTGACTTTTTCCAGTCCTGTGGCCAGTGCAGAGTTTCCCCAATTTGCTGGCATATTGAGTGCAGCACTTTCACAGCATCATCTTTTAGGATTGAAATTAGCTCAACTGGAATTCCATTACCTCTACTAGCTTTGTTGGGCTTATCTGTAGGAATAAATTTGCTGTGAATGTAAAAGCTCAGAGACCCTTCCTGGAGAAAAACTGTTTTCTCTTGGGATGGGGAGTTAGGAAGGGGAGCCAGGCGGTTTACAGCTTACCAGATAGATTCTCAACCACTCTTCCAGATAGTGGTCCTTCATCACTTCCTGGAAACAGGTGCTGATTAGGTCGTGTGTGTGTGTGTGTGTGTGTGCGCGCGCGCGTGAGCGTGTGTGCGTGCTTAGTCGCTCAGTTGTGTCTGATTCTTTGCAACCCCATGGACTGTAGCCCACCTGGCTCCTCTATCCATGGGGATTCTCCAGGCAAGAATACTGGAGTGGGTTGCCATGCCCTCCTCCAGGGGATCTAGGTCTTGGGGAAGGGGCTTTTCTGTTGTCAGGCTGCTGCTTGACCTCTTCACTGCTGGCTAAAAGTGTAGCTTTTTTGAGTTTGCTAAGTCATCTTCCATTTCTGCTTCTTAAAGGTTCTAAGATTTTTAGGTTCCAAAATGTCTTTTCTTCCCTTCTTATCTTCGTGGCTTTATGTCTTTTTATTTATTAACCTGCTTTATTGTAATTTTGGGTGGGGACAAAGGCAAGTGTATGTGTTCAACTGCTACCTTAGACCCAGGAGTCTTTATCATAACCCTACTGTTTGACAAGTTTTTCCTTTTATTTTTGCTGCAATTAACAATGCTGGGGATGAGCATGCTTACCGTTGAAACTTTGTTTAAATCTATGCTTCTTTCTTTCTTAATTGAAAGTTAATTCACCATTTTAAAAGGTCATATTCCAATTCTAGTTGCTGTAAAATATTGGGTATATTCCCTGTGTGTTTCCTTGTAGATTGTTTTATACATAATAGTTTTTACCTCTGAAATCCCCTTCTGCTATGTTGTCCCCTCCTCCCTTTCCTCTCCAGTGAACCACTGGCTCTGTATCTATGAGTCTGGTTTTGTCAGTTATATTTGCTAGTTTATATTAAGATTCCACATATAAATAATATCATGCAGTTTGTCTTTCTGTCTTATTTCATTAAACATAATACCCTCCAGGTCCATCCGTGCTATTGCAAACAACAAAATTTTATCCTTTTTTAGTGGTTGAGCAATACTTCCTTGTGTGCCTGTGTGTGTGTGCATTTAATACATCTTCATCTGTTGATGGACCCTTAGGTTGCTTTCATATCTTGACAGTTGTAAATAATTCTGCTGTGAAAATTGGGATCCACGTATCTTTTCAAATTAGTGTTTTCATTTTCTTTGTCACAATACCCAGCGGTGAAATTGTTGGTTTATTTGGTAGTTCTTTTTTTAGTTTTTTAAGACACTTCCATACTGTTTTCCTAGTGGCTACACCAGTTTTCATTCTTACCAACTGGTGTACAAGGATTCCCTTTCCTCCACATCTTCACCAACATTTGTTTTTTATGTTCTTAATTTATTAATAGCCTTTCTCACAGGTGTGAGGCAGTACCTCAGTGCGGTTTTGATTTCCATTTCCCTGGACAGAGGAGCTTCGCAGGCTCCAGTCCATGGGGTCTCGGTCTGATACAACTTAGCGACTGAACAACGACAGTTGTGGTTATAGAGCTTCTCAGGTCCTCAGTGGTAAACATTCTGCCTGCCAAGCAGGGGATGTGGGTTCCATCCCTGAGTTGGGAAGATCCCCTGGAGAAGAGAGTGGCAACCCACTCCAGTATACTTGCCTGGGAAATTCCATGGGCAGAGAAGCCTGGCAGGCTACAGTTTATGGGGTCGCAAAGAGTCGGACATGACTTAGCGACTAAACATCAACAGTAACAACAAAGACTAGCTGTGTTGAGCATCTTTTCATGTGCTTGTTTCTTTAAACAAATCTCTAGAAATAGATGGTGGGCCTAAAAGAAATACATACTTTTAATGCCAAATTGTGCTCCAGGAATGGCATGCTAATACATATTCCGACAAGATGGGTGTTTCTTTCCTGTTCTGTATGAATATGTACTCAGTAGAATGTTCTCCCTTGCCTCCACCCCACCCCCCACACACATACTTGCCTATCGAGTTTAAGAAATGAAGCCAGATTGTAGTGGCGGTGTCCAGTATGACTGTGGTCGGGACTGGAATACTGCCTTGTTCCTTGCTGCACACTTGCTCCCTCCCTGGGTCTGGTCATGTGTGGGTTTGAATTAAGGCTTTGGCCATTTTTGTTTCAGGTTACACTCCTGGCACACCTTACAAAGTGTCCTGTTCCCCCACCAGCGGGGCAGTGCCACCGTATTCCTCCTCCCCCAACCCTTACCAGACTGCTGTGTACCCCGTGCGAAGTGCCTACCCCCAGCAGAGCCCGTATGCACAGGTAGGCCTGGGGTGCGCCGTGGGTGCCGAGAGGAGTCTCCTGGGCACCGTGTGTGGGAATGGGTCGGCTCCTCGGGGCTCTGACCCAGCCTGTGGGCCCCTGTGGCGTTTGTCTCTTTTCTTTCCCCAGCAAGGCACGTACTACACCCAGCCCCTGTACGCAGCACCCCCTCACGTCATCCACCACACCACGGTGGTGCAGCCCAACGGCCTGCCAGCGACGGTGTACCCTGCTCCCATCCCTCCGCCGAGAGGCAACGGGGTCACCATGGGCATGGTGGCGGGCACCACTATGGCCATGTCAGCGGGTGAGTCCTTGGCCCCGGGGTGCCGCCTCTGCGATGGCCTGAGGGCTGGGGGAAGGGAGAGTTCACCAGAACTCTGACCCTTGGCTTTGACTTTTCATTGCTAGAGTTGTGTGAAAGGACATCTGATCCTTTGGGAGGAATGGCATGTTATCTTTTTCTTTACTTCCTCTCCTTTCTTTTCCCTTCTCCTTCAACTGAGTTTGAGTATGAGGTTTAGAACCATAAGCCAAGTACCTTTTCCATAGACATGACTGGCTAGCTCTCTCCAAATTTGGTAAACTGAGTTACCTGGCTGTAGGGACAAGGAGTGGCCAGATCGCTGTGGTGAGCACGTTAAAGCTTGAGCAGAAGGGAGGATATTCTCTGATCTGGGGGACTGACCCTCTGGTCCTTCCCTTTAGTGTGGGCTACTAGCACAGGCCAGCTTGTCTTAATGGGAATGTTCTCATAAATTGCAGAAAGCCAGTCTTGTGTTCACAGAGCTAAGAGTTGCTTATAGAAATCCTTTGCCATACACGTAGACTATTTCCCAAGGCTGCTTCTAGGTCGGGAAAATAAACCACAGAGAGAAGAGATCCTTGGCTTGGACCGGCCTGTCTCCATGGAACCTTGGAGCATTTGAGGGCTTGGTTAAATGTCTAGGAGTGAGGTCACCTCCTGTGGGAATGTAAGCTATCTGTGCAGGGGCGCCAGGTAAACACAGCGACTGGATTGCCCATGGCTGTGACTTTTAAAGAAATAGACATTGTTTCCTCTTTGTTTTGTAGACTTTCCTTCAGCATAAGGGAATGTCAGAGAGGAGCGAGGTTCGGGATACCATGTGTGTTTCTGTTCAGAGTCTCTGATTTGATTTGGTTTTCCCACACTTACCCCAGAGGCAAAGGAGAGTCTGGCACAGATAGAAACTCAGTGTTTGAGGCACACGGAGGGAGGGGTTGGCGGGCCCTGGTGTGGGTGCACACAGGGCGCAGGGGGCCAGGCGAGGCTGTGAGGTTTGAGGTGGTCCTTGGCTATAAGTGGACACAGATGGCTGATGAGTTTCCTGTGTTTCTAGGGAAGATAAGCTTAGCTCAAGGCACTCGGAAGCTCGCACCTTTGGGAGCCCCCCTGCTCCCCCCTTCTTCCCGGTCAGCCAGCACCGTCTCAGCCATTTCCAGGCGTAGCGGTCGCTGGCGCTACCACTGTGTGTGCCGCGCCTCTGAGGGCTTCATCTCGCAGAGCTGGAGCTCCGCACACCGAACACCTCCCCCGTCGCTCTGCTCCAGACCCTGGCAGCCGCCACTCTCCTTTCTGTCCCATCCATTCGACTCTACTAGGGACCTCCCGGGCGTGGGCTCAGGCAGTGTCTGTCTTCCGTGACTGGGTTATCTCACTGAGCATGATGTCCTCAAGGCACAGCCATACCGTGGGACGCGACAAGTCTCCTTCCTTCTAAGACTAAAGAACGTGTCTGTTTTGTTTTTGTCATCCCGCCTGCAGAAGTAATTCAGTGCGTTTGTGTGAAGGGGAAGCACACAGGCTTCTACAGGCATGCCGTCACTGTGAGCCTGCTGTGTTTACACAGCCTTGGCTTGCATATAATCGGGTTCTGAGAGCACTGTGGGTCACGGCCACCCCGCTTCCTCTCTGCCTCTCTCCTTGCCACGAGGGTCGGGCAGGAGCTCTCTTTGTTGGAGGTACTGGGGCAAGGGGAGTGCTGCCCTCCACTGAGATGCTTGCTCTTCCCTCTAGGTACCCTGCTGACTGCCCACTCCCCAACTCCTGTTGCTCCCCACCCTGTCACTGTGCCCACGTATCGGGCCCCAGGAACGCCCACCTACAGCTATGTGCCCCCTCAGTGGTGATCACCCTGCAAACGTAAGTGACCAATGAAGCCCAGGCCCAGCTTTGTGGCTAAAGTGCATTTTTTAAGTGGAGAATGGGAGATCTATGACAATTTAAACAGTGACAAGGAAACTGATACCTGATGATTCGAAGGCAGTGCCACATTTAACGTTTTGTCTTTCCTGGGACTACAAAGGAAGGAAGAGGAAGCCATTTGAGTTCTTGCTGTGTGCGCCCCTGCACTGTGTTACCTGGGCTGTGCTCTGGTCTCCTGCCCGCCTCCTGTAGGAAGTAGGATTCCAGTTGTAATTGGAAGTTCTTAGAAACCAGGCACAGTCACCTCTTCTGCTGTTGCCCTTTCTTGTCTTAGTGGATTTCCTCCTCCTCCAGTTGAAATGGCTCCTTTTCAGAGCAGTGGTGCCAGAGGAGCTGTGTGTGTGACTGTGTGCCCATCTTTCTCCCCACCCTCAGGTTTGTGGATGGAGCTGTGCAGTCACATCATGGAGGTTCCACAGCTGGTGCTGCAGGCCTTCTGCCTCCAACCGGGACTTTCTTCGTAATGCTCTCGACACTTAGCTAAACACTACTGCAGCCAGCCTAGCAGGTCCCAGCGCCCTCAGTCTCCAGCTGACTCTTTGGGTTCGTCTTACAGCAAATCCTGTTTGGTGGGCTGCCAGGCAACTTTTTAGCTAACTGTAACGATAAAAGGGAGTATTAATCTATTCTGAATCATATCTAGTTGAATGCATGTTAAAAAACACACACACACACACACACAAAGCTTGCTCAATCTACCTGCAGTGACTGATGCAGAACCATCATATGCAAAATCCAAAGGAATGGAAAAGTATTTTACAACTTGTATCACTAATGCACTGTTGTAATGTATGCAAAGTCTTAAAGTTATAAGTGTTAAAGTGAATTTCTTCATAGAGCATCTGAGATCTCTTCGATGATTCTTCAGCCTTTGGGGTTGAGGTGGGTTGCCAGTTGGATATGTGGACTTCGACTTTCCAGCCATCTGTTCCTTTCATGCTGACCACAGTGAGAGAGAGTTGCAGGCACGGGGAGAGTGTGGGGAGGCCCAGCACTGCTTGGGGTGCAGTCAGGTTAATGGCTTTCTTCCCATTTAGGCTTGTGGGGTCTGTGTGATGTGGATGTTCTTAGGGATTACCATGAAAGATTAGAGTAGGGTGCCAGTACAGTGAGGTGATATAACAGCAAACAGTTTTCTCTCAATGCTGTCTAAATTTTTGTTACAAATCACTTACAGATGGATATGATGTTTTCTATATCTTCATTGGAAAAGTCCTATGTAGAGCTTAAATTATTTTCCTGGGATGGAAGAGAAACAGCCACACTTGGAGGAGGTATTGACCTCTTCTTTATTTAGCTTAGGAAAAGTCATCCCTATTTTTTTTCCCCTGAGAAATGTTTTAGTCTCCTGAAAACATGTGTAGGAATTGCTGTTCTCCCTCCCACAAGGAAGGGCAAAGATACCAGCTGCGTTACGAAGAAAGCTGTACATTTAAGAACTGTTCAGCGGGAACAAAGGATTGACACTGATGGTTTCTTGTAGAGAGGCAGGGCTGCGGCTGTCCTTAGGCGCCCAGCTTGACGGGGGCTTGTCCTGAGGCCGCTTGGAGGGGCTTGTGGAGATGGGAGTGGGGGGTGAGGGAGTGACCGGCCTGTCGTCTGTGACCCCTTCGACCACTTCTCCTGTGGCTGAGGAGACTTGGCGCACAGCAGTGGGCAGCAGAGGACCAGGCAGCATCGAAACGTGTCTGCCAGTTAGAACATGCTTGCCTGTTACTACAGAAAGGATTTTGTGTTTAAAATCTGAATATTGTACATAAGAAGCCAAGAGGATTTTTTTTTTTGCTTAAATGTCCCCAGCCTGTATCGATGGTTGTGTGTGTCTGTCTGTCCTCAGATGGAGTCAGAGGGGTTGGGGGTGGGGAGGGTTTGTTGCTCTTCAGCCTGTCGGGGGTGGGGGTGCCCCTGCTCCACCCATCCCATCGTCGTTTCGAGTGCTGTGGGCCTTGGCTGGGGAGGGGACCCTAACTCTTCTTACAGCTCCGGCAAGTGGTCAGGGCTCTGGCACTGGGATGGCATTCAGGCCTGGTTGGTGAGTGGGGCAACTGACTGCTGAGCCTTGGTAACTGTATTTTCTATAGTAAGTATTCATCATAGTTTTCTTTTTCACGTTTTATTTTATAAAAAGTTTAGGGATATTTTTGCATGGATCATTGTACACAGAAGATTTATTTCTACTGTCTGTAACATAGTATGTTTACTGATAAGTACTTTAAATTGGAGAGCACTTAACCCACCTTTGTATGTATGTATGTGTGTGTGTGTGTGTCTGTGTGTGTCTGTGTGTGTAGTAGTTGTCTACCCCAGGCACACCATGTCCACCTCAACTCTTTGTTGGTTATTCTGTCTGTTTAGAGGGTGGTTGGTAATGTTCTAATGGTTCTGGGGCAGAACTGATCCAGTAGCAGAGAAGGTTTCCCCAGTTTAGTGTAGTAAGTGAGTTTTGTATAACTCTTTAAAAGTCCCAGTCTTTCTCTCTCTCTCTCTCTCTCTCTCTCTCTCCCTCCCTCTCTCTCTCTCTCTCTCTCTCTCTCTCTCTCTCTCTCTCTCTCTCTCTCTCTCTCTCTCTCTCTCTCACACACACACACACACACACACACACACACACAGACTGCCTGTAAGGGTTAGAGTCATTTGCATTCAGGAAGAAGTTATGAGAAGTTACATAGGCTCTTTCTTCAGTATTGTCTGAGACACACACACAGGGTGAGTGTTTTCATGAGCACTGAATTAAATGGTGTTTTTAAGAGAAAAAAAAAGAGTGGGTTGTGTTTTCTCCCCATTTACGTCAACTTATAAATACTATGCCCCTTTTAATTTCTAAAAAATCTTACTTCCCTTTTGTGAGGTTGAGCTGGAAAA
This sequence comes from Capra hircus, assembly GCF_001704415.2. Lineage (NCBI taxonomy): Eukaryota > Metazoa > Chordata > Mammalia > Artiodactyla > Bovidae > Capra > Capra hircus. Next base: position 134,566,212 of record NC_030809.1, read on the forward strand.
CTTCATCAGATACTTCTGCATTATGGAATACCTATGTGTGGAAATCTTTTCAGTTTTGAAACTATCAGGGCATCAGTTATGAAATATGAAAGGTAGAGCGTGTCTAGCAGGTGAGAATCTGGACATAATGAATAGTAACAAAACTGTCATATGTTGTAATTGTAGCAGCATTTAGTTCCACTAAAATTAAGGAATAGAGCTTCTGTTATAAAATGCATAATTTGATATCTTAAGCACAATAGTAGAATATTCAGAGAAATTTTTCATTTTTTGTATGTGACATTCTTAATTTGAGGGTCTTTTAGCTAAATTACAGTTATTTTAGAAATTGAGACAGGAGAGTAAACAGATACCATCATGGGTATTTTTTTAAAAATTCTGTTCTACAGCCCTTCTCTAAGGTTTAGGAGATAATGTTTCTCTTGTTTGGATCTGGGCCAGGTGACTGGACGTTCTCCGATGAGTGATGGTCCCGTCAGCTTGCTGTCTGTGAGGAGTGCAGCCGGCATCAGGGCCAGGGCCACTCATGGGAACAAGCACAGAGGCGCTTCAGGATCTTTTATGTCTCTTGTGTTGAGTCTTCCCTGAAAATTTTTGTTGGTTTGGTTACTAGGCCTCCCAGTTACATTACGCGACTCTGTTTGTTGAGTGCTATGCAAATGTGGTGTTTATAGGAGCCTCGGGCGGTCCTGAGCCTCGGGCTGGGAATCTGGTCAGTGCGTGCTGCATCCCAGACCGCGCTCCAGCGCCTGCCCCTCCTCTGGCGCTGGCACTGCACACACAGGAAGAGGGTCTGGGGGCTCGGGGTGTGCCCGTCTCGCAGTGCTGTCCTGCCAGAGCGTGGTGAGAGCAGAGTTGACACTGGATGCATCCATGTTGGGGCCTGCTGTCTAAGAAGGAGACCCAGACTTCTTCACCTGAACTTGGTAGACATGTGGAAACAGTATTACTCTGACCAGTTGGGCCGCCTTCTCCCTATCTGGCAGCTAATGGCTGGACGCCCCAGTTCTTGCCGGCCTGGGCATCTCCCAGACAGGATAGGACACCTTGTCTGACATCCTCTGGCCATGCAAGGGCAGGCTTGAGGATGTGGGGCTTGAGGTGGGGGACAGCTTCTGGCTCTTCTCTTGGTGCTTTCTAAGGAGGGGGTGTGTCTTCAGAGCGGAGTGGTTGGCATAGGGGAAGGGCGGCCTGCATGACTCCCTCTCTACCACATTTCAAATGTTGGCATGTTTTTTTCTCCTAAGCTGTTTAATACTCAGCCTAAGCTTCTGAAAGGAGCCTGCAGATGACATGCTGCAGAGGAGGGTCTAATCTTTTCAGGTAGAAAGTTGCAGAGTTGATGTTTCAGAGGATTTGTCTTTCCCTACTCTATTGACTTGAAGAACAGAAAACCTCTGGTGTGATCTTATTTGAACCCCCAGGACCAACCTCCAGTCACCTGGGACAGAGACAGGAGAGCCTGGCACCTCTGCGCAGGGAGCCTGCAGTGAGCACTGGAAGGCTGTGCTTCCAGGACGCGGGTGTTGAGATGATGAGTGTCTTGGCCTCCTGAGCCCTGAGGTCTCCTGTAGGTCCTCGTGCAGACCAGTGGTTAGCAGAAGGCCAGCTCTCCTGTGTTCCTGGGGGGTTGCTGGCCACCCAAGAGAGACCTAAGGGAGCCACTGTTACTGACTAGGAAACGGTTGGGTTTTTGTTTTTGTTTTTAATGATTTTTGAATACTGTTTTTTTAGACCATTCTCTTAGTACTTTTTAAAAACTTAAGTCAGCATTGTCTTCCAGTGTTAAAGGCACCCCTCCCCGCCCCCCGCCTTTGCATTGAACTAAGGTGTCAATCGATACAAAGGAATGGAACATCCATCCTGAGCCAATTCCATTATGTGTAAATTCTTACTATTTTAATTTTTTATGCAATCTGATGAGTGGATGAACTCAGATTTAAAATTCTTAAAAGCACGTTTATTGTAAATTGTTATGTATTAATACTGCAGTTTTCAATAAAGATTGACTTGTGTTGCATATTATGATTTTCGTGCTTTTTCCCTATAGGTTTTGCCTCCAGGTGGCTTGGCCTGGATGGGAGGTGGTGTAGCGTGTCTCACCTTAGAAAATCCAGGGGGTTCCGGCTCAGCCCCTGTGACCTTGGCAGTGTGTACAAGTGTGAAGGCGGCGGGTTGTGGGGAAGGGGAGGGAAGCCACCCTCTCCTGGTCCTGTCGGCTCAGTCCTCCTGGAAAGAAGACACATGCTTCCCCATTTCACCAAAGGGGAAGCTCAGACCCAAAAACATTAGGACTGCCTGTCCCCCAAACTCACATTTCTGATAAGTTCAGCTCAACAGAGACCCTAGAAGCAGCTGGGGACAGAGGTGCTGAGACAGCTCCTAGTTTCCCTGAGCCTCTGAACACTGAGCTGCTCTCCACCAAAGCCTTGGCGGCCTGGCTTATTCCTTTAGTCGAAAGAAAGGCTTGAGGTGGAAAGGTAACAGGAGGGGAGGAGAAAATGGATAGGCAACAACAGAAAACAAGGGCTGGCAGCCAGGTTATTTTTCACAGGTTTCTTTATGAAATTAAATGTGGTTTCTGCTTGGAGAAGGTATAGTGCAAGAGTGACTGTACATGCTGCTGAATTCCCATGGGCCACAGGGGCGGCTCTGTGCTCTGCCCCATGCCAGGCCCTGGCCACCCTCTTCGGTGCCCCTCCTCCATGGGATGTAGGCTTCCTTCCAACCTACGTGCCCACCAGCTTCTGGGTGGGTCAGTCCTGGGTGCTGGGCCACAGAATTCAGTCCTTATGGCTTCTCACACTCACTCAGGGTAAGGCAATCTTTCTGTGTCACTAACAATTCTCTATTGTTGGAATTTAACAACAAAATCCAAACTGGAACCAGGTTATAGAATCATCCCACAGCTGCAGGTGGACTGGTTACAAATCCTGACAGAAGTTTTCAGTTGACTATGGTTCTGTTTTCTTTCCACTATAAACAAACACATCACAAGTGAAGAGAGGGTGTCCAGCAGCCAGGAGTGTCTACAGAGGGACTGGGAGGAAGTAACAGGTGGGCTCCAGGCCAGATGTTTTTGTGCCCAGAATTCCTGGTTCCTGCCCACCAGGGGTGCAGGTTGCCTGGCCCACCAGCTGGGGGCCTGTGAAGAGGGCAGGAGGGCAGAGAGGTACACAGCCTGGCTCTGCAGGTGACTGAAGGCAGAGGCGGTCTCCTGCCCAGAGGAAACAGGAGCAGGAAAGATGATTAGATGTGCAAAGAAGAGGGTCCAGAGCGGCCATTCTCACACACGCTGGCCTGTTGGGTGGTTCTGAGCTGTGGCTCCCAGGAAGCCCGGCACAGGCTTGGAGGGTGTGGGAGGTTCACGTGCCGGGGGCCTGCCTCTCCAGCCAACTTCTTCAGCACCCCAGCACTGGGGAGGAAACTGAGAACGCGGGCACTGAGCGGATCCCACACTCAGCCCTGCTAACTTCAGTTTGTAGAACAGACAGGACCGGATGCGGTGAGCCTCGGATAGGAAGAGCTGGAGGCCCACCGGCAAGGCAGGTCCAGATGGTGCCACTAGTGGGGCACGGGCTCACTTGCGGAAGGGTGCCAGCCGGCTGATGCTGTGCCAGAAGGTGGATGGCTTTCGCTTGGGCTCTGCCAGCACCAGGACCTGTTGCTGAGGCAGGCTGGTGGGGAGGGTCGGATGCTTCTGGCGTGCCAGGTAGTAGGGTCGGCCGAGGGCTGGCAGGGGAAGAGTCAGGGTCAGAGATGCCTCAGGAGTTAGGCGGTACAGGGCAGAGCCTGTAGGGGTGGACTGGGCCATCCCCAGGCTGCTTCAGACATCCCCCTTTGCTTCCCCTGGGGCTGTCCACATGCAAGGGCCTGGGCTGCCCTCCATGGCCTGCAAGGGGGAGCTGGAAGGTGTGGGGCGTGGAGCTGCTCTCATGGAGATGTCTGTCGGAATGGGCTGTCAGCCCCTTGGCTAGGCTGGCTGCCAGGAAGCAGTCCTGCCTGGGAAAGAGCACTGACACTGATGACGCTGCTCGGGGGCCTGAGGGGGGGGGAGCAGGAGCCTCGACCAGCTGCCTGCAGTGCAGGCTTCCTCCTCAGCGGGCCCACAACCCGCCGTAAAGGGCAGTGGGCACCTCCGAAGACCCGGGTGCTGGCCCTGCTTCAGGCCGTCACCCGCTTACCTCTGGGCTTCCCAATGGCCTGCTGCTTGCTGGCGTTCAGCATGGCCTGCTTCCTCTGCAGCTGGGTAATGGAGAAGCCTGGGAGGGGGCCACAAATGAGACACCCGCTTCCTGGTGAGAACGCAACTGCCTTCCCATCTCCCCTGCTCATGGTCCTCTCATTCTGGCACCAGAACAATTTGTGTGTGCCTGAGGGCCCAGCAGGCCACAGGGTCTCACCCACCTGCCCCACCAACTGGCTCTGTCCACCCAGGCAGAGGAGATGCTCTGAGGAGCTTCTCTGGGGGCCTCCTTTGCCCTCCTCCATGACTCAGCCTGACCCATTGGTGGCTACTGTCCTTTCTTGGCACTCTAGGGGAGGCTTTTGGCCAGATCAAGGACTGACCTACTGTGATGGCCGGGGGACCAAGGACAGGAGGGGAATGCAGTGGGCAGATGCCGTGCTCATGTCGGGTAGGGGGAGGCTTCTGGAGGCCAGGGTCCACCTCCACTCTAACTGAGCAGAGGCCCTGCCCTCTAGAGGGTGTGCATGTGAGTCAGGGGAGCGACCCTCAGGCATGCAGACCCACAGCAAGGGTCGAAACCAAGACATGCCCCAGAGCCTCACCAAACCCCGAGGTATTCCCGGTGTGAGACCTGCCTCTCACAGTTGCAAGGTCATGTCGACTTCCTTGCACCCAGTATGCAAAAAGCGCCAGGCGGGCCCTCACGTGAAGCAAGGCCGAGTGGGGTCTCGCACCTGTCTCCTGGTCCAGCCGCACCTGCTCCCGCTCCCTGGCAAAGGCCTTGAGCCAGCGCTGCTTCTGCTCGGGCTTCTTGGCACACAGCAGGTGGCTCTCGCCCGAGGGGCCACAGCGTAGCCGGAAGGCATTCCTGACGCTCACGTGGAGCTCTCTGTCCTTCCCGTCCTCCAAGTCCACCACCTGCAGGCTGTCCATGTCCACTCGGCCCTTATAGTAGAGCACATCCCGGCGGAGAAGGTCCTGCCAGAGACAGCATGAGCCCCTGGCCTGCCTACTTGCCCAGCACCTCGGCCTAAACCACTCTCCTGACCACATCTAAGGCCCTGCCTCATTTTCTTCCCTGAGACTGGAAGGGCTGGTGGGCTATCACCCACCTCCCTGGCAGAAAGTTCTTTCAGGAGAGAGGACAAGCCTGGCTCGGCCCACAACTGCATGCTGAAACCATGGCTAGGAGCGGCTGTTTCAGTTAACAGTTACTCAGCAGCGTGGGGGTCTCTGAACACTCATAGTCTTGCGGGGGAGGCAGCCATGGAAACAGGTCACAGGCAGGACCCACGCTACACAGCAGAGAAAAGCAGCAGTCTGCCAGGGCCGGGAAGAGCCTGCGCTCAGGAGGGCCGCCCGGCCACGTGGGCCCATTTTCAAGAGGGAGTAGAAGCCAGCAGCGAAACAGAAGATCCCAGGGTTGGGGAGGGGAAGCTGAGCTTCGCAGGGAGAGAAGAGTTGGCTTGAGGCCCAAACAGCGCTTTATCAGCACGGAGGGTGTTCTTACCAGCACTGGGCCCTGGTCAGACTAAGGGTCACCCTCTGGTCCCTGGGGCAGTAGGCTCCCTCTTAGACGCCTCCCTCCCCCCACTTTGGCCCAAAGTGCCTGACCAGGGAAGGGCCTCCTGTACACACGGTCCCGGGGAGAGGAACCGCGTGTGTGTGGCTCGTTTTCTCGGGGCAGCTACTTCTAGCCCTCAGTCTCAGTCCTGCCACAGCTGCTCTTAACAGGCCCATCCAGCAGGGAAGAATGAATCTGGGTACCTTCTTACAGTAGATGAGCTGGTGGTCAAAGAGAAAAAACATTCTCTGCTGGCTCTTGGCTTGTGGCTGTGTGACACGGGTCAGCTCCCCCGAGTGGATCAGTTCCGAGCTCCTGACCAGGAGATCTTCCCCCTGCGGAATCCAAGGGAAGCCGTGAGCTGAGTGCCCCCACGCTGGGGCTCAGAGCAAGACTCTGCTGGGCTTTGTGTCCTGCCTCCTGCTGAGTTGGTATCGTCATTGGCGGTCTTGTCTGCCGTGGCCCCCACTGGGCCAGGGCCTGCAGCAGACCACAGAAATTGGGGGAAAAAAATTAGTGGTGGTTTGGCCTATAAGTTGTCTCTGCTAAGTGAGGCCCTATAGCAGCCAGTGGCATATTTGCATTGTGGCTGATCCCTATCCAGATGTCATCAAACTAAAAGATACTCTGATTTCGAAGACTTCGTATGAAATAAAGACTGTGGCTATTTCACCAGTGACATTTTATATGTTGATGACACGAATTGATATTTTAGATATGTTGAGTTAAACAAAACATTGTTAAAGTTTGTTTCATTTTTTTCCCCCTACTTTTAAGATGGCTGTATGTGCGTGCGTGCTCTGTCATGTCTGACTCTTTGCAACCCCATAGTCTGTAGCCACCAGGCTCCTCTTTGTCCATGGAATTTTCCAGGCAAGAATACTGGAGTGGGTTGCCACTTTCTCCTCCAGGGGATCTTCTCAACCCAGGGATCGAACCCACATCTCTTGTATGTCCTACACTGGCAAGCAGATTCTTTACCAGCTACGCCACTTGCAAATATAAAATTCCCTGTTGTGATTCACATGGTACTTTGATAGGACAGCGCTGCCCTTAGAGAATAATTAAACTTGGCTGAAAGTCACTTCCAAGGCCAGTCTTTTAAAAGAGGTTAAGGAGGTCTTCTTCCAGCTCAGTGTACCTGAAGTCCCATCATCAGACATTACAATTTCAGATGAAGCTGTACCATGTCTGGTTCCTCCAGGAAAATGCAAATCATAGCCAGGTGTTTGTTTGGGATAAGTGAGTTTGTGGGGACCCTTAGCCAGGGCTGGGCCTCAGAACCCATCATCAGGAAAGCAAAACCCAAACACTGAAAACAAAACATAAATCATAGCACTCAGCCCCACTCCTGGGGATTCTAATTCCGTATTTCTAGGGTGGGGCCCAGGAATTTTTTTTTTCATTGATGTTTTGGTTGGTGAGTGAGAGTGGAGAGAACAGGCCAGGAGCGCCATCATTAGTTCAGGTCTCCTTGCTGCCCTAAGAGGTGAGACTGGCCCACACGAGGGAATTGTGTGTGCCCGGAAAACAGAACCGAGAGGCTCTGACCGGTGGCAAGCTGTTTCTGGTCCTGCTGTGGCAAACCTGACCACTTCTGTTGAGAACCCCAGTAGTTAACTCAAACTTGGGGGCCCAGCCTGTCCCTGGAGGCTGGCTGGTTGCACCCTGGGAGGAGCACGTGGCGTATTACACGTGTCCTGAGCCCTTCACCAGGAAGGAGGCCAGCAAGCCTCCTCCGGGAGCAGCGCCTGAGGCTTGGTGCTTGGAGAAGGGCTGGGCTGGCCCAGCAGAGGCCCAGCTCTCTCTCCTGACACCAGCCTGTTTGCTGGTTCCCAGAAGCATGGCACCCTCCTTCAGCTCCCTCTTAGGATTTCTCAGGGGCAAGCATGGTTTTAATGCCAGGGCCAAGCCCTTTGGTATTTTCTGAGGTATTGGATCCTCACCTCCCAGTCCTCTATAGAGCTTTGCCACTGAGCAATCTTGTCGATGTTTTCAAGTCTCCGTTTCCGTTCATTGATGAGCTGGGCCACATTCTTCATGGCATGTAAGGCAGCTTCCACGTCCTTGAAATCCCTGGGGCCAAACAGAGATGGCAGAGGGCTTATGGATCAAGAGCAGAGGAGGGCTGGGAACATCCTGGAGCCCCCCGTGGAGCCGCTTCCTTCGAGGGCTCTGCCCCTGGGCTGTTTCTTCACTTGTCAAGTGCACCCTCCCATCTTCTGCATAAACGAGGCACAGAGCAGAACTTTATATCCTACTCACGCCCTCTTCCTTCATGTCAAGGATAGCTTATGAAGGCAGGGACTGTTACATATTTTAAGCCTGTGCTGTTGCCCCAGTGCCTGCAGCATTGCCTAGCACACTACGAGCCTCCACAAATGGACTGACCCAAGGCCTGGAGAGCCACCCCTCTCCCCCAGCACCCTCCTACCTGTGCTGGGGGTGTGTGTACTTGAGCAGCTCTGCCAGTTGCAGAGGGTACTTGCAGATCTTCTGCACAGGCGTCAGCAGGAAGCCATCCAGGGAGATGTCAATCATCTTCTGCAGCAGCCGGCAGGCCTCGAAGAAGTACACGTACTTGCTGAGCTTGGCGAGGCGTGAGAGCTCCACGCAGGCATTGGGGTGGTTGTTGCAGTACTCTGAGTAGATCTGGAAGTCTGCTTGCTGCAGGCACAGCTCAGGGTGAGAAGACAGTCTCCTGCTCCCCCAGGCCATGGGCAGTGTTGGGTAAGGGGTGGGAGAGAGTGCAGGGGATTCAGGCTCTGTCTACCTGCTTCTTTGGGCACAAGCTATGCAGAATCATGCCCAAGGACATGAAAGACCCCAGAATACTCAGGTACAGAGTGCCTACTGCCAGTTGGCTTTCTCTCCTGGGCTCTCAGCATATATTCTGACAGTATGCCAGGTACTGGGGTGAAATCAATGATACTAATATGAAAGGCCAAAAAGGAGAGAGAGAGGGAGATTGAGATGAAATGGGTGCCAGGGCCAATGGCTGTGCCTCCCAGGCTGTCTTTCTTCTCAGCCCAGGGTTTTGTTTCTTCCTTACAAAGCTCTGGCTTCACATCTGAAGACAGCCACTGTCAACTTCTTTCCTCAACAACACGTGACACAGACATACCCATGTTGCACGTGTGTCCTACGGGAGACTCCCTGTGTCTGTTTTTGTGTGTATCTTTCATCTACCTGGAGTCAGAAGGAGACCAAGGCTGGCATTTAGCAGCCTAGGACTTTGTGAACTTAGGTGGGAAAGGAGGGTGGCAGCAGCTGGCTGCCTGACAGGCCGCAGTGATGGTCACACTGGGTAATGCTGATAGCATGCCTTGTTAGACCTGCCCTAGTTCCCACTTCCCCGTTACAACTCTGCTGTTGATAAATGGACCCAGATCCACAGTCGCTCAGGTGCCCAGACACACCACCTGCTCCTGAGGTCTCCCTCCTCAGCTCTCCACCTGCCACTAGCAAGAGGTGGCAGGGCCTGCCCACCCCTCACTGCTAGTAGCCAGAAAGGAACACAGGTTGTCCTTGATGGGCTGGGCAAGGCGTCTTCTGCTCAACCTCATGTGACTGCCACAGGAGAGGGTTAGAAATGAGTCCATCTAGCCCAGACCAGTCCAATGAACCTTGGCTAAATGTCAACCGGCATTTAGAGTGGAAATAAGAATTACTTCAACCCAAATTTCAGTGTGCTTACTGTGTAAGGAACCCCAGAATTTGCTAGGAATGTCCTTAGGGTGCCCAGCCCGCCTCTGCCCCAGGCAGTTCCTTTCAGGGCTGAAGCCTAGGCCCTCCTACTCCAAGGAGCATTCTCTTCCTTGGGCCCCAGGCTGACCCCCAGAAATCTAAAACAGGGTAGAAGGGAGAGGGCAGTTGGGGCCAGGGCTGGTGGAGTAGGGCGAGCCCCGGGCAGAGACGGGCAGAGCTGGGGCTACTGCCCGGGGAGGGCTTGGGGCCCGGGCCCCAGGGCCAGTGTGCTCACGTGCTCCAGGAAGCAGGCACCCAGCTCGCTCAGGTGCGGCCGCTCCCGGTTGAACTTCTGCTCCAGCGCCTTCACAAAGGCCTTCTGGCACCTGTATATGTCCTCGATGTTCCCGAAGATGGTGCGCAGCTGCTCCTCGCTGAACATGTCTGCCCGCTTGCGGCACTGCCTGAGGTACCCCTGGGGGTGCGGGTGGTCAGGCTCCCCTCTGGGCCCCACCCCGCCAGCCTGCCCACCTGCCAGCAGCCTCACCTCGCAGATGTCTCGCAGGTGCTTGATGTAGTCTCGCTCCGTGCTGAGGATCTCGTTGATGACATTGGTCCGCATCTGGTCCCTGCTGCCCTGTGCCTCGGTGCCCCCGCCATCCCCAGCCCCTCCATGCCCAGGCCCCAGCGCCTCATCGTCTGCAGGCTCGTCCTGGTTCACCCGCAGCTGCAGACAACACGGCCAGTCAGAGTCCCCCCAGGGTCAGCGCCCAGCATCCCACACGCTGACGTCACGGAACTGACCCTCGGAGGACTCACGGCGTCACAGGGGCAGGAAGCTCCCGCATCACCTGAGTAGTGCCCAGAGGGACGGGGAGGGCAGGTCCAAAGGCGGGTACCCAGTCCCCATTTTCTCCCTCACGTTCGGCTCTGCCAGCACGGAGGCTAGAACGGTGCAGATGCTCACTACAGGCGTTCTGCCAGCACCTGCTCACACTGGGCCTACTGGGGGCTGCGAAGCAAGTGGACAGGTGGTGTGGCCTTGCTGGCTCTGAGACTGTAACTAGGAAGGGCTCAGGGGGCAGAGGGGGCTGTTAACCCAGGAGGTCTGGGGCAAGAGAAGCAATGAACCTCAGGGCCTGGGGCCTCCCCTCCCCACTGCCCTCTGCCTGACCTTTTGGAGGCTGCACCAGGATTCCTTCCCTGGAGAGCAAAGGCTGCCTCAGGTCTGGGTTTGCTCCCTGTGATCTCCTGGGTTAAAGACTGAGCTTGTCCTTGCCTCAGTTCCCTAGGTGTAGTGACAGTTCCCAGAGTCCAGGACCGTTGTGAAAGTTAGAACTGAGGATCTGCGCACATGGTCTGCAGAGCTTCTGAAGATCCTGGGAGGCCCAGCTGCCTGTGGCAGTGGTATTCTAACATGCAGACCCTCTGCCCCCAAAGAGACCCATCACTTCTGACCCATTCTTCTCTGGCCTCTGAGGACTCCTGGAGAGAGGGCAGGGGTAAGGTGCAGTTGGTGGTGGCGCAGGAGGAAGGCTGTATCTCAATTCCCAGGCTGGGCTTCCTGGGAAGCTCACCCAGCCCTGAGCCTGCAGTCCCACCCATGGGTGAGACATCCACATCAGCACCTCAGACCCCAGAGCAGATTCAGGCTTGTGTTTCAGAGCCCGCTGCTGGCTCTTCTCAGGTCTAAGAAAAGCCAGGGCCAGTGCCATACCCGCACAAAGTTCGCTGGAAACCAGCCCTCGCCGTCAGCGACGCGGCCCCACCACCACTCTCTGTTGGTGGCGTCCATCACTTCGATGACATCTCCAGCTTTGAAGCCCAGTTCCTGGTCATCCATGGTGACATGGTCCCAGAGCGCTTCGGCACAGACCACACTGCCATCGCTGATGAGCTGTGGAGAGAGCCAGGGAGGGCATGTCAGGGGGTAGAGGTGCTCCTCTAGCCTCTGTCCCCCTACTCTGGAAAGAGGGAATCCTGGCTTGTTCACAGAGGAGTGGACTGATGGGGGCTCCCCTGAGCTCCTCAGGGGGACGGGGCTGTGCCCAGGGCATATGCCCAGACATGCACTATGTCTATACTGGCACTGAACTTATCACTGGAATCCTGGTGAGCCATCAAATCTGAGTGCAAGCATGCTGCTCCCCCCGCTGTACAGGGCACACATTCCTCCCGTCCCCACTGGGCCAGGATTCAACTACTGGCTCTCAGCTCCCGCTGTGTCTCTGCTGTGCTCTGTGATGCTGGGCCAGGGCACTGCCAGCTGCATCTCTGCTGTACCCCTTGGACTCCATCAGGGGCTCCTACTGTGGACTTTGAGGGGACCTCAGAGCTGGAGAGAGAGGGGCCTCGCTCCTTCCTAGTGACTTCTTGTGGACACGCAGTACCCGTAAAGCCACCTGACAAACAGCAATGCCTCTTTCCTCGGGTCTGGCAGTGCCCAGCCATTGCAGTAGCTGGATCTGGTCTGCAGTGGTTTTTGAACGCTTGCAGAACCAGTCTCCTGGCACCCCTGGCACCAGCTGAGCCGTACCTCTCCTCAGAGTTCTAGATCTCCAGCCCACAGGAGTCTCACTCTTTCTGATTCCACCATTTCCCTTTATTCCCCAGCTCTAAAGAAGAAGGTCCATCTTAAAACTGCCATCTCTAACAGAAACCTCAGGGCTGTTCTTGAGCACGTGGTGACTGAGTCAGCTACTTTATACCTGCTGAACAATTCTCAACATTAATTTCTCTCTGTGAAAATGACTGGTGTGGTTCCTCTTTCCCACATGATCAGAAATCACATCAGGAGGGATGCTCCTCTCCTATGCAGTCCATGTGCTCAGAGCTCTGTTTCACACTGGGCTTGAGGCAGGAGGTAGACCCCCCACCCCCACCCAGGGTGAGCAATTAAGAGTTTATTCCCTGTGGACAGGAACTCCAAAATATCAATAAGCAGGACAAAGAGAGAAGGCTGAGCCCTGCCGATATAAAGATAAGATACCACACATTTCTCATTCTTGACGTTAAGGAGACCTTCCTGACTAGAAAGCTCCTTGGAGCTTTCATAGGCCTCTGCAGTGGAATCCATCTTGACTGAGATGTGCAGGCACATGGGAGGGTCCCAAGGTATACCAAATACAGACTCAGAACCAGGCAAATCAAAATGACTGGCCAAAGGAAACTTGGACCAAATGCCCCCTAAAAGTGACCATGAGGGTGTGACTCTGAGTGTGCCCATGTGTCTACCCACACGTACTGTACTCTTCTTCCTCCTAGTACATGTTTCACCTATTTCATTACTCTCTTTGTGGGAAATCTTTTCTGCAAAGCTGAAGGGCCAGGGCCTTGTCACCAACCACTGACCTAGTGGTCAGGATGTGGGTCTCTTAACTGTGTGTCCCAGCTCAGTCTCTGGCAGGGAACTGAAGCCCTGCTTCAAGCCGCTGCAGGCCAAGGCCACCTGAGATCAGGCCGACTCCTGCTTTTATGTCATGTGGGCTCAGCATCTGCTCCGTGAGTGACAGGCGGCTCTGTGGGCTTTGGGCAGGAGGAGGAGCAGACTGGGGCTGCCCAGGAGGTGAGGTCCGTGCTCCTCTACTAGGGTCAAGTGTTGGCTCTCATTGTCACAGACCTGGGCCAGCTCTTTGGCTAAGCGGTCAAGGCCTTGGGGCATCACCAGACAGCCCCTCTGTGCTATTTCCTCTGCTGAGCTGCTACCCAGCGAGGGGCCTTCTTTGTTCCAAGGGCGGTGTGTATGGTAATCCTCCCACCAAAACAGGAACTAGCAAGACTAGCTGGTCTCTACCTCAGTTCCACTTGCTATCTCCACAGTGTCCCAAAGGGACAGGGTGGGAGGTGGGACGGGTGCTTAAGCACTGGCGCCCATTCCAGCTGGGCCTTGCCTCCAGGGTAGGGCCTGAGAAAGCATGTTCAGAGACTACCATGAAGTGCTTTATGTTTTGGTGGGTGGGGTTTAAGCCTGTTCCAAACCCCAGTGAAACCACTTTTCAGAATAATCTACAGCTTATATGTACACCCATTTTTATAGTCGCAGCTCTTCATGGGCTGCGCATTTCTGTGGTCCACCCAGGGACCCTGGGCTCAGAGCACTGGGCAAATCCTGGGGGTCACAGACCCCCTCAAGACACCACTGTACTCATCCAGCTAAGAAGACCTACTATGGGTTTGTCCTTTCCTGCAGGGAGAAGCCTCCTGGCTGCAGTGAGGCCAGGATGAGACAAGTGGACTTGGCGGGGCCAAACAAGAGGAACTGACCAGCTGCAGCCTGGGAGCAGGCATCAGCCTGGGTGGTTAGCACAAGCAGGCTGCCATCCAGGTCTTGGTGGGTCTGGCCCCACACCAGGATGAAGCAGAGTGGCTCAAAGGTGGTATGGGTGAGCCAGTGTGGACACAGCTGCAGGTGAACATCCCTGCACAGGGACAGTGACCAAAAGTAAGTGTGCCCATCAGGATGGAGGCTATTTGGGAAGATTTGTATGTTTTGAGTGATGAGTTACCGAGACTGGGGAGGATTCACCCCTGGAGCTGCTTAGGTAACCTGAAGTTAGGATCTGGCAGGGAACAAAGCTTCTTGTTTATTAAGCTTTGTAGATTTGATCCTGGAGAAGTGAGTGTTCTCAGACTTCCTGTTCCTGCAAGTCCCCCAGCGCAAATCTGCCAGTTCACTTTCATAGGCCGGCTAATGGGGTGCTACATTCTGATCGGAGAACAATCTGCTAGATGGCAGGTGGATGCTGTCCATCCTCAGGGCACACAAGCTGCACACACTGGTCCCCACACAGGGAGGGAGTACTGCAGACACACCAGGTAATTCCTACCGGAGGAACCAGGTCGGGCGTCTCCCCTTGTCTCCATATTCCCTCAGATGAGCCCTAAGCAAAAGCGCCTCTTGAATGGCCAGTGCTTCCTGCTCTTGCCAGTCTTTGCAGAGAGGTGCGGATCCTCCACAGGTGGCGTTCTGCTCAGCTGGAAGGGCTCCAGCTGTGGGGCAAAGAGGCACAGCTTCCTGGAGAGACCAGGACTCCTGACACCTTTATGGACAATCCCATACTCATCCTGATCCATGGGGGTCACTTTTGAGTCCCAGCAGCTTGCTGGGAACAGGGGAGCCATGAGCAACTTCCACAGTTTCCCTGTGCCTTGGCCCCCATCAGCTCAGAGTTCCAGGGAGCTGGATCACCAAGCTCCCCTGTATATCCACAAATGGGAGGTGCTTAGAGGAGTTACAGCTATGACATTAACCATTTGTGTGATGTCACCAATACAGAATGTAGCTCCAAGGGGTCAGAGATGCAGTCTACCTCCAGGGCAGCCCAGCGGCCACCAGAGCCAACAATGGTGTGCTTCTGGACAGGGGCCCTTCCTGGCACTCTGAAGTGCAGCTGCACGGAAGCCAGAACTCAACCTGGGCAGGCCCAGCGGCGAGAGTTCTGGGCTCAACCTTGGGCTGGTAATGAAGAGCACAAGCTGCCTCTGAGGTGTGAGGTTTTTATGTGGGGGCAGGTGGAGGACTGCACCAGTGAAGGGGGAGTCAACTTCAAGACTAGGATAAGCCAGGGACAGGGGGCAAGATACCTTTTTGTGCTTCTGAGATTTTGACAGGCCTGGGAAAGCCAGGCTCTGCCTCAAAGTGCCCCAGGATAGTCACCCATCACCCTCCCCACCCTGCCCCACCTCCTCTCTGTCTCACACATGTGGGTTGTTGGAGGATTCCACTCCGACAGTCTTGGGAACAGGGCTTGGCTCCCACGGCCCCCTGCGCAAGCATCCTGGGTGTGGGGCTGTTCAGAATGCTCACTTGCAAGAGGCAGGGTGGTGGGTGGCCGTGCCTTTGGTGGGGGGCATGCTGACTGAGAGCACTTAAGACCTAAAATGGTAAAAGCAACTGCAGATAACATGAACAGAGGAAACCACTCATCCTCAGACATCTCAACCCATACAGAAAAGCATGTCCAGATCTGCTCACACAGCAGTCACATGTGCAAGGTTCCCTGACAACCAGATAGCCGCGGCCACAGCTGCATCCGCATCCTCAGTTACACACACAGACGCGCCATTTTACACACACGCGCGCGCGACAGGCGTGGCACATGTGTTACCTCGTCCCTGAGTCACCCACCTGGCCGCACCCCAGGGGGACACACACATACGGGCCCTAGCACCCGGGACTTGCGGCGGAGGCCTCTCTTCAGCGGCCGGCAGTGCGGCGCCACCCCGGCCGCACCTCGGGCTGTTGGCGACTGCGGGCTGGGGGTGGCAGGAAAGATGCGCACCGGCGCCACTCACCCCGGCGGTCAGCGGAAGGCCAGCAGAAATATCAGCACGACGTTGATGAGCACAAGCAGTGCCAGCACGGCGAAGACCACCACGCGCTGGGCGCCGGGGGGCAGGTTGCAGCGCAGGAGGGCGCGCAGGACGCTCCCGGGCGGCGCGGGGCGGCGCCGGGACTGCGGGGCCCTGGCCATGGCGCCCGGCCTCTCGGCCCCGCGATCCCGCCGCGATAGGGCGGCTGTGGGGCTGCCGGGGCGCCCGGAGTGGGGCGGAGCCGCCGCACTCTCCAGGCCCCGGCTTCTCCCTAGCCGCGCGCGCCGAGGTCCCCCCAGTCCCAGCCCCGCTACCCGGCCACCGTGGGCGGGGCAGGGGGTGGGGCCGGGCGATCCGGCGTGCTCCCAGCTCCGCCCGGAGCGCCTCCTCGCTAGTGGTCCCAGTGGTCCCGGTTCCTAGCCGGCCGGGCGCACAGAGGACCAGGGTGCGCTCGGGGCGCCGGAGGCCAGGGATTCTGAGTCCTAACACCAAGGACTCTCCTTGACCCTGACTTCACAGGCTAGTGAGTGCGGCTCAGAAAAGTCAGAAGCTCGCCCAGGAATTTGAATTCTGGATAGACAGCGATCCATGCAGAGGTGCTCCAGGAAGGCCCTGACTCAGGACATCTGCTTACGACCTTGCCTATTAGCGCAGCATTTTGTTCCTATGAGAAAGCATCTGGCTTCTTCAGCTGCCGACCCTCCTCCCCAGTTTCATTGAGGTATAACTGACAAAGATTGTGTATATTTAAGGCGAATGACTGGATATTAGACATACACTATAAAATTATCCCCACAACCAAATTAACTACCATTTCCATCACTTCAAAGAGGTACCATTTTGTCTGTGTGGTGAGAACACTTAAGAGCTAATTACTTAGCAAATTTTAAGTGCAATATTGTTAATTATACTCATCATGCTGTACATTAGATCCCCAGAACTTACTCATCTTGTATAACTAAAACTTTGTACTCTGACCAACCTCTTCCCATTTCTTCCCCTGCCCCTCAGCCCTTAGCAACCATTCTACTCTGATTGTATGAGTTTGACTTTTAGATTACACATATAACTGAAATTATGCAGTATTTGTCTTTCCGTGTCACTTAGCATAGGGGTCATTCACATTGTTGCAAAGGGCAGGATTTCCTTCTTTTTTTAAGGCTGAATAATATATATATACCACATTTTTCTTCATCCATTCATCTGGATATTAAGTATAATACCTAATACTTAGGTATTAGACTTCCATGTCTTGACTATTGTGAATAATGCCGCAATGAACATGGGAGTGCAAATATCTCTTGAGAGATCCTGATTTCATTTCCTTTGGATATACATTCAGAAATGGGATTGTTGGATCATATAATAGTTCTATTTTAAATTTTTTGAGGAATCTCCATACTGTTTTCCAAAGTAGCTGTACCAATTTACATTCCCATCATCAGTGTGTAAGGGTTTTCGATTCTCCACCCGCACTAACACTATCTTTTGTCTTTTTAATAAGAGCCATTCTAATGTGTGAGGTGATACCTCATTATGGTTTTCGTTTGCCTTTCCAATGTTGAGTGACAGTATTTTCTTTCAAGAAATGTCTATTCAGGTCCCTTTGCCCATTTTTAAATTGGGTTGGTTTTGTTTGTTTTGCTGTTAAGTTGTGAGTCCTTTAAGAGATTTTACCTATTAACCTTTTATCAGATACATGGTTTACAAATATATTCTCCTACTCCATAGGCTGCCTTTTCAGTCTGTTGAGGGTTTCCTTTTACTGTGCAAAAGCTTTCTAGTTTGATGCAATCCAATCCCACCTACTTTTGCTTTTGCTGCCTGTGGTTTCCAAATGTGTCATACCCAAAAATCATCACCCAGACCAATGCCAAGATTTCCCTTTGTTTTCTTCTAGGAGGTTAATGGTCTCAGGTCTTACATTTAAGTCTTTAATCCATTTTGAGTTGACTTTTGAGGGAACAATTTTATTCAGCAGCTAAAAAAAAACAAAAAACCCTATGTCCAGTACCTAGGGACTTCTATTGCTTCCTGGTCAGAGCCTTCAGTCTTAACCTTGTAAGGCTCAGAGCTCACATGCAAGCCTCTTGTTCCATCCATGTGAGGAGCTCTGTCACAATCACTGTGCCCCTCCAATGGGTCAGAAGGCAGCAGCTGAGGGGGCCAAGGAAACTGAAGAGCATCTCAGATGTGGGCAGAGGTTTCCAGGCTCCATGCTCAGCTCTGTGGCTCCTGGAGTAGGAGGAACCCATGGTGGGATTATGTGCAGTGGCGGGGTTTCCCTTGTGGGTGACAGTATGTTCAGATTCCGTGTGTGTGCCCGCTCTATATGGATGTGAGAGATGAGGTAACCTGAAGACGTAAGCATCCTGCTGAATAGTGCAGGTGAAATACCTGTGGGTGTGGCAGAGGAGGGTTGGGATATGTCCAGATGGGCTGTCTGCTCCCTGCAGATCTGATGGTTTAGCCTGGCTCTACCTATCTGTCTAGTAGGGGAAAACAGTCTTCTGCTCCTGCCCAGTTCTTCAAAAAACTGGTTCAAGATTTTCTCTCTCAACCTCTTACAAGGATTGTAGGGGCCCCCTGACCCCCAAATCCCATACCTCTGGTGGGGTATGGCTCAGACCTCTGACCTGGTCATTTTACCCCTATGGTTCTAGAGCCATCAGACACCCAGGAAAGAGGGCACAGAGGGCTGTGTGTCTTCAGGCCACGGGTCAGGGCGGCGCTGAGTGCTGTGGGTCTACAAGACCTACCTGGCCTCAGGGGCCATGCTTTAGGACTTCAGTCATGGCCCAGTTCTGGGATGAGGTTTCTGTCCCCTCTACAGCTGAGCAGCCCAGCAGAGTTTCAGTGGGAGAAGAACCTCTGAACGTGGGCCAGGACAGAGAACTGAGCGGTGGCCTCTGTCCAACTTTGGGCACCCAGGCTTCAGACCCTGGTGTCTGGGTACGTGGCAGGAAAGACAATAGCAACAGGCTTTCTGTATTTCATGACCAAAAGCAATGCCAAAGAAAGCTTGAAAGCAAAGGCCTAGGCCGCCGAGGGGTTCAGGCTGGAAGGATCCAAGCTAGGGAGAGGAAGGTAGGTGGAGGAGGCAGCAGGGCCTAGCCCACCAGGCTGGTGGCATGGGTTGGTGTGCAGGTCTGTGAGCAGGCAGGACTGCTGTGGAGATGGGGGCAAGGCTTTGGGAGTTGAGGGAAGAATAAGGCTGCCCTGGGCTGCTGGCCATGGGCACTTGCAGGCCTGGAGCACTGACCAGCACTGGGCTCCTCCCTGGGGCTGAGGAGTGGGTGCAAGAACCATGGCAGGTCTGGGGACAGATATCCAGGATCACAGGCACTGGGGAAGATAGAAACTCCTGGAGAGAGGGGGGTCAGGCCCCCTCCATGGAGGGGTGGTCGCAAGTCGGCCTCGAGTCCTGTGGTGTTCTTTAAATGCTACACAAATAAGTGCTAGGAGCAACAGGAAGGCCACACTACCTTCTACCCTTGGTAACTCTGTGGCCCTGTGCGCCAGGCCAGTCCTGCTTCCTACCTGCTGTGCTGCTTGTGTGTGTGAGGCGGTCACTCAGTTGTGCCTGACTCTTTTCAACGTCATGGACAGAGCCCACCAGGCTCCTCTGTCCATGGGATTTTCCAGGCACGAATACTGGAGTGGGTTGCGAGTTCCTTTTCCAGGGGATCTTCCCAATCCAGGGATCAAACCTGGGTCTCCCACATGGCAGGCAGATTCTTTACTGTCTGAGTCATCTCAGGGAAGGTGTGCTTGCTTACTTATTGGCAAAACTCCTTAAAAAACATTTTAAGCCCCAGGTTGGAGTACAAGCTTTATGTCTGTCTACCCTCTAGTCTGGGTGTCATCTTCTCTTGGCGGGATGATCCACGAGCTGCCACCAGGCTACCTTGCCCTCCTGGAGCAGGGCCATCAGAGCAGCTCGATACGCAAGTGCTTAGAGGGGAGCCAGACACACGAAGGCCCTTAGTTCCATGCAGGAAGTGGGCAGAGCTGGGGGCAAGCCCCACTCCCCATGTGTGCCGTCCTGCAGTGCAGCTTGGCCTGGCCCAGAAGGAAGACACTGTTGTCTGCAGGTTAGTGAGTGGCCACCAGGAGATCCCAGGCCTCCTGGCTGAGAGCTGTGCCTACCATCCTCTGGTTGTATCTCACAACTTGGTGTGGGGGTTAAAATGAAAAGGAAACCATGTCTTCCAAAGACATTGCCTACTTTCAGCCTTCAACTCTTCAGAAAAAAAAAAAACAAAAACCCCTTGGGGTAAGAATGTTCTCAAGCTTGACCTCAGGGATGTTGCTGGCTCAGCAAGGCATGGCTGAAGCCATAGAGGCAGGGAGAGAATGGAAGGAGGGTAGAAATTGGGCAGACGAGCAGGCCCAGGCCTGGGCCTGGTCACAAGCATCTGGAGGGGACGATGATGAGAGGGGACACTGCTGGGCCCTGACACTAACTCACCCTATAGAAACTGGACCATCATGAGCTGTTAGGCACAAGTTAGGTGTGGGAAATACAGGGAAAAGACACCGCTGTGCCCCCTTCTCCTTCCATGAGGGCACATGCAGTAAAATCCAGAGGCGTGTACAGATGGGCACTGTCTGCCCCCGCCCCCGCCATCAGCTCCCTGAAGGCAGGGCGGCCTCCGGTGCACAGCTCTGTCCCAAGGCTGGGACACTGCCTGACACACACACTCGGTAAATGCGTGTCTCAGGCATACAACATGAGGCGTACACTCCACATCCAGACCCTCATGTGGCCACACACACACGCTCCTCACACACTCAGAACACAAAAGGGCTTCACTGTGCCCCTGTGATGTGCCTGCTCTTCAGCCCAGGTGGTCTCCATTTCCTCCTGCTTAGGAAACAGTGATCACTCCTTCTTAGGTCACCAGGAATAAGAAAGTGTCCCAATTTAGAGCATGACACTCATATGTTCTTAGAAAATCCAAGTGATGTTATTTAGTACTTGCTTTTCTCTGACACCTGTGGCTTCTGTTATTTCCAAGCCTGAAACCCACGCTGAGCCCCAGCAAGCCTTCTGGCCACACACGTGAGCGCCATGAGCATGAGAGGGGCCGGGGACGCAGAGGAGGACGCGCTGCCCTCACAAGGCTGGGTGAAACAGCCTGTCACCGGAGACTCAACTCTTAGTCTCTTTGGAGTTCTGGATAAGGTGAATCTGGTGAATGCTGCCAACAAATCATAACAAATACTGTCTTTCCTGAGTATCCAGTACACCTGGGCACAGTGACTCTGACATGCCAGTGGGCACAGGTACAACATCTACCCCACATGGAGGAAACAGAGGCTGAGACGGAATAACCTGCAGCAGCTCCTCCACCACCCAGTGTCAGGAAGGCGGTCAGACCCATGCCCTGCTCTGCGCTGTGCCGCCGGCCTCAGGACTTTGTACGTCGGGGTCTGGGAGTGCTGGTGGCTCTCATGGGGAGAGCGGCCCAGTCTCTGCCCTGAGTCAGCTCACTGCATCACTGGAGGGGCTCTGCAGCCAGCCCTGGCCTTCCTCTGCGGTGTGCTTTGTCTTCCCCCTCCATCCCGGGGGCTCTCACAGGGTGTGGGGAAGACCAGAACCTTGGAAGCACTGAGGGTTCTAAACGTAAGTACAACATCAGCACCCTGTCCACTCAGTAACCTCAAACACCAGGCAGGACCTTTGAACCAAACAAGAAACAAATTCTCTAAGCAGTCAAAATAGGTCCTATACAATTCATAGTCCCAATTGCGTCATTTCCATCAAAATGTGGCCCCCTCCTGCCCCACATCAGAGATTATTTGTTCTTCTAGAGCACTCCTGGCTCTTAGCTTTCCTCATCCAAGGCATCTGAGAGTGGACAATTCGTCAAGGGTTGAAAA
Organism: Capra hircus; assembly: GCF_001704415.2. Taxonomy (NCBI): domain Eukaryota; kingdom Metazoa; phylum Chordata; class Mammalia; order Artiodactyla; family Bovidae; genus Capra; species Capra hircus. The sequence goes on from NC_030809.1 coordinate 134,587,850, forward strand.
GGCACGTCCCCAACCAGCAGCACGATGTGACTGGCCAGATTCCACCACCAGGTAGGAGACGGCTATAAAAAGCAGACACGAGAGCTGTAACAAGGCTGCACTGATGGCCAATCAGATAACCCCACACCTTCTCAGAGTCCTGGAAAGCTTTACGTTACTGTTCCTTCCTCATTATCATCCTTATCATTGGACACCAAGAACCTACTGCATGCCATGTTACTTCCGTTTGTTACTTCAGTCTGTCCTCCTGCAACCACATGGTCACCCTATTTTACAGTTTAGTAAACCAGTGCTCACAGGGCTACCTGCTCAGAGCTGTGTGTCTGGTCACTGCAGGGAGGAGTTCTGATCCAGGGGTGGGAGGCTCTCCCCTACTGTACACGGCCTCCCATCAGGGTTGGGCCCTAAGACTGGGAAGGGCAACTGAGTCATCAAGGAAAAGCAAAATATTTTCTGTGAATTATGCTTAAAACAACATCATTTTAGAGCCCGTTATACTCAAAACAGCTTATTAGAAGCACTTAAAGAAAGGCTTCAAAAACTGGGAAAATCAACTTATTTGGATGCTGAATCCTTATGAATAATGGATTTTGAAGAAATCATTACTTCATGTCTATTTAAAATCATTTAAGAGGCTAACCCCTGTCCCCCTTCCTCCCAAACAGATCTTCCATTGAGGATGATATTACAGGGGTTATATCACAGGTGCTGGGTACAACACCTACTATTCTGGATCCCCTGGAGGCCCCATGAAGGCAGAGAGGAGGGACCTCGGATTTGACAGCTCTGCTCGTGGACACCACATTCCAAAGTGGGAGCCATAGACTGAAATTGTGCCCAGTGCACACTGTGCCACTGTCATCTGCTTGGAACGCAGTCTGTGGCTGTCCGGGCCTGCATGGACGTGCTGAAGTTGCTCTCCTGGCCGGGCCATGCGTCCCAGCCCTGTGCACCCACGCAGCCCCGACTGTACCTCATTGATGGCCAACTGCTCGCCGCCCCCTCCAGTGTGGCTGTAGTGGTGGCTGGAGCTGTGCACATCCTCATACAGGTCCTCCTCACTGCCCGCCTCATCTCCACGGAGGGCCGTGTCCAGAGCTCCATCAGGGAGGGCTGGAAGGAGAGAGAGAAGCTGCCAAAGAGGACTGACGGAGGGGACACACGGAGAAGGAGACAAGTCTTTCAGGGATAAACAGTCCTTCTTTGAGAGGAGAGAGGGGCTCAGGGAACCAGATTCTCAAACCATTCTTGCTGCAAAAACATAATCTGGTTGAAAGAGTGCACTGGTTGACTTCATACCATCACTATACATCACCTACCATTCAGTCCCCACCAGTTCCATAAACAAGGACACACAATTAAGTCCAGTGGCACCCAAGACCCCTCCAGTTGAATCAGATTCAAAATCACATACCAATGTATCAGATATAGATGGTATACCTTACCATACTTTATACATGGTATAAAGCCCTTAAAAATGTTACTATTAAATATATGTATCTCCAAAGAAATATACAGTATATAGATGCAAATATTGTTTGAAAATTAATTAAATACATTTTTATTATCCTGATATTTATCATCCTGTTTAAGACAATACAGACTCTTAGAATTCAAACTCCTGTATAAAGTAAAAGTAAATGTCGCTCAGTCGTGTCCGACTCTTTGTGACCCCATGGATTGTAGCCTACCAGGTTCCTCCGTCCATGGGATTTTCCAGGCAAGAATACTGGAGTGGGTCGCCATTTCCTTCTCCAGGAGATCTTCCCAACCCAGGGACTGAACCCAGGCCTCCCGCATTGTAGGCAGACGCTTTACCATCTGAGCCACCGGGTGAATCTCAAACTCCTGTATATCCCACTTCAATCCCACTCCCCACTCTCTCCTTTAGAGTTATCCAGTATTTCAAGCTTTCTATAAATTATACCCAGGCTGCCTTTGTTTTAGCATGTATTTCTGTTGACTTTTGCATGGTTTGACCTCATATTAAAGGAACCATCCAGTAGCTTTTCTTCTCTGATTGGCTTTTTTCCCCAGCAGCTCATGTAGCTGTGATTGATTCAGCCTCCCTGATGCACAGTCTTGCATTTTGTGAGTATCTTCAGTTTTGCAGGCAGGCTGCACTGCTGCAGAACAGCCAGTGTTTCCCAGTCTGTCGCTGGTACAAAGGATGGTGATGCAGACCCACATGCCTCCAGGGCACACATCCCAGACTTTCTCCCAGTGTTTCCCAACTCTTTTTCAAGGGACTGTCTCCATCCAAAAAGCCTCTTACACACTGTTTTCCTATTCACCCCAATCAAAACTTAATACCGCAAATATACTGTATATTTTAAAGTTCTGTGGCTCTTTGGAGGATCACAAACTATTGTAATAGCTAAGATTTTCACCCCCCTTGGATGAAATCATTACCTGTGGTGTGAAGTCATGCTCCTGGGTATAGACAGCCAGGGGTGACATCCCTAGGTCCTGGGCATACCACACTCTTCCCTAAACTATCCTACCAATTTAGACTTCAGACAGTGTGTATGAATGTTCTCACCACTCTACATCCTCCCAACTCTTGGGGTGGGCATTGTCAGACATTTTCATTTTTGACAGGCTGATAGGTATGAGATGAGATCTTAATTTTTATTTAAAATTTTAATTAAAAATTTTTAATTTAAAATTCTTAAAATTTAGTAATTTTAAGATCTTAAATTTTAATTTAAAATTCTCTGCTTACTCATGAGTTGAACATCTATGTTCATGGATTATTTGTATTTCCTTTAATGTGAAGTGTCTGTCTGTTGAGTTGTTTTATCTTTAATATAATCATTAATGTAAAAAATATATTTCTATGTGAGTCTAGTTTTATATATATATACTTTCCTCCCTCTATTCTGGATTCTAAATCTTTGTCACTCATCTGGGCTACAAGTATCATTTCCCTGTTTGTAATGTCTTATCTCTTTAAGGTATTTTTCATGAACAGAAGTTCTTAATTTAATTTATTTACTTATTTTTTAGCCATGCCATATGGCTTGTGGGATCTTAGTTCCCCAATCAGGGATCCAACCTAGGCCCTCTGCAGTGAAAGTTCAGAGTCCTCACCACTGGACTTCCAGGGAATTCCCAAGGAGTTCTCAATTTTAATATAGACCAATTTACCAACATTATCATGTATAGTTTATATTTTTCAGAATTTTTTTATCCCTAGTGTATGGAAACACAATTGCTTATCTGTCTCCGGCGGCTCTGGGTCTTCGTTGCCGTATGAGGGCTTCTCTGCAGCTGCGGTGTGCATGCTCCTCACTGCGGTGGCCCCTCTTGTTGCAGAGCACAGGCTCTAGGGCACACAAGCTTCAGTAGCTACATGACATGGGCTCAGCACTTATGGCGCTCAGGCTCCAGGGCCCAGGGCCCATGGGCTTAGTTGCCCCACGGCATGTGGAATCTTCCTGGACCAGGGGTCGAACTTGTGTCACCTGCATTGGTAGGTGGGCTCTTATCTACTGGACCATCAGGGAAATCCTGGTTTATTTTTTTTGTGTGTAGGAACTTCTTTTCTACCTCAAGGTTATAAAGATATTCTCCTTTCATGTTTTATATTTTTCTTTAGACATTTAGGCTTCCCAGGTGGCTCAGATGGTAAAGTGTCTGCCTACAATGCGGGAGACCTGGGTTCGATCCCTGGGTCGGGAAGATCCCCTGGAGAAGGAAATGGCAACCTACTCCAGGACTCTTGCCTGGAAAATTCCATGGACGGAGGAGCCTGGTAGGCTCCAGTCCATGGAGTCGCAAAGAGCCAGACACGACTGAGTGACTTCACTTTCACTTAGACATTTAAGTTTTTAACACACTTGGAAATGATTTTTGTGTTATCGTGTGTGGCTGGAATCTGTAATACTGTGATTTATAATAAGAAATAGATGCTTGATGTTCAACCTGTTCCTGGCACAGAGCTCCTGCAACCCTGGGAATGTCCTATATGTGACAAAGGTGTCTTATGTTATGTTAATGATAGGGTCCTGAACTGACCTGAGCAAACCCATGTCTGTGCCTAAAGACCAAATGGTCTGAGCCCATCTTGGGAGCAGCAGCCTTTTACTGACATACACAGTCAGGAATCCCAAGGAACTCTCATAACTTGTATTTCATTTGCATTTGAAAACTGTTTTAGTATGGAAACTTTCAAATGTGTACAAAGCGAGACATGATAGTATAAGGAACCTTGTACACCCATCACCCAGTTTTGATAATTCTCAACATGTAGGCAGTTTCGTTTCATCATCTGCATAGCTTCCTCACTTGATCCAAGACAAGACATAGTTTCATCTGTAAACACTATAATATATATTTCTAAATAAGATGAGGACTATTTTTTTTAAACTACAATATATATCTTAAACAGACTATAGTCCATCCAAGGTTGTCTGTCATACCTTCTCTACAACATGAAAAAATCTTTGTATTTTGAAATAAATGTAAAGTATAGGGTGTTGAGACTCTAGTGCAGAGTGATCCTGTCTCCTCTTCACCCAGTTTCCCCCAATGATTATATTTCATATGACTCCAGGAAACTGCCCTTGGTATATGGCCTGTAAATTGTTCTATGTCATTTGATAGCTGTGTAGATTTGTGTAACAACCACAGCAACCATTATATAAGCTTGGGAGGTTGACTTTTTCCACTCAGGCAAATGTCCTTGGGATTCATCCAAGTGGTTGCTTCTATTTTTACTTCATTCCTTTTTATTGCTTACTAGTACTCCATGCAATAGATGTAAAATTTGTTTAAACATTCACCCATTGAAAGACATCTAGGTAGTTTTCAATTTTCAGGTTCAGTTCAGTTCAGTTGCTCAGGACTCTTTGCGATCCCATGGACTGCAGCACTCCAGGCCTCCCTGTCCATCACCAATTCCTGAAGTTTACTCAAACTCATGTCCATTGAGTCGGTGATGCCATCCAACCATCTCATCCTCTGTCATCCCCTTCTCCTCCTGCCTTCAATCTTTCCCAGCATCAGAGTTTTTTCAAATGAGTCAGTTCTTCGCATCAGGTGGCCAAAGTATTGGAGCTGCATCTTCAGCATCATTTCCTCCAGTGAACACCCAGGACTGATCTCTTTTAGGATGGACTGGTTGGATGTCCTTGCAGTCCAAGGGACTCTCAAGAGGCTTCTCCAACACCACAGTTCAAAAGCATCAATTCTTCGGCACTCAGCTTTCTGTATAGTCCAACTTTCACATCCATACATTTCAATTTTAGGCTCTTACAAATAAAGCTACTGGGAACTCTCATGTAAAGGTTTTGGGGTGGACATAAGTTTTCCTTTTTCTGAGATAAATGTGATTACCCAGGAGTACAATTGCTGAGTCATACTAATGTAGGAAATAGATGAGCTCCAGGTTAGATGTTACAACTGGTCTCCTGTTCACATTTCATGAGGGATAAAAGTGGGCTTCAAGCTGGATACTAACTAACTGTCAGCATTTCTTGAGATAAGAGATAGGTGAGCTCCAATTAAGGCATTGACAATCAGCTTCCTATTTGCCCTCCGAAATGGAAGTAACAACAGAAACAGGGTAAATAGCCAGTGCTGGTCTCTTGTAAACACTTTAGTGTAACAGTCATGGCAAGGACAAAGAGGGGAGAAACCCTATTTGAGTAAAGGATTAAGGGATCTCCACACCCCTTTCTCTTGGGACAAGGGAGAGACTACACGTGCACAGAAAGGCTCCTAGTAGGTCAAAAGTGAAAGTCGCTCAGTTGTGTCTGACTCTTTGCAACTCCATGGACTGTTCTCCAGGCCAGAATACTGGAGTGGGTAGCCTTTCTCTTCTCCAGGGGATCTTCCCAACCCAGGGATTGAACCCAGGTCTCCCGCATTGCAGGTGGATTCTTTACCAACTGAGCTATCAGATTATGTGGGTCAAAAGTTAAGAGATAATGCCAGGCCATAATGAATTGTGTTCCTCCCAGAAGCCTTCATTTCAAGATCTATCTTGTCTGAGGGGTGTATGCATACCCCAGGGCAGGGTCCTAGGGTAGGTCAGGTGTGGAAAAAGAATCCAGATAATTGGCCTGAAGGAAGACAACAACTTGGAAGAACTGCCCCATATAAATAACTTAACCACCTCTCTACTGCTCTCCTCATAAGTGGAGATGTCCACACCCTTCCTCTCTGGGTGTGCATCCCTACATTGCTTCTGTCTTAACTAAAAAGCTCTCCCACTTGTGCTATGTCTCTAATAATAAACTTTGTACCTGCATTTACAGCTTCTGCCTCCGCGATAAATGCATTTTTCACTGGGGGCAAAGATCCAGGGGAAAATAGCTTCTACCTTCTAACCTTGTTGGTCTGATGGCTAGGATTCCTGGTTCTCATCCAGGCTACCCAGGTTCAACTCCTGGGCAGGGAATTAAGATCTTGTTGCACACCACCACTTGCTGCTACATTGCTGAGATCAATAGAACAGTTGATTTTTTTTTTTAAAGAAATTGTTGAACTATTTTCCAGAGTGATTGTATCATTTTACATTCCCACTACAATGGATGAAAGATCCAATTTCTCAGCATCCTTACCAGCATTTGGTATTTTATACTGTAGACATTCAGATAGGTGTATAATAATATTGCTTGTTGGTGTTCCGTCGCTAAGTTGTGTCATACTCTGCGACCACATGGACTGTAGCAATCCAGGCTCCTCTGTCCTCCACTATCTCCTGGAGTTTGCTCACATTCATATCCATTGAGTTGGTGGTGCTATCTATCCATCTAAGAATATTGCCTCTTGATCTTTATTTGCATTTCCCAAAAGGAAGGTGGTGCTGAACATCTTTTCATGTGCCTATTTGCCATTCACACATCTTTTCCAATGAAGGACTTCTTCATGTCTCTGCACATTTTCTATTTTATTGTTTGTTATTTTATGTTGAGATTTGAAAGTTCTGTATATATTCTAGGTATGAGTCCTTTTCAGACATATAGTTTGCAAGTATATTCTCTCACTCAGTCTGTTGCTTATCTTTTCACCCTCTTAACAAAGATTTTTACAGAGCAAAAGTTTTAAATTTTGACCAAGTTCAATTTATCAATTTTTCCTTTTATGAGTGATGCTCTTGGAATCACATCTAAGAACTTCACCAAATCTTAGTTCCAAAAGATTTTCACTTATGTTTTCTTCTAAAACCTTTATAATTTTACCTTTCACACTTGAACCTATGATTCATTTTATTTTTTTTTGTATAAAATGTGAGATTTAGGTGAAATTTCATTTTTATTGCCTATGGATGTCCAATTGTTCCAGCACTATTTCTGAAAAAAAAAAAAAAAAAAAAAAAAAGAAAACACCAAAACTTTCCTCTACTGAATTGCCTCTGCACTTTTGTCAAAATTCTGTTAGCCAAGTGGGGATATTACTATCAATTTAAAAAAATAAAAAGAATTATAAGATAATACTATCAACTGACAAATTAGATAAACTAGGTTATATGAGTAAATTCTTAGAAAAACACATTACTAAAATTGACTCAAGAAGAAATAGAAAATCTGAATACATCTATAATTAGCAGGGAAATTGAATCACAAACTTCCCAACAAAGAAAAGCTCAAGATTTGACAGTTACACTAGTGAATTCTACCAAACATTTAAACAACAATTAGTATTAATCTTTCTCAAACTCTTCTGAAAAAGGATTATATATTAAAAGAATTACATATTTGACCAATTGGGATTTATTTCTGGAAATTCAAGAATGGTTTAACATATTAAAATAATTCAATATAATATAAGACAGTAATAGAATGAAAGGGGAAAAACCCCGACATGGTCATCTCAATCGACGAGAGAGCACTGACTAAGTTCAACACTATTTCATGATCCTATTCAAAGCAGGATGGAAAGAGAAGGTCCCCAACATGATAAAGACCCTATGTGAAAAATCCATAGCTAACATCATGCTTAACAGTGAGAAACTGAAGGCTTTTCCTTAAGATCAGGAGCAAGACAAGGCTGCCTGCTTTCACTGCTTATATTCAACACAGTGTTGGAAGTTGTGCCCAACTAGGCAAGAAAAAAGAAATAAAAATCATCCAAATTGGAAATGACAAAGTAAAATTATTTATGTTCATAGATGATACAATCTTAAATATAGAAAGCTCTAAAGATCCACATCAGATTTTAGAGCTAATACATAAATTCAACAAAGTTGCAGGATATAAGTCAACACACAAAAGTCAGTTTTATTTTTATATACTTGCAGTGAACAATTTGAAAAGAAAAAAAAATTTCAAATTCCACTACAGTAGCATTGAAAATAATAAAATACTTAGGACTAATTTTAACCAAGAAGGTTGAAGATTTGTACAATGAAAATTGTAACATTGCTGAAAACCATGAAAAGAAAACCTAAATAAATGGAAAGACATTCCATATTTATGGATTGAGAGATTTAATACTGTTAAGATGACAGTACTACTCAAAGCAATCCACAGATTCAATGCAATCTCTATAAAATCCTAATGGTATTTTTACAGAAGTAGAAAAACTCATTCCAAAATTCATATGGAATCTCAAGGGACCCTGAATAACCAAAAATATCTTGAAAAAAAATTAAGCCAGAGGGCTCACAATACTTGATTTCAAAACGTACTACAAAGACACAGTGATCAAACAGTGTGGTACTGGCATAAGGACAGACATATATTCTATTGGTCTAACAGAATAGAATAGAGATCTCAGAAATAAACCATCACCTAAATGGTCAATTGATTTTCGACAAAGGTGCCAAGATAAGTCGGTGAGGAAAAAGACAATCTTTTCAATAAATTGTTTTGGGAAACTGGATACACACATGCAAAATAATGAAGTTAGATCTTTATCTAACACCACATACAAAAATTAACTCAAAATGAATCAAAGACCTAAACATAAGAGCTAAAACTGTAAGACTCTGAAGAAAACAGAGGAAAGGTTTTATGACATTGGATGTGGACACTATTTCTTGTATATGACACCAAAAGCACAGGGAACAACAACAAAAAATAGATAAACTGGACAATGTCAAAATTTTGAAGTTCTGTACAATATAGGATACTTTTAAGAAAGTGAAAAGGCAGCCTATTGAATGGGAGAAAATGTTTGCAAATCATCCATCTGATAAGGGAATAATATCCATAAATACATAGAAGGACTCCTACAATTCAAGAACCAAAACAGAAACAACAAACTGCTTTAAAAATGGGCATTAAAAACGGCCATACCACTCTGAATGTGCCTGATCTTGTCTGATCTTGGAAAAATGGGCAAATATCTTGGGTAGACATTTCTTCAAAAAAGATACAGGGCAGTTGCTGTAGAAATGAGTTCAGCAGGTCCTCAAAAAAGCAAAAAATAGAATTACCATATGATCTAGCAATCCCACCTCTAGGTATGTACCCAAAAGAATGAAAATCAGGGACTCAGATTCTAGTATACCAATGTTCATGGCAGCATTATTCATAATAGTCGAAAGGCGGAAACAACCCAAACGTCCATCAACAAATAAATGGATAAAAACAAAAAGTGGTATTTACATATAATGAAATATTATTCAGCCATAAAAAGGAATGATATTCTGATAATACTGCAACATGGATGAACCTGGAAAATACTCTGTTAAGTGAAATCAGCCAGACACAAAAGGACACATATATGATCCCGTTTATATAAGGTACCCAAAGAAAGGCAATGCCAAAGAATGCTCAAACTACTGCACAATTGCACTCATCTCACACGCTAGTAAAGTAATGCTCAAAATTCTCCAAGCCAGGCTTCAGCAATATGTGAACGGTGAACTTCCAGATGTTCAAGTTGGTTTTAGAAAAGGCAGAGGAACCAGAGATCAAATTGCCAACATCTGCTGGATCATGGAAAAAGCAAGAGAGTTCCAGAAAAACTTCTATTTCTGCTTTATTGACTAGGCCAAAGCCTTTGACTGTGTGGATCACAATAAACTGTGGAAAATTCTGAAAGAGATGGGAATACCAGACCACCTGACCTGCCTCTTGAGAAACCTATGTGCAGGTCAGGAAGCAACAGTTAGAAATGGACATGGAACAACAGACTGGTTCCAAATAGGAAAAGGAGGACGTTAAGGCTGTATATTGTCACCCTGCTTATTTAACTTATATGGAGAGTACATCATGAGAAACGCTGGACTGGAAGAAACACAAGCTGGAATCAAGATTGCCAGGAGAAATATCAATAACCTCAGATATGCAGATGACACCACCCTTATGGCAGAAAGTGAAGAAGAACTAAAAAGCCTCTTGATGAAAGTGAAAGAGGAGAGTGAAAAAGTTGGCTTAAAGCTCAACATTCAGAAAATGAAGATCATGGCACCTGGTTCCATCACTTCAAGGGAAATAGATGGGGAAACAGTGGAAAGTGTCAGACTTTATTTTTTGGGCTCCAAAATCACTGCAGATGGTGACTGCAGCCATGAAATTGAAAGACGCTTACTCCTTGGTGTTTGGGTCCTTTAATGGACCAGAACCTGGTGGTCCAGAGTCGAAAGTGAAAGAGAGAGCCGGAAGGAGGGGGAGAGAGAGAGAGAGAGAGAGAAAGACATGGGGACCCACGCTCCGATGCAGCAAAGGTATTTTATTAGCAGAAATGCAGGCTTATATATCTTTAGTAAGATGATTACTCAACTATTACACAGGATGAAAATTTATCAATAGCCACAATATGGATAGTCTAATACATACAAGGTCGCTAACACTGAAAAGAGTCACAGAAGGGAGTTACTGAAAGGAATCCAAGCAGATACCGTTTCTCATGGTCTCAGACCTGAAAGCTGCATGCAGCTCTACTCATTCTCGGAATAGGAACTGATAAGGAACAGAGAATTTATGAGAAACAGCACGTAGGAATCCTCCTATTAAACATTCCCTGACAAGGAAAGTTATGACCCACCTAGATAGCATATTGAAAAGCAGAGACATTACTTTGCCAACAAAGGTCTGTCTAGTCAAGGCTATGGTTTTTCCTGTGGTCATGTATGGATGTGAGAGTTGGACTGTGAAGAAGGCTGAGCGCCAAAGAATTGATGCTTTTGAACTGTGGTGTTGGAGAAACTCTTGAGAGTCCCTTGGACTGTAAGGAGATCCAACCATTCCATCCTAAAGGAGATCAGTCCTGGGTGTTCTTTGGAAGGACTGATGCTGAAGCTGAAACTCCAGTACTTTGGCCACCTCATGCAAAGAGTTGACTCATTGGAAAAGACCCTGATGCTGGGAAGGATTGGGGGCAGGAGGAAAAGGGGATGACAGAGGATGAGATGGCTGGATGGCATCACCGACTCAATGGACATGAGTTTGAGTGAACTCCAGGAGTTGGTGATGGACAGGGAGGCCTGGTGTGCAATTCATGGGGTCGCAGAGTCGGACTCGACTGAGTGACTGAACTGAACTGAACCTCCCTGCTGCCTAGCACTGCCTCTCAGCTGGGACCAGATTCAGAGCCACTTTCCATATGTACTGACAGCCCAGCCCGACCCAGAAGAGACAAGGAGCGGGTCCTGCAGCCCCCATGCCAGTCTGTCCTCTGCATGAGACTGGCCTCTCCCCACGTGCCCTTGACTGCACTGCTGCCTCTGCTCAGTGCTGTCATCTGCCTTCCACTCTATCTAAATCTGGTCCAGCTTTCACGTTAAACAAACAAAAATTATTTTTTTGATAGACTTTACTTTTTATTTTTAATATACTTACAAATTTTTTGGCCATTTGCACGCAGGATCTTAGTTCCCCAGCTAGAGATCCAACTTGTTTTGCCTGCAGTGGAAGCATGGAGTCCTAACCACTGGACTGTATTGCCAGGGAAGTCCATAGGCTCTACTTTGTCAAACAGTTAGAGATTTATAGAACAGTTGGGCAGATAGTACAAAGAGTTCCCGTATAACTCACACCCAGTTTCTCTCATTGAGATCTTAATTAAGATCTTAATTGATAGGGTACATTACTAATAATTAATGGACCAACATTGATACATTATTAACTAAAGGCTATAATTTCCTCAGGGCTTCCCTGATAGCTCAGTTGGTAAAGAACCCACCTGCAATGCATGAGACCCTGGTTCGATTTCTGGTATGGGAAGATCTGCTGCAGAAGGGATAGGCTACCCACTCCAGCATTCCTGGGCTTCCCTTGTGGCTCAGATGGTAAAGAATCTGTCTGCAATGTGGGAGACCTGGGTTCGATCCCTGGGTTGGGAAGATCCCCTGGAGAAGGGAACAGCTACCCACCCAGTACTCTGGCCTGGAGAATTCCATGGACTGTGTAGCCCATAGGGCTGCAGAGTCGGACATGACCGAGCGACTTTCACTTCACTTCATACTTTCCTCAGTTTTTCCCTTAATACACTTTCTGTTCCAGGATCCCATATCATAATCAGAGATCCCCTTAACTCAAGATTTTGGATTTAGGTTGCACAAAGTCTGCTTTTTTTAAGCTCCTGAGTACTTTTTCATTCAGCAAAGAAAACTTACCAACATCTATGGCATCAAATCTGAACCCTCTCTGCACTTCAAGGCTTATTTCTCAGGGTTTTCTCACAGGAAAGACTGTGACCTTCTTTTGTCCTCCCCAGCCTCCCTGTTCTCTACAGGTGAGAGTAAAATACCTTTACTGAGAATTTATAATGTATTGCCTACTAATCTATCAGATTCAAGTCTACCTGTGAAACAGGTATTATTAGACACGTTACACGGATCATTCTTGAGGCTCACAGAGGTTAAGACACTTGCTAAAGTCTCACAGGCAGTCAGCAGCAGAAGCAGGATTAAAATCTGGCCAAATGCCCACACTCTTGCCTGCACCTCTCCAGGGCCTCTGAGCTTCTGGCTTCCATGAGCACACAGCCTCTTGCTTCCCTGTGGCCTTTTCTCCCATGAACCATCCTCCTATATGCAGCTGTTTGCTGCCCAAATTCCCCATTATTCAAAGCATTAAGTTCCAGGGAAATCAGTCAAGTACAGGTCTTCATGTATAAAAGATGCTGTTTGGTTACAATTACTGCAAAAAGCAATTACATTTAAAATGTGTTGTGATGCTTTAGCTGTAAGTGAAACATGATTTTTGATACATGGCTATTTTATGTTCAACAAATGTGAAGTGGAAAATTTAGGTAATGACTTTGATTTTTTAATTTAACATATTGAGCCCACAATATAGATCACAGACTTTTGGACTACAAATCCAAAGAAGGCAAATTACAAATTTTGGTAAATCAATATAATACTCTATAATATAATGAAATTATATCACATAATACTTTAATGAAAAATTTCATTTTTAGTTTAATTTTCTGCAATGCAATAAAATCATATCATGCATTACTTTAATAATAATTTTCAGTGCAAAAAATTAAACATCATGATTGTTCATGGTAGATTTAGCTGAGCAGTTATTTTATTTTTTTTCAAGTATGCCAGTACATTGTATAAGTGGGATATTGTTGATTTCTAATATTAATTTAGTTTCAGGTATATCATATGCAGATTCAAAATTTTACAGATTATAATTCATTTCAAGTTATTATAAAATATTGGCTATATTCCCTGTGCTGTACAATATATCCCTGCAGCTTATTTATTTTATACATAGTAGTTTGTACCTTGTAAGTCTCTGCTCCTATCTTGCTTCCCCTTCCTCTCCTCACCCTGGTAACCACTAGTTTGTTCTCTATATCTGTGTGTCTGCTTCTATTTTATTATATTTATTTGTTTGTTTTATTTTTTAGACTCCACATACAAGTGGTAACATATAATTTTGTCTTTGACTTTATTTCACTAAGCATAATACCTACCAGGTCTATCTATCTTACTGCAAATGGCATTCTAACATTCTTTTTTATGAGTAATATTCCATACACACACACACACACACACACACACACACACACATATACACTATACACACACACACACACATATATCACATCTTCTTTATCTGTTCATGGACACTTAGGTTGGTTCTACATCTTGCCTATTACAAATAATGTTGCTATGAACATTGAAGTGCATGTATCTTTTTGAATTAGTGTTTTCATTTTCTTCAGATATATACCTAGCAGTGGAATTGATCATACGGTAAGTCTAATTTTAGTCTTTTGAGGAACCTCCATAATGCTTTCCACAGTGGCTATATCAATTTACATTCCACCAATAGTATAAGAGGTTTCTTTTTTTTAATTTTTAAATTTAAATTTATTTATTTTAACTGGAGGCTAATTACAATATTGTATTGGTTTTGCCATACATCAACATGAATCCGCCATGGGTGTACACGTGTTCCCCATCCTGAACCCCCCTCCCGCCTCCCTCCACATACCCTCCCTCTGGGTCATCCCAGTGCACCGGCCCCAAGCATCCTGTATCCTGCATTGAACCTGGACTGCCGATTCTTTTCTTATATGATATTATACATGTTTCAGTGCCATTCTCCCAAATCATCCCACCCTCTTCCTCTCCCACAAAGTCCAAAAGATTGTTCTATACATCTGTGTCTCTTTTGCTGTCTCGCATACAGGGTTATCATTACCGTCTTTCTAAATTCCATACATATGCGCTAGTACACTGTATAAGAGGTCTCTTTTTCCACATTCTCACCAACATTTGTCATCTGTGGTCCTTTTCATGATAGCCGTGCTGACAGGTAGGAGGTCATATCTCATTGTGGTTTTGATTTGCATTTCTCTGATGATTAACGATGTTGAGCATTCTTCCATGTGCCTGTCGGCCAGCTGTATGTTTTCTTTAGGAAAAAATGTCTATTCAGGTCTTCTGCCCATGTTTAAAAAAGTTTCCTTTCAGGCTCTCCAGTTTCTTTTATCTCTTCCTTCCTTCCTTTCTTTCTCTCCTTTTGGCTGCACTGGGTCTTTGCTGCTGTGCGTAGGCTTTCTCTAGTTGCAGCAAGCGGGGCTACTCTCTACTCGCAGTACGCAGGCTTCTCGTTGTGGTGGCTTTTCTTGCTGCAGAGCCCAGGCTCTAGGGCATGTGGCCTTAGGTGTGGTGCATGGGCTTAGTTGCCCCACAGCATGCGAAATCTTCCCAGACCAGGGATCAAATCCATGTCCCCTGCATTAGCAGGTGGATTCTTTTTTTAAATTTTTTTCCTCTTTCTTTTTAAATTTTTAAATTATAAAAGTATGATAACACATTTACAGGAGACTTGGAAAATACAGAACAAAGGTACATGTAGTTCCACAATATCTTATCTGCTTATTTTTTAAGCAGATAAATTAAGATTTTTAGTTGGAGTTTCAGTGTCAAGTTCTCAAAAAATAATAAAATGAATATACAGGAAAGTAGGATATAGTAGACCTGAAAAGCACTATGAACCAATTCAACATAACTACAAGTTTCACACAACAGTAGGACACAAATTCTATTCAAGTTCCATAGACTATAAACTAGGAGACACCGGACAGGGACATAAAACAAGGTGCAAAAATTTCACAGTCTAAAGGTATGGAAGTCATACGGAGTCTGTTCTCTGATCACTGTGGAATTATGTTAGACATCAATATCAAAAGATATTTGAAAATAGCCCACATATTTTCAAGTGCAATGTGACATTTACCAAGAGAAGATCTTTGGCTAAGTCAGAAAAATGAAAAAACACAAAGGGTGATTGCAGAGAAGAAAGCATTTAAGTGAGAAATTGATATCAAAATAGGAAATTAATATCAAAGATACTTAAAATAACCCAGGTATTTGGAAATTAAATGTTGACTTTTAAATGATGAGTGTATCTAAGAACCAATGACAAGGAAAATTAGAAAATACTTGAAACATAATAAAAATGAAAAGAGAATTTACCAGAATTTGTTGCATGCAGCTCAATGCAACTAAATACAGTGTGGAATCTTGAATAAAGTATGAAAACAAATAATGGATACTAGCATGAAATTCTGTGAAATTTGAACAAAATCTGTAGTTAATAATACTGTATCATATGTTAATTTCCTTTTTTTTTCTTTTACAACAGTACCTCTTTATATTTGAAGAATTGGATTAGAAGTTTCAAGCCTAAAATTTATTTTTAAAACCAAATCACTAAGATGATAAGCTTTCTAGACTTTTAGTAGTAATATTAGAGGCCAAAATACATGGAATGATACCAAACATTTGAGAGGGTATAAATTAAAAATCTAGCATTCTATTCATATTAATTCAAATAAGTGGAATCAAAATGTCAGAAATTTTTTAGATAGTCAAAAATTCATACATTTTCTAAAATATGTATATTATACATACTATTTATATGCATATAAAATGTATACAAAAGCTCTTCTACTACACTTGATAAAGGCTTGAGAAAGAACAACAACAAAAAGAAGAGATGGAGGTACTGGAAAACATAGACTAAATGAAATGGGAGAATATAAAATAGAAAACATGAAATAAACTGGATAAAAGTAAAAGATCATCATACAGTCCAGTTGTGTCTAAAAAATGGCTGCTCACTAGAAACACATCTGGAGATTCAGAGACTAAAAAAGCAATACCTGGGCATTTGATTTTTCAGAAAAGTCCAAGATAATTCTGGTGTGCATCTGGATTTTGGAAAATGATTACAGTTTTTTCTATTAATGGTAGTTTCAGTGATATAGAATTCTATTATTTTTCAATTGACCAATCATGAAACAATGGTATTAAGAGAATAATAGTTACATAATCACAATAGTAAGAGATGTTTATCAGTTTTCACAATCAACAGCCAGACAAAAAATAAAAGATAATTACAACTGTAAGTCATAATGGAAACATGATTAACTTAGCAATATAAAATAATTACATATAATTTTGGGGGTTAAGCAGAGTGATGAGGTAAGTCAAAGTGCATACATGCATATGTTTTCATCCACCAGCCAATCTATGTCTTTTGGTTGGCATTTAATCTATTTACATTTAAGGTAATTAGCCATATGTATGATCCTATTACCATTTTCTTGATTGATTGGGGTTTATTTTGTGTAGGTCTTTTCCTTCTCTTATGTTTTCCTGCCTAGAGAAGTTCCTTTAGCATTTGTTGTAAAGCTGGTTTGGTGGTGCTGAATTCTCTTTAACTTTTGCTTGTCTGGGAAAGCTTTTGATTTCTCCATCAAATCTTAAAGAGAGTCTTGTTGGGTAGAGTATTCTTGGTTGTAGGTTCTTCCCTTTCGTCACTTTAAATATATCATGCCATTCCTTCTGGTTGGTAGTTTCTCAAAGAATCAGCTGATAATCTTATGGGAGTTCCCTTGTATGTTATTTGTCATTTTCCCCTTGTTGCTTTTAGTATTTTATCTTTGTCTTTAATTTTTGTCAGTTGATTACTATGTGTCTCGGCTGTATTCCTCCTTGGGTTTATCTTGCCTGGGACACTCTGTGTTTCTTGGTTGACTTAGTTGATTATTTCTTTTTCCATGTTAGGGAAGTTTTCAGCTATCATCTTGTCAAATCTTTTTCTGGGTCCTTTCTCTCTCTGTTCTCCTTCTAGGGCCCCGGTAATGCAAATATAAGTGCATATAAAGTTGTCCCAGAGGCCTCTTAGGCTGTCTTCATTTTTGTTTCATTCTTTTTTCTATATTCTGTTTTGTGGCAGTGACTTTCACCATTCTGTCTTCCAAGTCACTTATCCATTCTGCTACTGATTCCTGACATGTTATTCATCTCTATTTTTTCCTTAGTTCTTCTAGGTCTTTGGTAAACATTTTTGCATCTTCTCCATTGTTTTTCTGAGATCCTGGATCATCTTCACTATCATTATTTCTTTTTCTGGAAATTTGCCTATCTCTACTCTATTTAGTTGTTTCTCTGGGATTTTATCCTATCCCTTCATCTGGGACATAACCTTCTGCTTTTTCATTCTGATTAACTTTCTGTGATGCAGTTTTCATTTTAGCTGCTGTGGGACTGTGGTTTTTCTTGCTTCTTCTGTCTGCTCTCTGATGGATGAGGCTAAGAGGCTTGTGTAAGCTTCCTGATGGGAGGGACTGGCAGTAGGAAAACTGGGTCTTGCTCTGTTTTTCTGTGGGCAGGGCTGTGCTCAGTAAAATTTTAATTCAATTATCCTCTGATAGGTGGGGTTGCACTCCCTCCCAGGTTGTTTGGTCTGAGGTGCCTAGCCCTGGGCTCTATGGTAGGGTTAACGGTGACCTCCAAGCGGCACCTTCCAGGGTTGCTGCTGCCTTTGCCCCTGTCCCTGTTGCAAGCCACACCAACCCACACCTCCACAAGAGACCCTCCAACACTAGTAGGTAGGTCTAGTTCAGACCTGTGGGGTCATCCTGAGCAGTTATTTTAAACAAATTAAACTTTTAAAAGCTTTCTAAAAATGATACAATTTCCTTTTAGCATGTAAACTGCTAAAGTTAAATGCAATAGGACAATCTTATGTATCTAAAAGGTGCCTTTGCCCCCAAAAGAACTGATGCCAGTCCTTCTCAAAATATCCCCCAAAATAGAAGAAAGAACACTTCCAAAACTCACTTTATGAGGCCATAACTACCCTGATTCCAAAACCAGGCAAAGACATATTTTTCTGACAAGAAAACTACAGACTAATATCCCTGATGAATATCGATGCAAAAATCCTCAACAAAATACAACACGTTAAAAGAATCATGGATCATAATAAACTGAGGAAGACTCTTACAGAGATGGGAATATCAGGCCATCTTACCTGTCTCCTGAGAAACCTGTGTGCAGGTCAAAAAACAACAGTTAGAACCGTATATGGAACAACTGACTGGTTCAAATTTGAGAAAGGAGTATGACAAGGCTGTTTATTGTCACCCTGTTTATTTAACTTGGACATCAAATGAAATTCCAGGGTGAATGGGTTACAAGTTGGAGTCAAGACTGTCAGGAGAAATATCAACAACCTCAGATATTCAGATGATACCACTTTAATGGCAGAAAGAGAAGAGGAACTGAAGAGCCTCTTGATGAGGGTGAAAGAAGAGAGTGAAAACGCCAGCTTAAAACTCAATATTAAAAAAACATATGGTCCTATCACGTTATAGCAAATAGAAGGGGAAAAGGTGGAAGCAGTGGCAGATTTCCTCCTCTTGGGCTCTAAAACCATTGTGGATGGTGATCGCAGCCATGAAATTAGAAGATAATTGCTTCTTGGCAGGAAAGCTATGACAAACCTAGACAGTGTATTAAAAGGCAGAGACATCACTTTATCAACAAAGGTCCATATAGTCAAGGTTATGGTCTTTCCAGTAGTCATGTATGGATGTGAGAGCTGGACCATAAGGAAGGCAGGGCACCGAAGAATCGATGCTTTTGAAATGTGGTGCTGGAGAAGACTCTTCAGAGTCCCTTGACCAGCAAGAAGATCAAATCAGTCAATTCTAAAGGAACTCAACCCTGAATATTCATTGGAAGGACTGATGCTGAAGCTGAAGCTCTAATACTTTGGCCACCTCATGCAAACTGCCAACTCATTGGAAAAGACCCTGGTGATGGAAAAGACTGAGGGCAGAAGGAGAAGAGGGTATAGAGGATGAGATGGTTGCATGGCATCACTGATTCAATGGACATGAACTTGAGCAAACTCCAGGAGATGGTGAGGGCTAGGGAAGCCTGGCATGCTGCAGTCTGTGGGGTTGCAAAGTGCTGGACATGACTTGGCAACTGAACAATAACAATACCATGACCAAGTAGGATTTATCCCTGGGATGCAAAGATGATTCAACATACGATAATCAATTAATGTGAAAACATATAAACATAATAAAGGATAAAAATCACATGATTGAGGGAGATAGAAGAAGATGGCAGAGGAGTTACGATGGGGAGATTGCTAGCCTCCCCCTAAATACATCAAAAACTCATTAAGATATGGAACAACTCCTACAAAGCAACCTCTAGGCGACAGCAGAAGACTCCAGGCCTCCAGGTGGCATGGCATATAAACCCAGCTGAGTTTGACACAGCAGACAAACGCAACCAGTGCAGACAAACCCAACCAGTGCGCACAACCCTTGCAGCACAGAGGGCAAGCCCAGGTAGCCGAGTGTCACTGGCCAGACAAACAGCTGGCACGAAGGGAGGGACTGGGGTGCCAATAGAGGGGAGGCATACAGACTTGGGCAGTACACACAACCCTCCTGGGACAGCTGAAAGAACAAATAACCCTCTCAACAAAGAGTGCAGGCAGTGAAAGGAAACAAGTGCACATAAACCCCATGATGCATAGGGTAGGCACCGGGAGCCGAAACAATTCCACACTAGCCCCGTGACACCGGGGCCAGCTCGGAGAGCTGAAACAAGCGGACACAAGCCCGGCGATGCAGAATGTGTGTCCTGGAAGCCAAGACAAGTGCACACAAGGCTGCGACGCAGAGGGTGGACCTCGGGAACTGAGTCAAGTGCACACAAGCCCCGCAACACACAGGGTGAGCTTAGGGGGCTGAGGGAAGCCCACACAAGTCGCTGCAATGCGAAAGGATCCACACAAGCACCTACCTAGCAAGCTTCCGCCAGCAGTGCAGGGTGGGACAGGGGAACAGAAGCACTGGAAATGATCCCAGGGACAAGTAGGGAGCTGGCGACACTGCATTTATGCTGAGAGGGCCACTTTGAAGCAGCTGCGGAAACAGACGCACCTAACTTGGACTGCAAGGAGATCCAACCAGTCCATTCTGAAGGAGATCAGCCCTGGGTGTTCTTTGGAAGGAATGATGCTAAAACTGAAACTCCAGTACTTTGGCCACCTCATGAGAAGAGTTGACTCATTGGAAAAGACTCTGATGCTGGGAGAGATTGGGGGCAGGAGGAGAAGGGGATGACCGAGGATGAGATGGCTGGATGGCATCATGGACTCGATGGACGTGAGTCTGAGTGAACTCCGGGAGATGGTGATGGACAGGGAGGCCTGGCGTGCTGCGATTGATGCGGTCGCAGAGTTGGACACGACTGAGCAACTGAACTGAACTGAACACCACAAAAGCTAGAATGACTGCCCAAAGGCATACTGAACCCGTAGATACTCCAAAACCTACAACTGGACACTGCACTGCCCTTCAGTGAGAGGAGATCCAGCTCCATCAACCAGAACACAGGCACAAGCTCCGCCAACCAGGACACTAACCAACCCCATCCACAGGGGCAAACTCCACGACCAAGAACTACTACCTTGAGAAACTTAGAAATTTTTTTTCTTTTTTCTTTCTCTTATAAATCACAGTTTATTCCCCCAACGTATCTCCACCTTCACCTCAGCCTTTAGCAGTGCTATGGAGTTTTCCTTGTTAAAAAAAAAATTCATTTTAAGATTTCTTTTCCTTTTTTTTTCTTTTAAATCACATGGTTTATTCCCCCCTTACATATTTCCACCTCCATATTAGCCTTTTGTGGTGATGTGGAGTTTTCCTCTTTGTGTTTCTTGTCAAAAAAAAAGAGAGGAAAAAAATTCTTTTTTTAATCGTTTTTTTCTCTTTCTTATTTTTTTTCTTTTTTCTTGATGAGTTTTTTGGATTTTGTTTTTGATATATACAACTGCTTTTCCTACTGTTTTTTACTGGCTGTAGCAATTCCTGAATATATACAAATCTTTTCCACACACGTCTATTCATCTTTGCTTTTCTATTTCTACTTTTCTCTCTCTTTTTAAAATTTTTAAAAATCTCTTCTCCACCCCTTCCTTTTCTCTCTTCCCTCCCTTCTCCTCTTTATTTTCTCTCATTTTTTTTAGTCTCCCTTTTTCCTTCACTCTTTGTTCTTTCATCAAGTAAGTTAAATTGCTGAGCTCTCTATGCTACTGCTACCGCTAAGTCACTTCAGTCATGTTCGACTCTGTGCGACCCCATAGACGGCAGCCCACCAGGCTCCCCCGTCCCTGGGATTCTCCAGGCAAGAACACTGGAGTGGGCTGCCATTTCCTTCTCCAATGCATGAAAGTGAAAAGTGAAAGTGAAGTCGCTCATTCCATGTCTGACTCTTGGTGATCCCATGGACTGCAGCCTTCCAGGCTCCTCTGTCCATGGGATTTTCCAGGCAAGAGTACTGGAGTGGGGTGCCATTGCCTTCTCCAGAGCTCTCTATGCTAGCTGGTAAATAATCTGCCTGCAATGCAGGAGACTTGAGCTCAATCCTTGGGTTGGGAAGATCCCCTGAAGAAAGGAAAGGCTACCCACTCCAGTATTCTGGCCTGGAGAATTCCATAGACTGTGTAGCCCCTGGGGTTGCAAAGAGTCAGACATGACTGAGCAACTTTCACTTCACTTCACATGCTATATTCCCCAGCTGGCCCTCTGCTCATGCTCAGATTTCCAGATTGAGCGTTAGCTAACTCTGCTTTCAACTGGTTGATATCACCTCTGGTTTCCCTTGCTCACCAAGTCAATCTCTTGTACTCTTTTCTTTAGAACACTCTGGTTATAACTGTATGTGTGGAAGTGTGTGTGTGTCTATGTCCCAGTATTCCTGTAATTACCTACTTGATCTTCTCCCACTAGAACACAGGCACAAGTCACCCCCAACAAGAAATCAACACAAACCACCAACCAAAATTTCCCTCCAAGGGCAAAAATAAAAAAGAAGTAATATAACCCTAAAGCTTGGGAAAAGGAGACTCAAGTGGAGCAAACTAGAAAAGAAAAAGATGAAAAGATGGAGAAATACAGCACAAATGAAAGAGCAAGGTAGAAACTCACAAGACCAAATAAACAAAGAGGAAATAAGTAATCTCCCTGAAAGAGAATTCAGAATAATGATAGTAAAGATGCTCTGAAGACTTAAAAATAGAATGGAGAAGATGCAAGAAGCATTTAACATAGTTTATACAATCACCAAGGACATAGAAGAAATAAAGAATAAGCATACAGAGATGAATAACACAATCACTGAAATTAAAAATACTCTAAAAGGAACCAAAAGCTGTATAACTGAGGCAGAGGAACGGATAAGTAAGCTGGAGGATAGAATGGTGGAAATAACAGCTGAAGAGCAGAATAAAGGGAAAGAAATGAAAAGAATTGAGGAAAGCCTCAGAGACCTTTGGGACAATATTAAATGCACCAACATTCGAGTTATAGGGGTCCCAGAGGAAGAAGAATAAAAAAAAAAAGCATTGAGAAAATTTTTGAAGAAATTATAGTAGAAAACTTCTCCAACATGGGAAAGGAAATAGTCAATTAAGTCCAAGAAGTGCAGAGAGTCCCCTACAGGTTAAACACAAGGAGAAACACATTGAGACACATATTAATCAAGCTAACAGAGATTAAGCACAAAGAAAGAATATTAAAAGCAGCAAGGGAAATGCAACAAGTAACGTACAAGGGAAAATCCATACGATTAACAATGGATCTTTTAGCAGAAACTCTGCACGCCAGAAGGGAATGGCAGGATATATTTAAAGTACTGAAAAAGAAAAACCTACAACCACGATCACTGTACCTGGCAAAGATCTCATTCAGAATTGATGGAGAAATCAAAAGCTTTATGGACAAGCAGAAGCTAAGAGAATTCAGCACCACCAAACCAACCTTGCAAAAAATACTAAAGGGAAACACAAGAGAAAGGAAAGACCTACAAAAACAAACCCAAAACAATCAAAAAAGTGCCAGTAGGAACATATGTATCAATAATTACATTAAATGTAAATGGATTAAATACACCAACCAAAAGATACAGACTGACTGAATGGATACAAAAACAAGACCCATACATATGCTGCTTACAGGTGACCCACTTTAGACCTAGAGACACACAAAGACTAAAAGTAAAAGGATGGAAAAAGATATTCTATGAGAATGGAAACCAAAAGAAAGCTGGAGTGGCAATCCTTATTTCAGACAAAATAGACTTTAAAATAAAAATATCATAAAAGACAAAGAAGGGCACTACATAATGATCAAGGAATCAATCCACAAAGAAGACATAACAATTGTAAATGTCTGTGCACTCAACATGGGAGCACCTCAATACATAAGGCAAACACTAACAGGCATAAGAGGAGAAATTGACAGCAACACAATTGTAGGGAACTTTAACACCCCACTTTCAACAATGGATAGATCATCAAAACAGAATCAATAAGGAAACACAAACCTTAAATGAAACTTTAGACCAAATGGACCTGATATCTTCAGAACTTTCCATCCAAATGCAGAAGAATACACATTCTTCTCAAGTGCACATGGAACATTCTCCAGGATAGACCACATCTTGGGCCATAAATCAAGCCTCAGTAAATTTAAGAAAACTGAAATTGTATCAAGTATCTTCTCTGACCACAACGCTATGATATTAGATATCAACTACAGGAAAATAACTGCAAAAAAAACACAAAATTTGAGATTAAACAATACATTACTAAATAACAAAGAGGTTACTGAAGAAATAAGAAAAGAAATCAAAAGATTCCTAGAAACAAATGACCATGAAAACAGGAGGACACAAAACCTGTGGGACTCAGCAAAAGCAGTTCTAAGAGAGAGGTTTATCTTGTATCTTGAGGACACAATCATACCTCAAGAAGCAAGAAAAGCATCAAATAGACAGCTACATCTACATCTAAAGCAGCTGGAAAAAGAACAAAAAAACCCCAAAGTCAGCAGAAGATCATAAATATCAGAGCAGAAATAAATGAAAAAGAAATGAAGGAAACAATAGCAAAGATAATAAAACTAAAAGCTGGTTCTTTGAGAAGATAAACACAATTGACAAACCACTAGCCAGACTCATCAAGGAAAAAAGGGAGAAAAATCAAATCAATCAAATTAGAAATTAAAAAGGAGAGGTTAGAACAGACAACACAGAAATACAAAGGATCATAAGAGAATAGTATGAGCAACTATATGCTAATATGCCGGGGTCCAGCCTCAGCAGAGTCCAGGGATACCCTCAGGATGAACGGCATTGGCGAACGAATGAATGACATGGGGAGACCAAGCTTTGGTGAGCAAGGCCCATAACTTTATTTTCAAAAGGAGCTTTTATACCCTGACTTGTATATAGAGGAAAATTAAAGATGCAAAGTCATGCAGAGTCAGCTCGAACACTCCAGCAGTTTTGCCCTTATCGAAACCAGGATTTTTTTCTGCATATCTTTCCCATAAACAAGGGTCCTATGTTGTGTACATTATCTTCTGGCCTTGGAGGCCTGTTGACATTTTATGACCCTTTTTTGATAAAGGTTGATCAACCAGAAAACTTGTTTTCTCTTGAAGTGTTTTTTCTTTATACCTCTAATCTGTGTCAGCCTCAGAAAGTACTAAACAGAGTTACCTTCTCATGGAGCAAAGGTGCAGTGGGTTACAACAACAACAAAAAAAGAACTTATTAGCTCAAAGGTCCAATGTGGTTAATACCAAGGCTACTACTTGTTTTTCTTACATTCCAACTATATTAACTAATGCCCTTCCAGGCATACAATGGATAAGGGATATGGGAACTTGGCAGCAAGCATTAGCTCAACAATGAAACCCTTCACCAGTATTATTTTAATAAAACTTTTTTACCCATTGAAGAAGGGCTCTACATTTTTAGAATGTTTAGGCTTCCCGTGTCATGGTTTGTATACAATCATATGTGTAGTTGCAAGAGTCTGGATAAACCTGCCAAGCAAGCTAGAATGCTAACAGGGGGTTTGAATTGAAATGCTCCTTTCATGCCCAGGAGACTTATCATCTAGAGCCCTAAGCTGATTTTCTCCAGAAAAAGGTGGTCGGGGATAGCCCCCTGTTAATGTCAGAAGAGTTGGTGAAAGGCATAATATAGTAAACAGTAGACAGACAGATTTTGGTTTGGGGAAGATGCTCGAGCAGGTCCAGGGAGTCCCTCGGGTCCTGATCCGCCTTGCCTGTCAGGTCTCTTCCGCATGACGTTGTCATGGGGGGGAGCTCCCATACTGGCTCCTGGCACTAATAAAATGGACAACCTAGAGGAAATGGACAGATACTTAGAAAATATCAGCTTCCCAAGACTGAACCAGGAAGAAACAGAAACTATGAACAACCCAATTACAAACACTGTAATTGAAACAGTGATCAAAAATCTCCCCAAAAATAAAAGCCCAGGGCCAGCCACATGGCTTCACAGGGGAATTCTAGCAAACATTTAGAGAAGAGCTAAGACCTGTTTTTCTGAAACTCTTCCAAAAAATTGCAGAGGAAGGAACATTTCCAAACTCATTTTATGAGGCCACAATCACCCTGATTCCAAAACCAGGAAAAGACAATGCAAAAAAAGAAAACTACAGGCCAGTATCACTGATGTACATAGATGCAAAAATCCTCAACAAAATTCTAGCAAACAGGACCCAACAACACACTAAAAAGTTCATGTACCATGATCAAGTCAGGTTTATTCCAGGGATGCAGGAATTCTTCAATATATGCAAATGAATCAATGTGATAAAATATATCAACAAATTGAAAGATAAAAACCATATGATCATCTCAATAGATGCAGAAAAAGCCTTTGACAAAATCCAGCTTCCATTTATGGTAAAAATGCTTCAAAAAATGGTCATAGAAGGAACCTACCTCAATATTGTAAAGGCCATATATGAAAAGCCCACAGCAAACATTATTCTCAATGGTGTAAAACTAAGCTTTCCCTCTAAGATCAGGAACAAGACAAGGGTGTTCACTCTCACCATTATTATTCGACATAGTTTTGGAAGTCCTAGCTATGGCAATTAGAGGGCAAAAATAAATAGATAAATAAATAAATAAATAAAAGGAATCCAGATCAGAAAAGAAGTACAACTCTCACTGTTTGCAGATGGCATGATTCTATACATAGAAAACACACACACAAAAAAACTATCAGAAAATTACTAAAGCTAATCAGTGAATTCAGCAAAGTCATGGGGTACAAGGTCAATACAGATATCACTTGCACTCCTATACACTGCTGCTGCTGCTGAGTCACTTCAGTCATGTCTGACTCTGTGCGACCCCATAGACAGCAGCCCACCAGGCTCCCCCGTCCCTAGGATTCTCCAGGCAAGAATACTGGAGTGGGTTGCCATTTCCTTCTCCAACACTAACAATGAAAAATCAGAAAGAGAAATTAAGGAATCAATACCATTCACCATTGCAACAAAAACCTAAGGAAACAGAAGACCTGTATTCAGAAAACTGTAAGACACTGATGAAAGAAATAAAAAATGACATAAACAGATAGAGAGATATTCCATGTTCCTGGTAGGAAGACTCAATATGGTGAAAATAACTATACTACCAAATGCAATCTACAGATTCAATGTGATCCCTATCAAATTACCAATGGATTTTTTCACAGAACCAGGACAAAAATTTTCACAATTCATATGGAAACATAAAAGATCCTGAATAGCCAAAGCAGTCTTGAGAAAGAATGGAGCTGGAGGAATCAAACTTCCTGACTTCAGACTATACTACAAAGCTACAGTCATCAAGACAGTATGGTACTGACACAAAAACAGAAATATAGACCAATGGAACAAGACAGAGAACCCAGACATAAACCCGCACCACCTATGAGTACCTTATTTTTAAAAAAGGCGGCAAGAATACACAACAGGGCAAAGATAGCCTCTTCAGTAAGTGGTGCTTGGAAAACTGGACAGCTATGTGCAAAAGAATGAAATTAGATCACTACCTAATGCCATACACAAAGATAATGTCAAAATGGATTAAAGACCTAAATGTAAGACCAGAAACTATTAAACTCTTAGACAAGAACACAGGCAGAACACTCGGTGACATAAATCAAAACAAGATTTTCTATGACCCATCTCCCAGAGTAACGGAAATAAAACAAAATTAAATAAGTGGGACCTAACTAAACTTAAAAGCTTTTTGCAGAGCATTACAAACAAGGTGAAAAGACAACCCTCAGAATCGGAGAAAACAACAGCAAGGGAAACAACTGACAAAGAATTAATTTCCAAAATATACAGGCAGCTTATACAATTCAGTACTAGAAAAGCAAAACAACCCAATCAAAAAATGGGAAAGGGACCTGAAGAGACATTTCTCCAAAGAAGACATACAGATGGCTAATAAGCACATGGAAAGATGCTCAATATCACTCATTATCAGAGAAATGCAAATCAAAAGTACAATGAGATAACACGTCACACCAGTCAGAATGGCCATCATCAAAAAGTCTACAAACAATAAATGCTGGAGAGGGTGGGGAGAAAAGGGAACACTCTCAAATTGCTGGTGGGAATGTAAACTGATACAGCCACTATGGAAGATGGTATGGAGACTCCTATAAAACCACCATCAGTTCAGTTCAGTTCAGTTCAGTCGCTCAATCATGTCCGACTCTGCGACCCCATGAATTGCAGCACGCCAGGCCTCCCTGTCCATTACCAACTCCCGGAGTTTACTCAAACTCACGTCCATCGAGTCAGTGACGCCATCCAGCCATCTCATCCTCTGTCGTCCCCTTCTCCTCCTGCCCCCAATCCCTCCCAGCATCACAGTCTTTTCCAATGAGTCAACTCTTCGCATGAGGTGGCCAAAGTACTGGAGTTTCAGCTTTAGCATCATTCCTTCCAAAGAACACCCAGGACCGATCTCTTTTAGAATGGACTGGTTGGATCTCCTTGCAGTCCAAGGGATTCTTAAGAGTCTTCTCCAACACCACAGTTCAAAAGCATCAAGTCTTCGGTGCTCAGCTTTCTTCACAGTCCAACTCTCACATCCATACATGACTACTGGAAAAACCATAGCCTTGACTAGACGGACCATCATATGACCCAGCAAGCCCACTCCTAGGCATATACCCTGAGGAAATCAAAACTTAAAAAGACACATGTACCCCCAATGTTCACTGCAGGACTATGTACAGTAGCTAGAATATGGAAGCAACCTAGATGTCCATCGACAGATGAATAGATAAAGAAGCTGTGGTACATATATACAATGGAACACTACTCAGCCATAAAAAGGAATGCATTTGATTCTGTTCTAATGAGGTGGATGAAACTATAGCCCATTATACAGAGTGAAGTAAGTCAGAAAGAGAAATATAAATACTGTATACTGACACATATATATGGAATCTGAAGAGATGGCACTGATGAATTTATTTTCATGACAGCAATGGAGAAACAGACATAGAGAACAGAACTGTGGACAAGGTGGGAGGAGAGGAGGGGGAAGGGGAGAGGTATGGAGAGAGTAACACAGAGATTTACAATACCATTTGTAAAGCAGATAGTCAATGGGAATCTGCTGTATGATGCAGGGAACTCAAACAGAAGCTCTGAGACAGGCTGAAGGATGGAGTGGGGAGGGAGATGAGAGGGAGTTCTGGGAGGGAGGGGACATGAGTGTAGCTAGGGCTGATTCTTGTTGATGTATGACAGAAAACCACAAAATTCTATAAAGCAATTATCTTTCAATTAAAAAATTTTTTTAAATCACATACTCTCATTAGATGCAGGAAAAGTGTTTGACAAAATTCAACACCCTATTCATGGTTAAAAAAAACTCAACAGACTAGAAATAAAAGGAAAGTAAATTAATAAAATGAAGGCAATGTATGAAAATCCCACAGCCAACATCATACTCAATGGCAAAAATTTTAAAGCTTTTTCTCTAAGATCAGGAACAAGACAAGAATGCCCACTCTCCAGTAATGCAAATCTCAACCAAAGCAATTAGGGGAGAAAAAAGACATTTAAATTGGGAAAGAAATAAAACTGTCCCTGTTTGCAACTGAACATGATCTTATATACAGAAAACTCTTAATATTCCATAAAAATACAGTTAAAAGTAATAAACAAATTTGATAAAACTGCAGGATATGATGTCAATGTACAAAAATCAGCTGTGTTTGTATATATTTACAAATACTTTCTGAAAAGGAAATTAGCAAAACAATGCCATTTATGGTAGCACCAAAAAAGAATAAAATACTTATTGAGGAATAACGTTAACTAAGGAGGTGAAAGACTTGTCTACTGAAAACTACAAAACACTGAAGAAAGAAACAGGGATTTCCCTGGTGGTCTAGTGGTTAAGAAGCCATCTTGCAATGCAGGGCGTGTGGGTTCGATCTCTGGTCAGGGAACTAAGATCCCATATGTTGAGTGGCAACTAAGACTGAGTCGGGCAGTTACTTAGCTCAAACACTCCAGAGCCCACGTGTCACAACTAGAGTCTAGATGCCGCAACGAAAGATCCTGAATGATGCAAGGAAAGATGCCACAACTAAGACCCGATGCAGCCAAATAAATAAATATAAATAAAAAAACACTGAAGAGAGAAATAAAAGAAGACACAGTCAGAAAGACTTCCTCTGTTTAGGGATTAGAATATGTAATATTATTGCACTATCCTACCCAAAGCAATATATAGATTCAATGAAATCTCTATGAAAATGTATTAGGCATTTTATTTTACAGAAATAGAAAAGAAAAACCAACCTTGCAACTCACATGGAAGCACAAAAGATTGCAAATAGTCAAATCAGTCCCAAGAAAGAACAGATATCCTGATTTAAATATATTATGAAGTTCTTCAAACAATGCAGTACTGGAATAAAGACAGACATATAGACCAATGGAACAGAATAGTGAACCCAGAAATAATCCTATGCATGTTTGGTTAACTGACCTTTGACAAGAGTGCCAAGAATATACAATATGCATTCCTCAACAAATGATGTTAGGAAAACTGGATTATCCACATAAAAAAGAATGAAACTGAACATTTATCTTATACCTTACAACAAAAATGAACTCAAAATATCTTATACATAATACCTGAAACAGTAAAACTCCTAGAAGAAAACATAGGGGAAAAGCTTCATGATATTTGTCTTGGCAATGATTTCATGGATGTGACACCAAAAGAATAGGCAAAAAGACCAAAAATAAACAAGTGGGATTATATCAAACTAAAAAGCTTCTGCACAGAAAAGAAACAATCAACAGGGTGAAAAGGGAAGCTATGAAATGGGAGAAAATATTTGCAAACCACATATCTGATAAGGGTTAATCTCCAAAATATATAGGGAACTCCTACAACTCAATGTCAAAAAGCCTAATAACTCAAAAAAATGGGCTAAGGACTTAAATGGGTATTTTTCAAAAAAAAAAAAAAGTCATACAAATGGCCAGTGA
Source organism: Capra hircus (assembly GCF_001704415.2). NCBI lineage: Eukaryota > Metazoa > Chordata > Mammalia > Artiodactyla > Bovidae > Capra > Capra hircus. The sequence continues at coordinate 134,618,950 of NC_030809.1, forward strand.
GTATGAAAAAAATGCTCAAAGTCTCTAATCATCAGAGAAAATGCAAATCAAAACCACAACAATGTATCACCTCACATCTGTCACCATGGTTATTAGGAAACAAATATACAAACCAAAAGATGATGAGAGGATGTGGAGATACTGGAACTCTAGCACACTCTTGGTAGGAATGCAAAATGCTGTCGCTGCTATGGAAAGCAGGATGGACGGGCCTCAAAACATTAAAAATAGAACTGCCATATCATCTAGCAACTCCACTTCTGAATATTTATCCAAAAGAGTTGAATTCAGGAGCTCAAGAAGGTATTAGATTCCCATGTTCATTGCAACAATAACCAAGATGTGGAAACAAAATGTCCAGCAGCAGATGAGTGAATAAAGAAAATGTGGTGTGTGTGTGTGTGTGTGTGTGTATACACACACATATATATATATACAATGAAAGATTGATTCAGTCTTAAAAAATGAATGAAATTTTGCAATATGTAACAAGACAAATGAAGCTTGAGGACACTATGCTAAGTGAACTAGGCCAGTCACAGAAAGACAAAAACTGCGCAATTCTACTTATAAGAATTTGATTCTTATAATTGATTATCTAAAATCAATCAAAGAATGGAATGTAGTTGCCAGTGACCAGGAGGAAGGGCAAACAAGAGTTACTAATAAATGGGCATAAAGTGCCAGTTAAGCAAGATGAACAAGCTCTTGAGATCTGTGAATAGCACTGGACCTAAAGTCAACAATGGTACACTTAAAATTCTGTTAGGAGGGCATTGCTGTTATTGTTCAGACACTAAGTGGTGTCCAATTCTTTGTGACCCCATGGACTATAGTAAGCCAGGCTCCTCTGTCCTCCACTATCTCACAGAGTTTACTTAATTCATGTCCATTGAATTGGTGACATTGTGGCTCAGATGGTAAAGCATCTGTCTACAATGCGGGAGACCCGGGTTCAATCCCTGGGTTGGGAAGATCCCCTGGAGAAGGAAATGGCAATCCATTCCAGTACTATTGCCTGTAAAATCCAGTGGACAGAGGAGCCTGGTAGGCTACAGTCCATGGGGTCACAAAGAGTCGGACACGATTGAGCGACTTCACTTTCACCTCACAACTTCACCCTCTGCTGCCCCCTTCTTCTCTTGCCTTCAATCTGTTCAAGCATCAGGATCTTTTCCAGCAAGTCGCCTCTTCACATAAAGTGGCCAATGTTTTGATGCTTCAGCTTCAGCATCAGTCCTTCCAATGAATATTTAAGGTTGATTTCCTTTAGGATTAACTGGTTTGATCTCCTTGCTGTCCAAGGGACTCTAAAGAGTCTTATCCAGCATCACAATTTGAAAGCATCAGGTTTTCAGTGCTCAGCCTTCTTTATGATCCAACTCTCCCATCTATACATGGCTACTGGAAAAACCATACCTTTGTCTAGATGGACCTCTGTCGGCAAATTGATATCTCTGCTTTTTAATACTCTGTCTAGGTTTGTCCTAGTTTCCCTTCTAAGGAGCAAGCGTCTTTTAAATTCTTGGCTGCAGTCACTGTCCACAGTGATTTTGGAGCCCAAGAAAATAAAATCTGCCACTGCTTTCACTTATCCCTCTTCTATTTGCCATGAAGTGATGAGACAGGATGCCATGATTTTAGCTTTTTTAATGTTGAGCTTCAAGCCAGCTTTTGCACTCTCCTATTTGACCTTCATCAAGCAGCTCTTTATTTCCTTTTCACTTCCTGCCGTTAGAGCGGTATCTTCTGGACATCTGAGGTTGCTGATATTTCTCCTGGCAATCTTGATTTCACTGGTGATTCATTGCTGGATGAATTACAAGCTGGGGTGCTGGCATTTCACATGATATACTCTGCATATAAGTTAAATAAGCAGGATGACATTACACAGCTTTGTCATACTCTTTTCCCAATTTTGAGCCAGTCAGTTATTCCATGTACAGTTCTAACTGCTGCTTCTTTTTCAAAAAGTTAATTAATTCATTTTAATTGGAGGATAATTGCTTTACTATATTGATGGTTTTAACCATCCATTAACGTGAATCGGCCACAGGTATACCTGTGTCCCAGCCATTGTCAACCCCCCTCGCACCTCCCTCCTCACCCTCTAACTGTTGCTTCTTGACCTGCACAAAGGTTTCTCAGGAAGCAGGTAAGGTAATCTGGTATTCCCATCTCTTTAAGAATTTTCCAGTTTATTGTGATCCACATAGTCAAAGGCTTTAGCATAGTCAATGAAGCAGAAGTAGATGTTTTTCTGGAACTCCTTTGCTTTCTCTATGATCCACTGAATCGACAATTTTATCTCTGGTTCCACTGCCTTTTCTAAACGCAGCTTGTATATCTAGAAATTCTCAGTTCATGTACTGCTGAAGTCTAGCTTGAAGGATTTTGAGCATAACCTTGCTAGCATGTGAAATGAGAGCAACTGTATGGTAGTTTGAACATTCTTTGCCATTGCCCTTCTTCAGGATTGGAATGAAAGCTGACTTTTCCAGTCCTGTGGCCACTGCTGAGTTTTCCAAGTATGCTGGCATATTGAGTGCAGCTCTTTAACAGCATTGTATTTTATGATTTAAAATAAGCTCATCTGGAATTCCATCACCTATGCTAGCTTTGTCGTAGCAATGCTTCCTAAGGCCCATTTGACTTCACACTCCAGGATGTCTGGCTCTAGGTGAGTGACCACACTATCATTTTATTCCAGGTCATTAAGATCTTTTTTTGTATAGTTCATCTGTGTATTCTTGCCACGTCTTCATCTCTTCTGCTTCTGTTAGGTCCTTACCATTTCTGTTCTTTATTGTGCCCATCCATGTATGAAATGTTCCCTTGATATTTCCTATTTTCTTGGAGATTTCTAGTCTTTCCCATTCTATTGTTTTCCTCTATTTCTTTGCATTGTTCATTTAAGAAGGCCTTTTTATCTCTCCTTGCTATTCTCTGGAATTCTGCATTCAGTTGGGTATATTTTTCCCTTTCTTCCTTGCCTTTTGCTTCTCTTCTTTTCTCAGCTATTTGTAATGCCTGTTCAGCCAACAATTTGCCTTCTTCCATTTCTTTTTCTTAGGGATGGTTTTGGTCACTGCCTTCTGTACAATGTTGTGAACTTCCATCCATAGTTCTTAGGCACTCTATTTACCAGACCTAATCCTTTGAATCTATTCATCACCTCCACCATATAATCATAAGGGATTTGATTTAGGTCAAACCTGAATGGCTTAGTGGTTTTCCCTACTTTCTTCAATTTAAGCCTGAATTTTGCATTAAGGAGCTCATGATCTGATTTCATGTTAAATGTTCTTAACCAAGATAAAATAAAATTAAAAATAAAATTGGCTTTGTTTCATTGTGAGTTGTCCTTAAACAATGTAAGCATGTGAAGCTTTAATGATTAACTCATGGAGGTTGAGCTTGCCAGCACCAGTTTCAAGTAGAAGTAACTTTTCAAAAGTTGCTACATCTTTCCATGCACAGTGGATCCCTAAATGTTTGCTGGTCTTCACATCTAACCTCATTCTATTGGACCTTTTAGTTTGGAAGATCTGAACTTCTCTTTAGCTTAGACTAAACATTCATCTGGCTTTTCTTTAGCCTGTTATTAAAAAAATCCTGCCTAATGTAAATTCACACCTTTTAAATAGCAAATATAAATAGATATATTGCTAGATTAGAGAGACCTGAGGAAATTTGTGGTTTCCACTAACTGGATGATCATTTCTCTATAATTGCTATTGTGGGTGTCTTTAGGTTCCTTCGTTCAGAGGTTAATTCTTCAGTTTCAGTTCAGTTCAGTTGCTCAGTTGTGTCTGACTCTTTGCGACCTCATGAACCGCAGCATGCCAGGCCTCCCTGTCCATCACCAACTCCCAGAGTCTACCCAAACCCATGTCCATTGAGTCGGTGATGCCATCCAACCATCTCACCCTCTGTTGTCCCCTTCTCCTCCTGCCCTCAATCCCTCCCAGCATCAGGGTCTTTTCAAATGAGTCAGCTCTTTGCATCAGGTGGCCAAAGTATTGGAGTTTCAGCTTCAACATCAGTCCTTCCAGTGAACACCCAGGACTGATCTCCTTCCGAATGGACTGGTTGGATCTCCTTGCAGACCAAGGGACTCTCAAGAGTCTTCTCCAACACCACAGTTCAAAAGCATCAATTCATCTGCACTCAGCTTTCTTCACAGTCCAACACTCACATCCATACATGACCACTGGAAGAACCATAGCCTTGACTAGATGGATCTTTGTTGGCAAAGTAATGTCTCTGCTTTTTAATATGCTGTCTAGGTTGGTCATAACTTTCCTTCCAAGGAGTAAGCATCTTTTAATTTCATAGCTGCAATCACCATGTGCAGTGATTTTGGAGCCCCCCCTCAAAATAAAGTCAGTTTGGCATGTAATATTTGAAACATTATATTTAGTCATAAGTCCCAAGTAATTGCTGAGGTAATTCTTTTCACAGTGATTATGGTTTCTTGAATCAGAATAGTTTTTCCTGGATCTTGAGAATGTAGAAGGTTTATAAATAAGCCTCTCATATTCTACATGTAAATGAAACATTGGTAGATTTCATGTCCACTGTTCTGTCCAAAGAATCAATTAAAGTGTGTTCTTGCAATAAGTCTTAATTTATGCTGTATGAATATGTGACTTCGCAGGGCAAGGTGTTTCCACCTCTGTGCTCCAAAGCCTATGAGTGTGTAAGCGTCAGTGTGAGCCAGCTGCTGTTGGCCACAGTCACTCTGGGTTCACATTTGCATATTTGCATATTTGGACATGCTGGTGCTGCAGTCATGTAACAGCTTCCCTTTGGTGGTTGAAGATGTGCTCTGGAGCCAGTGACCCACTGTCAGGCAGTGCCAGGTGACATGAAGCAGCGCCTGCCCTGCCCCAGTCTCTAGTCCTGGTGCTGAAGACTCACTCGAGTTCTCCAGCCTGGAGCTTTCTCTGCAACTCCTGCCTCACAGTTTCAACCAGCTGCTTGCTCTTCTGCCTGAAGGCCTGAAAGGTATCTCAAAGTTAATATGCCCAGAGCTGCCCTTCCACCAACACCTGCTCGGCTCACAGGCATCCGTATCTCAACAGCCCACAATCACATTCTTTCAGTTGCTCAGAAAAAAATACCTTGGAAGAGAACTCAAACAATACAAAAGGAAACCACCAAACCACAAAAGGAAAAAGTAAGGAACAAAGAAGAAACACAAAATCAACTGGAAAACAAGGTTTAAAATGGCAATAAAAACATACCTATCAATAACTATCTTAAATGTCAATGGCCCAAATGCTCTGTCTGATCAAAATAGATTGGCAAACAGTATAGTAAAATAAGAACCTATAATATGCTGCCTACAGGAAACCCACTTTATGGTGAAGGACACACATAGATTAAAGGTGAGGGAATGGAAAAAGATATGTTATGCAAATGGAAATGATAAAAAAGGAGGGGTAGCAAAACTCACATCAGACAAGATAGACTTTTAAAACAAATGCCATACAATGACAACCCTGTATGCAAGACAGGGAAAAAGACACAGATGTGTATAACGGACTTTTGGACTCAGAGGGAGAGGGAGAGGGTGGGATGATTTGGGAGAATGGCATTCTAACGTATACTATCATGTAAGAATTGAATTGCCAGTCTATGTCTGACGCAGGATACAGCATGCTTGGGGCTGGTGCATGGGGATGACCCAGAGAGATGCTATGGGGAGGGAGTGGGAGGGGGGTTCATGTTTGGGAACGCATGTAAGAATTAAAGATTTTAAAACTTAAAAAATAAAAAACTAAAAAGAAAAACAAAACAAATGCCATAAAGAAAGATAAAAAAAGGACACTCTATAGTGACAAAAAGATCAACATATAAGAGGATATTATACTCACTAACAAATATACACCCAATATAAATGATACAAATGAACTTATTTACAAAACAGAAACAGACTCACAGACACAGAAAACAAACTTATAGTTACCAAAGGGGAAATGAGGGAGGGACAAATTAGGAGTTTGAGATTAGCAGATACAAACTACTCTATATAAAACAGATTTTTTAAAAAGGTCCTATTGAATAGCACAGGGAATTATATTCACTGTCTTGTAATGAACTACAATGGAAAAGAAAATGAAATATATATCATATATATATATATAACTGAACACTTTGCTGTATGCTAGAAACTAATACAATACTGTAAATAAACTACACTTCAATAAAAATAAATATATGCACCCAATATAGGAGGACTTAAATACATAAGACAAATACTAACAAACATAAAAGGAGAAACTGATGAAAATACAATAATAATAGAAGACTGTTACATCCAACTGACATCAATGGGCAGTTCTTCCAGATAGAAAATCAATAAGGAAACAGACACGCTGAACAACACAATAGAACAATTTGATTTAATTAATATTTTCAGGAATCACATCCCTCCTGCCCCCCCCAAAAACAGAATACACATTTTTCTAGCACACATGGAACATTCTCTAGGATAGATGACATACAAGAACAGAAACAAGGCTAAACATATACAATGGCATGAAACTAGTAATTAACCTCAGAAAGAAAAATGAGAAAAAGATGCTTACATGGAGACTAAACAACATGCTATTAAAAACCAATGGATCAATGATGAAATCAAAGAGGAAATTAAAAAATAACTTGAGACAAATGACAATGAAAACACAACCATATCAAGTCTATGGGATGCAACAAAAGCAGTTCTAGGAGGGAAGTTCATAGTGATACAGGCCCTTCTTAAAAAACAAGAAAAACATCAAGTAAACAACTAAGGTCCCACATAAAAGAGTTAGAAAAAGAAGAACAAACAAAACTCAAAGTCAGCAGAAGGAAGGACTAATAAAGATCAGAGGGAAAATAAACAAAATAGATATTTAAAGATAATAGAAGAAAATCAATAAAACCAAGAACTGTGCTTTTGAAAGTATAAACAAAATGAACAAACTTCTGGCTAGGCTCACCAAGAGGAAAAGAGAGGGGACCCAAATAAAATAATAGATTAAAGAGGAGAAATAACAACTAAGACTGCAAAGATACAAAAAAGCATAAGAGAATACTCTAAATAATCATAAGCTAACAGACTGGACAATCTAGATGAATGAGACACGTTTCTAGAAATATCAGTCAGTTCAGTTCAGTCGCTCAGTCGTGTCTGACTCTTTGCGACCCCATGAATCGCAGCACGCCAGGCCTCCCTGTCCATCACCAACTTCCAGAGTTCACTCAGACCCACGTCCATCGAGTCAGTGATGCCATCCAGCCATCTCATCCTCTGTCGTCCCTTTCTCCTCCTGCCCCCAATCCCTCCCAGCATCACAGTCTTTTCCAATGAGTCCACTCTTCGCATGAGGTGGCCAAAGTACTGGAGTTTCAGCTTTAAGCATCATTCCCTCCAAAGAAATCCCAGGGCTGATCTCCTTCAGAATGGACTGGTTGGATCTCCTTGCAGTCCAAGGGACTCTCAAGAGGCTTCTCCAACACCACAGTTCAAAAGCACCAATTCTTTGACGCTCAGCTTTCTTCACAGTCCAACTCTCACATCCATACATGACTACTGGAAAAACCATAGCTTGACTAGACGGACCTTAGTTGGCAAAGTAATGTCTCTACTTTTCAATATGCTATCTAGGTTGGTCTTAACTTTTCATCCAAGGAGTAAGCGTCTTTTGATTTCATGGCTGTAATCACCATCTGCAGTGATTTTGGAGCCCCCCAAAATAAAGTCTGACACTGTTTCCACATTTCCCCATCTATTTCCCATGAAATGATGGGACCAGGTGCCATGATCTTTGTTTTCTAAACGTTGAGCTTTAAGCCAACTTTTTCACTCTCCTCTTTCACTTTCATCAAGAGGCTTTTTAGTTCCTCTTCACTTTCTGCCCTAAGGGTGGTGTCATCTGCATATCTGAGGTTATTGATATTTCTCCCAGCAATCTTCATTGCAGCTTGTGCTTCTTCCAGCCCAGCGTTTCTCATGATGTACTCTGCATATAAGTTAGATAAGCAGGGTGACAATATACAGCCTTGACGTACTCCTTTTCTACTTGGAATATATATGTATACATACACACAACTGAATAATTTTGCTGTACTCCTGAAATTAACACAATATTGTAAATCAACTATACTTTAATAAAAAAATCTTGGCGTTCTCCTGGACTCTTCTCTTTCTCTCACAACTCATATCCTAATCTATCAGCTCTGCGTTCACATTGTTATTCAGAACTCAACCATTTTTCTTACTTCTGTCCCTGGTGCAGGTCACATCAACTGCCCCCTCCTCCATGGATGACCCAACAGCCTCCCGGCCGGCCTCACTACTTGAGTCCATCATTCTCTACACAATAACCAAAGTGACCCTTGGTAAAATACAATCAGATCACATCACTCCTCTGCCTAAAACCTTCAAAGGCTGCCATTCAATTCAGAGGAAGAGTCAGAATCCCCACATTGGCACCCAAAGCGTATGGCTTATCTGGTCTCACTTTTTCCTTCCACTCCCACTCACTGCAGCTTCCATGGGCTCCTGACCCACCTGAGACATCAGTTTGGGCACTGAAGTCACTAAGAACTATGTGGTCATTAACAGCATGCAATGCTAGTCAGAGTTGTTAATACAGAGGCACATGTCTAAAGTCTTGACCTTCAGGGCTCAAGTCCTGAAATATTGCTGAAAACATCTAGACTGTCCAGAAATTGCATTTTGTTTCTCGTCTGCTATCATCCCTCCTATCAACACTGACACTGTCTATTCAAATGAACATATCCTTTCGGAGAGATGAAATAAATTTGCCAAAGGCTTCTTTCCTAGCCTTGTCAAAATATTTCCCATACAAGTCCTGTCTGTATGGGTTTTCACACTGCTGAAACGTAGAATAAATTGGGAGAGGGGAAGTGGAGTTCAAGTTGGGATAAAGAGGGCTGAAAAGACCAGGTGGGCTAAAATGACTGGCCTATTTTGTTTTTACTCTCAAGGGAATATAATCTAAAACCTTCAGGTTCACCTTCAAAAAATATTTTTATTTACTCCTCTGTCACATGAACTATGTTATTTGTCTTCATTTTACGTGAGGGAAATGCTGTGCCCTGGAGAGCTTCACCAGGTTACAGAGAAAATGGCAACAGAATTGAGACACAAGGCTGAGTCCTATGGCTTCAAGTTTCTAACACACACACACACACACACACACACGCACACACGCACACTTCTGATCTACTGATTTGTCCATGTCCCTTTTCTTTTCCTTCCAGAAGATCTGTCTTAAATTAACTTTTTAAAAAAGAAATGTTCATTTTGGATCTGCTTTTAAAACACAAACATGAATTTGATTTTTAAGGTGAACAGATGTAGGGCTCTGTAAAGATGATAAATTCCTTTCACTATATTCTAAACATGCAAATAAATTAATCTTTTACAACAGTAACACTCACTCTGACTTAACCATCCTTGATTATTCTTAGATAGAGGTGTTTGCTTAATTAAAACTTAATGTCCCATGACAGGGACTGTCAAAACATCTCCCTCAACCCCTCCATAAATTAAATACTTATTTTATGTCAAGAAGCTTGTAATAGTGAACAACTGGTACCAGACAAAGCCTTCCATAGATAACTGTAGCCACTAAAAAAATATAAACGCTGCTATCAGATGACACTGGGGAATGACCTATAACAGCCTCTCCCATTACGCTTGCCAGAGGTTTATCAATTACAGACTTAAAAAAGTAACTAGACTTTGCACAGGAACGATTTTTATTTTTTTATCCTATCATATATTTGCTTTTCATTTAATTAATTTCTTCTCTCACATTTAATATTCCCTTCTTTCTGCCTAATTTTGAATTTAACTTGCTGCCCTTTCCCGAACTTCTCTAGATGGATACTCAGATCTTTGATGTAATACTTGGTGATTCACTGAGGTGTTGGTTTCACTGTGCTCGACAGGACACATTTGGAATACTATTGGCTACAAACTTCCAAGAGGAACCCTGACAAATATGACCATGCCTAATTGAAGGAATCTAGGATAATGACACATCTCTGAACATCAGGAAATACTGATGGTTACCCTGGCAAAGGGAAGAGTTGGAAGCAGTGGAGATGAGAATGATTTTCAGACATTTGCAAGACTGGCACATTTAAGAAGAATAAATTTTTATTTGAATTACTTCAAAGAATGAACAACAGAAAAAAGCTATAGGAAGGTTGATTTTGCATCGGGGAAAAGCCTTTCTCAAAGCTGTAAAGTTTCCAAAATTTAGACTAAGAGGACATCCCTGGTGGTCCAGTGGTTAAGACTTCGCCTTCCAATGCAGGTGGTGCACGTCTGATCCCTGATCAGGGAGCTAAGATTCCACATGCCTTGTGGCCAAAATACCAAAACATAAAACAGAAGCAATATTGTAACAGATAAAGACTTTAAAAATGGTCCACATAAAAATATCTTAAAAGAAAAACTTAAGTGTTCAATTAGGGATGAGGGGAGTGACATCTGACAGGAGGAATAATGAAGGGATTCTTGATTGCCGTTAATGTTAAATGAGAATGGCTTTTAGCTTTCTAGGTGATACTCTTCTCCTAAGTCAGAGACCAGTCTTAGTTCTATGAACAGAACTACCATAGCCTACTTATCTCAGGAGTATAAACATAAACAGTGTCATGGAGGAGGGGACCCCAGGACTGGATCACACAGCCAGGGCCTTCCTAGCAGAGCCCAATACATGCTATGCTCCTAGAAGAAAGAGGGGAGGTCAAGGTGGGGTCAGCCAAGGGGAGTCCTGAGGACAGATTTTAAAAATCAGTTTCTGTTCTCCCATCCTGCCTAGTCCCATTACCAATCAGAATCTAGGGCAGTTTATTAAAAAAATTCTACATTACAAAGTCTTGATTACAGATGATTAGAAGAAGGAAAGGATTTAGAAAAGGATTCATTGCAAGATTTCTTTCAATAGCAGGCAACCCCTTCCCACCTCTAGTACATTTAAAAGACAGTTCAGCTTTGCTCTTATATGAAACAAATCAGTTTTTCATTGTGAAAAATTTTAAACAGTGAGTACATAAAATGAATAGTGGAAGACTGCCCACCACAGTCCCGGTATAAAACACTATCAATAATTTGGCATGTATCTTTCTAATCCATATTCTGAACATATACATAGACATACATGTCAAGATTCAACTTTTCAAAATTTAACATATACATATCTGTATGTATATGATTCATGACATTAATCTAAGAAGAAATGAAACCACTGAGTACTGTTTATTAAATGGCAGGCATTAAGCTATGTATTTTACTTCATTTATCTTGCTTAATTCTCCTAACAACTCAGTAAACAAGTGTTATTCAATCTCATTTGAAAGTTGAGAAGTGGAGGCAATGAAAAATGCTTTTCCTAGTAAGTGCTTGAGGTCAGATTTTGAACACAGGACTGTCTGGATTAAATTCTCTTGCATTCTCTTCTGTTCTGATTCTCTCTCTTGAGGCTTGCAGGTGGCATTGCTCCATCATTGTGCCTTCACAGTCAATCTGCTGATGAAGAAATTTGACCCTCATAATAAAAAGAGGCTGGAGTTGTATAAACGAGACAAAACAGTCTCAACAAAATGATATTTGCTTAACGTTTTTTTAAAGAAATGTATTTATTTATTTTTGGCTGTGCTAGTCTTCGTTGCTGCATGTGGGCTTTCTCTAGCTGTGATGAGTAGGGGCTACTCTTTGTGGTGGTGCCCAGGCTTCTCACTGTGGCAGCTGTTTTGTTATGGAGCATGGGTTCTCAGTGTATGGGCTTCAGCAGCTGCAGCCCTCAGGTTCAGTGGTTGGGGTTCTTGGGCTCTAGAGCATGGACTCAGCTTAGTTACTCTGCCGCATGTGGAATCTTCCCAGACCAGGGATTAGACCCAGACCACTGGCAGGCAGATTCTTACCCACTGCACCACCACGGAAGTCCAATATTTGCTTAATGTTTTATTAGACAGATCCTAGAACTCCTTCCTAATGCGTGTGACCATGACTCATGAAATTCAACTTTTTAATCCTTCAAATGCTAAACTGCTAACCCATGGATATGTAGTTTTCCTTCCTCCTCAGTATCACAAGCTCCCCAGCCCAGCACAGCCCACAGCCTCTGGGACACAAATCTTCCTAACTGCTAACAAGGCAGTTCTAAAAGGGGACCTACTTATAGCTGTATAGAGATCTTGCCACATTTGCTTTGTCTCCCTAGCTGTTTTTTTTTTTTTAACTGAGATATAATTGACACATAATATTGTGAAAGTTTAAGGTTATAACATGTTGATTTGATATTAATACATTTACTTATTGCAATATGATGATCACACTGTAGAGTTACCTAATACCTACATGAAATTACATAACTATAATTTTTTGTGGTAAGAATAATTAAGATCCATGCTCTTGGCAATAAAGCAACTGTTAAGTTTATAACAATACTGTTATCATAATTATTAATTCTGTGCACTAGATCTCCAGGACTTATTTATCTCCTAGTGGCAAGTCTGTACCTTAAATAATACCCTTCTAGTTCTCTCTCCAACACATTCTCTCCCCACACATATGTGACATTTGTCACACACTTTGTTTTTTGCTGAACCATTTAAAAGTAAGATGTGGCCATGATAACAGTCACCCCAGTACTTAGCATGCATCTACAAGTAAGACATTCTGCTAGATGAGCACAGTGCCATGATCAAATGTAAGAAAATGAACATTTGTTCAATAATACCTAGATTAGAACTCACATTAAAGTTCCCAGTTATTTCTCAAAGAAGTGTTTATAACTGGTTTGTTGCAAAAACTCCTATATATCCTACCCCTGACCCCTTACCTCTTAGGAACAGTCTTTCAGAGTCATCTGAAATGCTGTGTTCTGGGCTTAAGTCCTCAGTTTTGTCCACCAATATAATGTAACTCTTAACTTTAAGCTTGTGCATTTTTTGTTCAATTGACAACATCTACACCAGGTTGGGGGCAGGTTGTGAGGGGGTTGATCTTGCCCTTTCTAGAAGGTCTTAACTGAAATGTCCCCTGGATACAGATCATTCTTCATTCTCGAGTTAGCACAGAGATCTGGACCTGGGCTCTGAAAGGACATGGGTGAGACAGAGACCACCATGTGCACTGGGGTGGGAGGAAGAGCTGGCAAGTGCATATAGCCCCAAACACACAGCAGGGAGCAGGACCTGGGATGTGGCCCTGGAAGGACTATGGATACCAGCTCTCAGGGTATGATGAGGAGGGATCAACTTTGCCACTGGGTGAGCTTCCTCACCCCTTTCCCTGTCTGAGCCTTAATTTTTACTCTGAGGGGAAGACAATCATAAAATGGAAACAGTTTAGAATGTGGTTTTAAAATGAACAGATATACAATAATTCCAAAGATGTACCAGGAGCTGGCCCCACGCTTGCCCAGCCGCCTCGATTTCTTATTCTTTGCCCCTTGTCCACCCCAGGCAGGTCTGGGCCCCTGGGGGAGTTAGGAGCCCCTATGTGAAGCTCCTTTCCATTGATGGCCTTGAGAGTCCACTGAATAAAAAAATCACAACCTAAAAGTTGAGAATTATATTTTATTCATTGGATATACTGAGAACTTAAGCCTGGAAGACAGCCTTTCTGATCACTCTGAGGGACTGCTCCTAAGAGGTATGGGAAAAGCCAGGATATATAGGAATTATGGCAATAAAAACACAGACAGTAGGAACATCAAAAGATTACTGTTGGTGAAAGAAAACTAGATATCTCAAGTTAAGTAATTTAGCACTTTTCTATGTATGGGAATATGCAAGAGTCTGGGATTATGGAGATGCACTCTTTGATATGTACCTCAGTTATCAGGGGCCAGCACCCTGCTTCCCTCCAGCCTGAACCCCCTCAAGGTGCACAGTTGGGGTGGCTGTGGGGGCTGCTGGCTTCAAGGCTGCAATGTCCTCTCTTCACTGATATGGCAGGAACTTTCACAGCCCCTGCCAAAAGCATTCCTTTGTTGAAAGCTTTCAGATGTAAAAAGTCCTATTTCGACAAAAAACTTCTTATAATGGATCCCTACATGAACATTTCTAAATCATTATTGTCCGGTTACTTTAGTTCTTTCTAATGAAGCCCATCGATTTCATAGCAGTCAATTTCCCAGAAGATGGATCTGAAAACTCTCAGCTAATGCATACGTAACTGTGCTTAGGTTTGAATTTCAGGCTAGGTTGTCGGATATTATTTTCTTTTCAATGTTTCTGCATTTCAGTAGCATTCTAGCAACTGCTGTCACATACTATCCAAAGCAAGGCAATGCTGGCTAAATCAGAGTTCAGAAGTGATTATTCCAATTTTAACATCAGAGTCTCTGGGACATGGCAGACCCTGGCAGGCTGCTGTCTCTTTCACTGACGCAGCAATCTGGACAGAGTGCTTTTTAGACATTTTTTTCACCCACCTGCCCACAGGCAACTCATCCTAGTGCTTCTGGGGACTCAATGAACCATGCATGCAATCCCATCAGTCAGTGTTTACGAGTGTCTCACCAATGACCAGAACTCTGCTTAGAGCAGTTGCAGAGCTTACTAGAGAAATTTCAAGAGATGGTTCTCATGCTCAAGAAGGAAGACACTAAACTAACATTCACTGAGAAGTTATGATGCTGCAGGAATTTTAACATATATTATTTTACCTCACACACAGTATAAGACAGGAATCACCATTGTTTTAAAAATAAAGAACTGAAAAAAAAAAAAGTAAAGAACTGAGTGAGGGTTGGAGAGGTTGTGTCTTAGAATATGTGGGAGGAGGGTGTGAAGTCTAGCCACAACCAGAGCAAGCTATTTCCACTGAGAAACCAAGATGAATATATAAGACAGTAAAACCAAGTGACAAGGGATTACAGACATGCCCTTGTACTAGAAACCAAGGGAGATGTTGTGAGTGGGAGGGTGTTTCCAAGAATGAGAGACACTGGAGCTGTACCTTAAATTCAGCTGGGATTTTGGATAGACAAAGGGAGAGGAAAGGCTTAGGGCAGGATCAGGAGTGTGAGGCGCTCTGAACTCTCAGGAAGATCCAGAGGGCCCTGCCCCACTGGAGAAGAAAGATTTATTTGGAGAAATTTGGAAAGACAAAAACAGAGAAGGTGGCTACAAATACAAAAGACTCCAAAGCCTTGTGGAATTAACCTGTTTGATGAGAAATATTTTTGGCTCCTGATTTCAACACGGGTTTTGGATTCACACAGCCTCATTTCCAGATAAAAGAGTCAGTGGAACGAGGCATTCTTGGACTAACTGTGTACTTCATATTCCTATTATGATCTATGGAGGTGGAGCAGTCTGCCTAGTGAAACAACCATTGCATGAGAAACAGTGAGGCAACAACTCAAACAACACTAACCAAGCTGGAAAGGAGGAACAACAGGTCCTGGCCCTTGCATCACTATCCAAGACCCACTTCACTGACTCACCTCTGTCCCAGAAGCTGTCTAGGCCTTGTGGGAATGTTATGATTGATCTGTGAAAAACCCAGAGAGAGAGATGAGGGCTGGTACTGCCAGGGGACAGTTCTTGGAGGAAGGGGAGGGCCTCACTGAGCAGTGAAGTGTAGGTACAATTTGGAGACACAGAAAAGGATGGGGAAGGAACTCAAAATGAGGTTACCAAGTACACGAGTGAAGACACAAGTGGGGACAAGCATGCTGATTCTTTAGAGTCTGTTTTGGACAGAGCAATAGCTATATGTCAGGGATTAGAGAAATTGACCTGATGTGGAAAGGTCAACGCAGACTTCTCTCAGGAACAGATAGTAGGCCCTTTGCCACAGATGGCAGGCAAAGTGCCTCTGGATCTTGCTCATATACAGAGAATTGGTAATGTCGGTATCTGTGTACTTCCTAGGGAAAGAGACAGCACTACTGTATACACACAGGGAACAGATCTCAGAGGTGGCATGGATCTGGCTGAGTGAGCACGGCTACTCTTCTGAACACACTCATCCAGGCTGTTCTGCCTTTCAGACACAGTATCAATAGTATACACATCACCAATGCCCTAGCTATGGCCTGACCAGTCGCTCTATTATCAGACTTCAAATAGCTCGGTCCAACATGGGGAAGAGCGTGCTCATTTGCTCAGTCCCTCCACCCTATTGCTGACTCCTTCAGATGTCAACTGAAGTCTTTTAGCAGCTTTTCTCCTGTGCTACTGTTATGAGCCATATCTCCTATATCTCATCCTGTGCAGTGAGGGTTTTGAAGTTTTAGTTCTTATATTAGGTCTATGATGCATTTTGAGCTAATTTTTGAATATGGTGTGAGGTAGGGCCTAATTACATTCTTTTGCATGTCCATATCCAATTTTCTCAATCCCATTTGTAGAAAGACTATTTCTTCATCCAGTGAATGACCTCAACACCCTTGCTGAAAATTAATTGAGAATAGATATATGGAGCTATATCCGGACTCTCTGATTCCTTTAACCTGTATGTCTATCTATGCCAGTGCTATACTGTCTTCATTCTTGTAGCTTTGTAGTATGTTTTGAAATTGGGAAGTGTGAGTCCTCCAACTTTGTTCTTTTTTGAGGTTATTTGTCTATTCTGGTTCCCTTGAAATTCTATATGAATTAATTTCAGGATCAGCTTGTCAATTTCTGCAGCTGAGATTTTTGACAGGGGTGATATTAAAGCTGTTGATCACGGGGTGTCTTTCCATTTAGTTAGGTATTATTTCAGTTATGTTTTATAGTTTTCAGTGTACAAGTATTGCATGATGTTTGTTACATTTATTCCTAAAATTTTAATTTTTTGATGTAGCTTTCAGTGTACAAGTCTTGCACTATTTTTGTTAAATTAATTTCTAAAATTTTAATTTTTCATGCTATTATAAATGGAATTGCCTTAATTTCATTTTCAGACTATACAGTGCTAGTGTGCAGAAATACTCATTTCTGTGTGTTGATCTTATATTCTGGAATTCGTTTATTAGCTTTAAGTGTGGGTATATTGTATGTATATCCTTTAAATTTTCACAGATGTCATCTGTGAATATAGTTTTACTTCTTCCTTTCCAATCTATATGCCTTTTATTTCTTTTTCTTACCTAATTGCTCTGTCTAGAACTTCTAGGAGTGTTGAACAGAAGTGGTGAGTGTAAACATCCTTGCCTTGTTCCCCTTGATTTTAAGGGGAAAGTTTCTGGCTCTTGCCAGTAAGTATTATGTCAGCTGTGGCTTTTCATATGTTCTCTGGGACATTTTCTGGGACACCCAGACTGGTTAGATTTCTCCTTCCTTGATGTACACAGCATTCCATACTTCTCTCTACAGAAATACTAACAATATCACCCTTTGCAATTACTCTTGGTAATGTGTTTTTACACTCTCTCTTGCTGGTCTTTCCCCAGCTAGGGCAAATTTTCTGTGAAGGAACAACTTGTTTCTAACTGTATTCCAACAGCTCACACAAAGCCTGACACACGCTGGGCATGCATGTGTGTTTGGCAAGTGTCTGACACTAGATTCTGGCTCTCAGCTGTGGATCCCGCCCCCCTTGGGCAGGGGCCCTTCAGGCCTGTAGCTTCCCATGAAGGAAGGCCCATCTCCAGCCCTTTTTTCTTGTCACACACAGTTGCCATTAGTGGTCTCTCTGTTTGCTCTCAGCCATCCTCAGACACTGTGTACAAGAGTAGAAGACAGACTAACCAGGTCCTCAGGAATAAGCCTTCCACCCAAGGAAGGTCCAGGATGCAGAATGCGATCGAGGATGACAATACCTGAGAGCTTGGGGAAGGGTGCAGTGAGGACGTCTGGATGGATCAGGCCAGGATGGAACCTGGCCTGGGTCAAATCCCACGGAACCATTAGCACCATGACCTGATGCATCCATGTGTTTGATGTGTCAGTATCTGTGCTAAAGTGTCTGCCAAGTTGAAGGGTGAGAGGGGGCCCTCCTGTTGACTCTCTTATCATCAGTGAGGCTGGGCATGTGTACTGACGACTTAGGTGTTCTGTTAAGCACTGTGTATTCACACCATATGCCCAGTGTCATGGTGACGCCCGGCTTCCTCTTACCCACTCTCAGAAGTTCTTCATACATTCTTTACACCAATCTTTTGCCATTTACAAGATACTGTAAGTAGCTTTACTAGTCTGTGACTTGCTCTACTTCCTAGTCTGTGAAAAGTAATACTGTCTAGAAAGTCTTTTGAAGTAGTATTATATTTTAATGTTATTAAAGTTATCTGTCTTTTGTTATATACTAGGGTTTCTTTTTTGGCTTTGACTTTCCTGACCATTTAAAGGCATATATCTTTTCCCTCTAGTTACGGTTGTATTTAGTTTTGGTTTCTCATTTAATTCTAAATCTGAACACCTAAGTAAAATGAATAAATTCCTAAAAATGTACATAAAATGGTAAAATGGCATGGGAAAATGTGAACAAGCCATTTGAGAAACAAGATTTAAGAAATTAAAATGGTTAAAAAAAATAAAAACCTTTCTGTCCCAAATCTCTTGGCCTGGATGGTTTTATACAGGAGGCTATCAATCTTTTAAAGAACAGTTAATTCAGGGAATTCCTTGGTGGTCCAGAGGTTAAGACTCTGTGCTTCAGCTGCCCAGGGTCCAGGTTTGAGCCCTATTTGGGGAACTACGATCCCAGAAACCACAAGGCACAGCCAAAAATAAGTTAATTCATATCTTATACAAGTCCTAGGAAGTAGAAGAAGAACAAAAACTGCTCAACTGAGGCTAGTATACTATGATTCAAAACTAAATAAAAGAATACATGATAATAAAAAATCAGGTTCAGATCTCCTTTATAAAAGTAGATGTAAAAATCCTAAACAAAACATTAACTCACCAATATAACAGTACATTAAAAATAATGCATAATGCTTAAATAAGGGTTTATCCAGAAGGGTAATGGTTCCACATTAGATAACTGATCAGTGAAGTTCAGCACAATAGTAGACAAAAAGAGGAACAAACCAAGAGATATTTCAATCAATTATGAAAAAGTACATTAGAGGCATTAAGTTTAATGCCTACTTATTAAAAAATCTTTTTGCAAAACTGGAATAATAGAGAATTTCTTTTTTTTTACATATTAATTTAAAAAGTAAAAAGAACTCATTTTATTATGAAAATGTCCAAACACAGGTAGTTCTACTATAATGCAACACACGTAATATCACCATGCTATGTAAAAATCATGCAATAAAAGCTACAGGATTTGGGGAAAAGTGAGGCTAGGGGAATAATACTCAAATGACTGGTTGGTAACACACTAATAAAAGACAGAAGTCCATTAAAAATGAAAATTAAATGAAAAGAAATGAAAAAAGAAGGAAAGAGCAGAATGTCAATAGCTAGCATTGGGAAAACTGGATTACTAGATGGAGAAAAATCAAACTGATTCCTAGCAGCACATTATACAAAAGTGGACTCCAAGTGATTTAAAGACAAAAGAATGGTAAAAATATGAAATCAAATGCTTATAATATGAGAGAAATAAGGCAGTAACTTCTTAATAGGACAAAGCACAAGCCATAGTTCAGTTCAGTTAAGTTGCTCAGCTGTGTCCGACTCTTTGCGACCCCATGAATCGCAGCACGCCAGGCCTCCCTGTCCATCACCAACTCCCAGAGTTAGCTCAGACTCACATCCATCGAGTCAGTGATGCCATCCAGCCATCTCATCCTGGGTCGTCCCCTTCTCCTCCTGCCCCCAATCCCTCCCAGCATCAGAGTCTTTCCCAATGAGTCAACTCTTCGCATGAGGTGGCCAAAGTACTGGAGTTTCAGCTTTAGCATCATTCCTTCCAAAGGAATCCCAGGGCTGATCTCCTTCGGAATGGACTGGTTGGATCTCCTTGCAGTCCAAGGGACTCTCAAGAGTCTTCTGCAACACCACAGTTCAAAAGCATCAATTCTTTGGCAAGCCAACAATATTGATCAATTAAGACATTATGAATAAGATTGCAGTAAGATGACAGATTGAGACTATATTTGCAATATTTGTATCCAACAAAGGGTGGTATTTAAATACAAAAGTAACTCTTGCAATCAATAAGAAAAATGTAGAAACTCAAATTGAAAAATTAGGATCAGATAAATGCAAATTAAAAGGATGAGATCACTTTATTTCCATTAGACTTGAGGTGAATTAGAAAGCTGGTATTTTCCAGGTTTTGGTGATGGTGTGGGGATATGGTACTCTCATACTCCTGGTGGAGGGATGCAATAATCCTGGCAGAACTTAATTAATACAGATTAAGATAAATAGAGATAATCCATGGTCCAACAATTTCTTCCTAGATATATGTTCTCCCAAATGCCACAGTTTATAAAGAAACATTTCAATGTTATATTTTTTGTCCAACCAATTTCGGCAGTAGCCAGTTGAAGGCAATCTGGGTATTCATCAATGGAATACTTGGTAAAATGTGACAAAAAATCGTAGACAAAATCATAGACAATGGTGAGAACAGAACAGCAGCACAGGTAGACCTCAAAAACATAATGATACAGTGTTTCTGCTCCACAGGTGGTGACTGTAATCCACACAAGCCACTTATGGAGAATAGTTAGAAAAATTAGACAAAATGTAAAATACAGGCTTTAAGACATGTGAGAGCTATCCAATGAGGTCAGGATCCAGAGAATAGGCTCAAGCAAATAAACCAAGTATTTATGGGTGTCCTTCCCTTGGAAAAGAGGTGCTGAATCACACATGACAAAGCAGAGGAATAGCTAGAGGGTGGGACAATACTTGTGATGATCCCAGGAGGTTAGAGGGAGAGAAAATGGATGCACTAGCTCTCCAAAGAGGGTGAGGGTGGGGACTTTCTCTGCTAGGACTTCAAAAGACTACATGCCTGGAGTGGGGATAAATTAGGTAGGCAGGCCCTTGTAGGACTTGGCTTGGCTTTGAATAATTTGAAACCGGACTAAGGTAAGGCAAAGTACTACTGCCCAGAGTTACTTGGCAGAAGAAAATATGAATCCCCTTTGGGGTAAGATATATCATCCTGAGCCCAATATTATTTCTATAAACAATTCTGTAAATACTTTGTCATACATATAACCAGGCACATGTAAAGGAAAGGCAATATAAACAAAAGAAGAACTTCAATAGAAACAAATCCACAGGCAATCCAGAAACTGGTTATTTCCTGGTTATAACCAGAAACTGGTTATAAGACACAGACCTCAAAATTAATATATAGGTTCAAGGAGATAAAAGGCAAGATTGACTATGTCAGCAGGGAGTGAAGATCATAAAAAAAAAAATAGTACCTTTAATTCAATAACTGAAATCAAGGGCTCAATAAATGGGTTTAACAGAAAGTTAGATACAACTGAATAGCGAAACTAGGTCAGACAAACATATTGTGAATAAAATAGGGATAAAATGATGGAAAGCAGAGAGAGAGTAACGGACACAGTAAATTCACTTCTCACTAATGTCCACGTGTAACTGAAGTTCCAGAATATGATAGAGAGAACATGCTAGAAGCAATCAATGTTTGAAAAGAATGGCTGAGAATGTTCCAAAATAGGAGATAAACAACAAATCACAGGCTCAAGACGCCCAACGAACTCTAAGCTGAATGAATGGGAAAATAAAACAACAACAAACTATATCTAGGCATATCAGTAACACTGTTGAAATCCAAAGGCAAAGAGAAAATCTTATAAGGAGCCAGGGTGGAGACAGATTGACTTTTAAATGTGCAGAAATTAGGGAATTCCCTAGCAGTTCAGTGGTTAGGACTTGGTACTGCTGCTGTGGGCCCAGGTTTGATACCTGGTTGGGGAATTAAAATTCCACAAGCCTCATGGTGCAGCAAAAAATTAAGAAACAAAATAAAACAAAACTGTAAATGCAGAAATTAGACCAACAGTTGATGTTCAACAAAAACAATGAGAATTAGAACACAATGTAATGATATCTTCAAAGTATCAATTTCTATATGCAGAAAAAAAGGAATTAAAGTAAAAGGAAGGCATTTTCCAACAAAGAAAAACTGAGAATCTCAAGCAGATATACTTTAAAGAAAATACTCGGCATGTTTATTCTGGAAGAAGGAAAAGGATCCCAAGTAGGAAACTGGAGGTTCAGGAAGAAATGAAGAGCAACGAAAAATCAAAATATATGGGAAAGTAAAAACAAACACTAACTCTACAAAACAGTGATGTTTTGTTGAGTTAAAAATACATAGATTAAAAATATACAATTAAAGTAAAATTAAAATACGTGACAATGATGGCCTATAAGTCAGGAGAGGATTATTCTAGTGTCCTTGCATTGTCTATGAACATGTTAAGAGTATTTATTTTACTTATTAGACTTTTATAAGAGAGTGGTAATTATAATCTCTAGGGCAACCACTAAAAAATAATAACATTTATAACTATCAAGCTAATAGATTAAAAAAGGGAAAAATAAAAAATAGTTAATTCAAAAAGGAAATGAAAAGCAACCCAAAATAGACAGAATAAATGAAGCATACTTATTAAGATGGAAGATCCAAATCCAGATATATCACTAATCACACTGAATTAAATATTCCAATTAAAAAAGAGATTTTCATATTGGATTAAAAAAAATCACTTACTTGCTATTTATAAGAGATACATCTAAAGTCAGATAAAGGTTAACAGAATGATGTGTCATGCAAATACTAACCAAAAGAAAGCTAATGCACTAGTATGTATATCAAGGTAGACATTAAGGCAGTATAGACTGTAAGAGATAAAGAAGAACATTTAATAATGTCAAAAAGGTATTATTTAAGGAAGAAAAAACCAAACCTAAATTTCTATGCTTTAAAAAACACAGCCTCTAAGAATACAAA
Source organism: Capra hircus (assembly GCF_001704415.2). Classification (NCBI taxonomy): domain Eukaryota; kingdom Metazoa; phylum Chordata; class Mammalia; order Artiodactyla; family Bovidae; genus Capra; species Capra hircus. Next base: position 134,641,832 of record NC_030809.1, read on the forward strand.
ACAAATAGAAAAATTAAAAATGCTAATGGAAGATTTTGGCATACTTTTCTCTGCAACTAAAAAAAGCAAGCAAATAAATGCAGCAAGAAGAGTTAACTGACACAGCTTGAATCCAATAAAGACAGAATATACATTCTTTACAAGTACATATGAAACACTGAAAATGCTGTAAAAATCAACAAAATTTCAGTAAATTTCAAATGGTTGAAATTATGCAGATCTTTTCTCTGCCAATGCATGTCAGAAGTTAAGAATAAAAACCTAATTAGAAAATCTATATATATATATATTTAGAAATTAATAATATACTTTTCAATAACACACAGGCCAATGAAGAAATTTCAACAGAAATTAGAATATATTTTAAACTGGAAATTAAAATATGAAAATCTCTAGAATGCAACTTAATCTGCTTAGAGGAAAGTATACTGCCTTAATCTTGTATTAGAAAAGAGGATGGGCCTTAAACTCTTTATTTTAATCTCACTCTTGAATGATGCTTCATTGAGGTAAGAATTTTTGGCACTTTGAAGTGCTCTGAAGTTATTATTAAATTTATTATTTTCCTGGCTTCCACTGTTACTAAGTGAAAGTGAAAGTCGTTCAGATGTGTTCAACTCTTTGAGATCAGATGGAATTCATGGAATTCTCCAGGCCAGCATACTGGAGTAGGTAGCCTTTCCCTTCTCCAGGGGATCTCCCCAACCCAGGGATTGAACCCAGGTATCCCGCATTGCCGGTGGATTACTGGTGTGGGTAGCCTATCCCTTCTCCAGCGGATCTTCCCAACCCAGGAATCAACTGGGGGGTCTCCTGCATTGCAGGCAGATTCTTTACCAACTGAACTATCAGGAAAGCCATTACTAACTAGGCTTTCAATCTAATATAGTTCCTTGGTGGATAATCTGGCTTCTCTCTCTCTCTCTTTCTGGTTGTTTTTAGTATCTCCTACTGACTGCAGCCATGAAATTAAAAGATGCTTATTCCTTGGAAGAAAAGTTATGACCAACCTAGATAGCATATTCAAAAGCAGAGACATTACTTTGCCAACTAAGGTCCGTCTAGTCAAGGCTATGGTTTTTCCTGTGGTCATGTATGGATGTGAGAGTTGGACTGTGAAGAAAGCTGAGTGCCAAAGAATTGGTGCTTTTGAACTGTGGTGTTGGAGAAGACTCTTGAGAGTCCCTTGGACTGCAAGGAGATCCAACCAGTCCATTCTGAAGGAGATCAGCCCTGGGATTTCTTTGGAAGGAATGATGCTAAAGCTGAAAACTCCAGTACTTTGGCCACCTCATGAGAAGAGCTGACTCATTGGAAAAGACTCTGATGCTTGGAGGTATTGGGGGCAGGAGGAGAAGGGGACGACAGAGGATGAGATGGCTGGATGGCATCACTGACTCGATGGACGTGAGTCTGAGTGAACTCCAGGAGTTGGTGATGGACAGCGAGGCCTGGCGTTCTGCAGTTCATGGGGTCACAAAGAGTCGGACACGACTGAGTAACTGAACTGAACTAACTGAACTGACTGTCTTTAGAGCTGAGTGAAAAAGCTGGCTAAAAACTCAACATTCAGAAAACTAAGATCATGGCATCTAGTCCCATCACTTCATAGCAAATAGATGAGGAAACAATGGAAACAGTGAAAGATCTTATCTTCTTGGGCTCCAAAATCACTGCAGATGGTGACGGCAGCCATACAGACTGAAAGTGAAGGGCTGGAAAAATATATTCCACGCAAATAGAGACCAAAAGAAAGCAGGAGTAGCAATACTCATATCAGATAAAATAGACTTTAAAATAAAAGCTGTGAAAAGAGACAAAGAAGGACACTACATAATGGTCAAAGGATCAATCTAAGAAGATATAACAATTATAAATATATGTGTACCCAACATAGGAGCACCGCAATAGGTAAGGCAAATGCTAACAAGTATGAAAGGGGAAATTAACAATAACACAACAATAGTGGGAGACTTTAATGCCCCACTCACACCTATGGATAGATCAACTAAACAGAAAATTAACAAGGAAACACAAACTTTAAATGATACAATAGACCAGTTAGACCTAATTGATATCTATAGGACATTTCAACCCCAAACAATGAATTTCACCTTTTTCTCAAGTGCACATGGAACTTTCTCCAGGATAGATCACATCCTGGGCCACAAATCTAGCCTTGGTAAATTCAAAAAAGTTGAAATCATTTCAAGCATCTTTTCTGACCACAATGAAGTAAGATTAGATCTCAATTATGGGAGAAAAACTATTAAAAATTCCAACATACGGAGGCTGAACAACATGCTTCTGAATAACCAACAAATCACAGAAGAAATCAAAATATGCATAGAAATGAATGAAAATGAAAACACAACAACCCAAAATCTATGGGACACCGTAAAAGCAGTGCTAAGGGGAAGGTTCATAGCAATACAGGCTAATCTCAAGAAACAAGAAAAAAGTCAAATAAATAACCTAACTCTACACCTAAAGCAACTAGAAAAGGAAGAAATGAAGAACCCCAGGGTTAGTAGAAGGAAAGAAATCTTAAAAATTAGGGCAGAAATAAATGCAAAAGAAACAAAAGAGACCATAGCAAAAATCAACAAAGCTAAAAGCTGGTTCTTTGAGAAGATAAATAAAATTTATAAACCATTAGCCAGACTCATTAAGAAACAAGGGAGAAGTATCAAATCAACAAAATTAGAAATGAAAATGGAGAAATCACAACAGACAACACAGAAATACAAAGGATCATGAGAGACTACTGTCAGCAACTATATGCCAATAAAATCGACAATGTGGAAGAAATGGACAAATTCTTAGAAAAGTGTAACTTTCCAAAACTGAACCAGGAAGAAATAGAAAATCTTAACAGACCCATCACAAGCATGGAAATCAAAACTGTAATCAGAAATCTTCCAGCAAACAAAAGCCCAGGACCAGATGGCTTCACAGCTGAATTCTATCAAAAAATTAGAGAAGAGCTAACACCTATCCTAGTCAAACTCTTCCAGAAAATTGCAGAGGAAGATAAACTTCCAAACTCACTCTATGAGGCCACTGTCACCCTAATACCAAAACCAGACAAAGATGCCACAAAAAAAAAAAACTACAGGCCAATATCACTGATGAACATAGATCTAAAGATCCTTAACACAATTCTAGCAAACAGAATCCAACAACATATTAAAAAGATCATACATCATGACCAAGTGGGCTTTATCCCAGGTATGCAAGGAGTCTTCAATATCCACAAATCAATCAATATAATACTCTACATTAACAAATTGAAAGATAAAAACCATATGATTATCTCAATAGATGCAGAGAAAGCCTTTGACAAAATTCAACATCCATTTAAGATAAAAACCCTCCAGAAAGCAGAAATAGAAGGAACATACCTCAACATAAAAAAAGCTATATATGACAAACCCACAGCAAACATTATCCTAAATGGTGAAAAATTGAAAGTATTTCCCCTAAAGTGAGAAACAAGACAAGGGTGCCCACTCTCACCACTACTGTTCAACATAGTTTTGGAAGTTTTGGCCACAGCAATCAGAGCGGAAAAAGAAATAAAAGGAATCCAGACTGGAAAAGAAGAGGTAAAACTCTCACTGTTTGCAGATGACATGACCTTCTACATGGAAAACCCTGAAGATTGCCGGGAGAAATATCAATAACCTCAGATATGCAGATGACACCACCTTATGGTAGAAAGTGAAGAGGAACTAAAGAGCCTCTTGATGAAAGTGAAAGTAGAGAGTGAAAAAGTTGGCTTAAAGCTCAACATTCAGAAAATGAAGATCATGGCATCCGGTCCCATCACTTCATGGGAAATAGATGGGGAAACAGTGGAAACAGTGTCAGACTTTATTTTTGGGGGCTCCAAAATCACTGCAGATGGTGATTGCAGCCATGAAATTAAAAGACGTTTACTCCTTGGAAGGAAAGTTATGACCAACCTAGACAGCATATTCAAAAGCAGAGACATTACTTTGCCATCAAAGGTCTGTCTAGTCTAGGCTATGGCTCTTCCAGTGGTCATGAATGGATGTGAGAGTTGGACTGTGAAGAAAGCTGAGTGCCAAAGAATTGATGCTTTCAAACTATGGTGCTGGAGAAGACTCTTGAGAGTCCCTTGGACTGCAAGGAGATCCAACCAGTCCATTCTAAAGGAGATCAGTCCTGAGTGTTCTTTGGAAGGACTGATGCTAAAGCTGAAACTCTAGTACTTTGGCCACCTCATGCAAAGAGTTGACTCATTGGAAAAGACCCTGATGCTGGGAGGGATTGAGGGCAGGAGGAGAAGGGGACAACGGAGGATGAGATGGCTGGATGGCATCACCGACTTGATGGACATGAGTTTGGGTGAACTCTGGGAGTTGGTGATGGACAGGGAGGCCTGGGGTGCTGCAGTTTATTGGGTTGCAAAGAGTCAGACACGACTGAGCAACTGAACTGAACTGAATCAATGAATATAGTAAAGTTGCAGGATATAAAATCAACATACAGAAATCCCTTGCATTCCTATACACTAACAATGAGAAAACAGAAAGAGAAATTAAGGAAACAATTCCATTCACCACTGCAACGAAAAGAATAGAATACTTAGGAATATTTCTACCTAAAGAAACTAAACACCTATATATAGAAAACTATAAAACACTGATGAAAGAAATCAAAGAGGACACTAACAGATGGAGAAATATACCATGTTCATAGATTAGAATAATCAATATAGTGAAAATGAGTATACTACCCAAAGCAATCTACAGATTCAATGCAATCCCTATCAAGCTACCAACTGTATTTTTCAGAAAACTAGAACAAATAATTTCACAATTTGTATGGAAATACAAAAAACCTCAAATAGCCAAAGCAATCTTGAGAAAAAATAATGGAATTGGACGAATCAACCTGCTTGACTTCAGGCTCTACTACAAAGCCACAGTCATCAAGACAGTATGGTTCTGGGACAAAGTAAGAAATATAGATCAATGGAACAAAATAGAATGCCAGAAATGAATCAACCCACCTATGGACACCTTATCTTTGACAAAGGAGACAAGAATATACAATGCAGAAAAGACAATCTCTTAAACAAGTGGTGCTGGGAAAACTGATCAACCACTTGTAAAAGAATGAAACTAGAACACTTTCTAACATCATACACAAAAGTAAACTCAAAATGGATTGAACATCTAAACGTAAGACCAGAAACTATAAAACTCCTAGAGGAAAACATAGGCAAAACACTCTCCAACATAAATCACAGCAGGATCCTTTATGATCCACTTCCCGGAGTAATGGAAATAAAAGCAAAAATAGACAAATGGGACCTAATTAAAATTAAGAGCTTCTGCACAACAAAGGAAATGATAAGCAGGGTGAAAAGACAGCCTTCAGAATGGAAGAAAATAACAGGAAATGAAGCAACTGACAAAGAACTAATCTCAAAAATATACAAGCAACTCCTGCAGCTCAATTCCAGAGAAATAAATGACCCAATCAAAAAATGGGACAAAGAACTAAACAGATTTCTTCAAAGAAGATATACAGATGGCTAACAAGCACATGCAGAGAAGGCAATGGCACCCACTCCAGTGCTCTTGCCTGGAAAATCCCATGGATGGAAGAGCCTGGTGGCTACAGTCCCTGGGGTCACTAAGCGTCAGACACGACTGAGAGACTTCCCTTTCACTTTTCACTTTCATGCATTGGAGAAGGAAATGGCACCCCACTCCAGTGTTCTTGCCTTGAGAATCCCAGGGACAGGGGAGCCTGGCGGGCTGCCGTCTATGAGGTCACACAGAGTCGGATACGACTGAAGCGACTTAGCAGCAGCAGCAGCAGCAACAAGCACATGAAAAGATGCTCATCACTCATTATCACAGAAATGCAAATCAAAACCACAATGAGGTACCAGCTCACCCCAGTCAGAATGGCTGCTATCCAAAAGTCTACAAACAATAAATGCTGGAGAGGGTGTGGAGAAAAGGGAACTCTCTTACACTGTTGGTGGGAATGCAAACTAGTACAGCCACTCTGGAGAACAGTGTGGAGATTCCTTAAAAAACTGGAAATAGAACTGCCATATGACCCAGCAATCCCACTGCTGGGCATATACACTGAGGAAACCAGAATTGAAAAAGACACGTGTACCCCAATGTTCATCACAGCACTGTTTACAATAGCCAGGACATGGAAGCAACCTAGATGTCCATCAGCAGATGAATGGATAAGAAAGCTGTGGTACATATACACAATGGAATATTACTCAGCCATTAAAAAGAATATATTTGAATCAGTTCTAATGAGGTGGATGAAACTGGAGCCTATTATACAGAGTGAAGTAAGTCAGAAAGAAAAACGCCAATACTAATAGTATACTAATGCATATATATGGAATTTAGAAAGATGATAATGATGACCCTATATGCGAGACAGCAAGGGTGGAATGATTTGAGAGAACAGCATTGAAACATGTATATTATCATATGTGAAACAGATCGCCAGTCCAGGTTCGATGCATGAGACAGGGTGCTCAGGGCTGCTGCACTGGGATGATCCAGAGGGATGGGATGGAAAGGGAGGTGGGAGAGGGGTTCAGGATGGGGAATACATGTACACCCATGGCTGATTCATGTCAATGTATGACAAAACTACTACAATACTGTAAATAAGTTAGCCTCCAATTAAAATAAATAAATTTAAAAAAATAAAAGACACGCTCCTTGGAAGAAAACCTATGACAATCCTAGACAGCATATTAAAAAGCAGAGACATTATGCTGTGACAAAGGTCTGCATAGTCAAACCTATGATTTTTCCAGTGGTCATGTATGGATGTGAGAGTTGGACCATAAAGAAGGCTGAGCGCCAAAGAATTGATGCTTTTGGACCGTGGTGTTGGAGAAGACTCTTGAAACTCCCTTGGACTGCAAGGAGATCAAACCAGTCAATCCTAAAGGAAATCAACCTTGAATATTCACTGGAAGGACTGATGCTGAAGATGAAGCACCAATAATTTGGCCACCTGATGTGAAGAGCCGACTCTTTGGAAAAGACCCTGATGATGGGAAAGACTGATGGCAGTAGGAGAACGGGAAGACAGAGGATGAGATGATTGCATGGCATCACTGACTTAATGGACGTGATTCTGAGCAAGTTCTGGGAGATACTGAAGGACAGGGAAGCCTGTCCTTCCCTGTGTGCTGCAGACCATCAGATCGCAAAGAGTTGGAAATGACTGAGTGAGTGAACAACAATTGTCTTTAGGGGTTTCCCTGGTGGCTCAGCGGTGAAGAATCTGCCTGCCAATGCAGGAAACTTGGGTTCAATCCCTCGGTTGGGAAGATCCTCTGGAGAAGGAAATGGCAACCCACTCAAATATTTTTGCCTAGGAAATCCCATGGACAGAGAAGCCTGGCAGGCTACAGTCCATGGGGTCTCAAAACAGTCAGATGCTAAACTCAGTCACTAGACTAGACTAAGAGACTAAACAGCAACAACATCTTTAGAGTTTCGTAGTTTCACTATGATGAGTAGTGTGTTGTCATTATTGAGTTACGGATTCATAACCTAATGATTCAAAAGCAGAGACATTACTTTGCCGACTAAGTTCCATCTAGTCAAGGCTATGGTTTTCCCAGCAGTCATGTATGGACGTGAGAGTTGGACTGTGAAGAAGGCTGAGCGCCAAAGAATTGATGCTTTTGAACTGTGGTGTTGGAGAAGACTCTTGAGAGTCCCTTGGACTGCAAGGAGATCCAACCAGTCCATTCTGAAGGAGATCAGACCTGGGATTTCTTTGGAAGGAATGATGCTAAAGCTGAAACTCCAGTACTTTGGCCACCTCATGCGAAGAGTTGACTCATTGGAAAAGACTTTGATGTTGGGAGGGATTGGGGGCAGGAGGAGAAGGGGACGACAGAGGAAGATGGCCGGATGGCATCACTGACTCGATGGACGTGAATCTGAGTGAACTCTGGGAGTTGGTGATGGACAGGGAGGCCTGGCGTGCTGCGATTCATGGGGTCACAAAGAGTCGGACACGACTGAGCGACTGAACTGAACTGAACTTCAATGAATTTTGGAAAAATTGTTGCTATGCATCTTTCAACTATTTCTCTTATTCTATTTTCTCCTATTTGGACATTCATTAAATATATGAATGTTTCTCAAATGCCTTGGGTTATCACTAAGCAGGGACTAACTTTTAGGTGATTTCCCAATTTGTAGGGTCTCAGCAATGAACTGAGGTAATGTGAAGTCATGTATGGTACAGGCCCAAGATTTCACATTCTCAAGGAGTTTTTTTCTCAAGAATGTTTTTTTTTTTTCTCCCTCAGTCAGAATCTAAACAGAGATAACAAGAGCTGAGTATAATAAAAAATCCACTCTTGCACCCTGATGTACACCTCTTAGTGGGTCTCAGTTTTGGATAAGGTTTTTAGTTCCATCTCCCAGCCTCACATCAGTCTAAGGACTGATCTGTTCCCAAGTAAACAACACCAACTCTAGCTGCTACATTTTCCCATTAAATGCACTGCTGTTCCCCATTAGCTGCAGTGTCAGGGAAAAAAACAGAAGAAGGCTATGCTCAGTTGTGTCTAACTCTTTGTGGCCCCATGGCTGGGGCCTGCCATTTCCTACTCCAGGGGATCTTCCCCACCCAGGGATCAGAACCCACATCTCTTGCATCTCCTGCATTGGCAGGTGGATTCTTTACCACCAGCACCACCTGGTGCTGGGAGGCCCCAGCGTCAGATGATATGACTATTAACTCCTGTCTTTAGGGCCTCCTAGTGCTGGCACCTGAGACTTCTCTTTCATTTCTATGTGTTGAGCTGTGCAGTTAATTTTTGTTGTATTTTATCCAGTACATCAAAAAGTTTATAACAGGAGTTTTTCGAGTTATCTCAGCTCATCATCTTGCAGAACTGGAAGCTGTAATTTTATTTTTACCAGTATAAAAAAATGCTAGCTGAATTGTGACCTCAAAGCTGTAAACTCATCAAGAAATTAGCAAGAAATTAAATATTTGTTTTAACAAAGAATCATGGAATCTTGCTCTGTAAAATGTCAGACTGGTGATTTTTTAAAATTAAAACAATATCCAAAATACTACCCACAAATCTTTTACATACCTCTTTAAATTGTTTATAAATCATACTCTTCCTCCCAGTCACAGAGATTGAAGAAAAAAGAAGCAGAAATGAGCTAAGCAGAAAGAAGTCTAAATTTCAAATATAGTCAATTTTTATTAGGAAAAAAACAAAATAAAACTGCTATTAAGAATTTGTTCAAGAACTTAACCAGTTAATACCTGGAGATCATTATTTATGTGGATTAGCTGCCTATGTTTTTCCACCCACAACTCTTGGTCACAGTTGGTGTCTCAGGGATGATGGCCTCAGTCTTAGATCATAACCACTGACAATGGTCCTTAGGGAAAGTAGAAGGAAAGTTAAATGCTGATTAAGCATTTAATATGTTCCAAATACTGTTCAGAACTTTACTTTCAATATTTCAGTTAGTTAATCTTGTTCTAGAGATAAGAAAATTCAGGCTCCAGATTAGACGATGCAGCTGAGCCAAAGAGTTCATAAAGGCTGGAGACAGGACTTGACCTCAAACAGGTATGACTTTGAAGCCTGTGCTAGGTCTACTCTACTAGAAAACCTTCTTTAGTATCTGCTGATAAGCAAAGAAGTTAAATCAGCATCTCTAGATTCAACTAAATAAGAAGAAATGGATTCAAAGTGTTTAGGCTGAAAATACAAAAATGTTAAAGCAAACAGGCTTGCTGTTTAATCCTCAGCTATTCAGTATATTTTTCTCAATAGAGGAAAATCTAGAGACTCTGATTTAATTTTTCTTTGCTTATTAAGTATCAGGAGATACTGAAAAAGGCTGAACTAGGTCTGTATGATATCAATTCATTTTATATATAATTTTTTTTCCTGAATCTGTCAAACTCTAAAAGCTCACTTCAAAATTTAATATCTCTAGACTCCAAAACTGCAAATCTGACTGGATCCCAACACATCGCAGAGGTTAGGAAGTCCCAGGTAAAGGTGAACATGTGCAGGGGAAATGATTCACTGTCCATGCTATTTATCTGCATGAGCATCTGCCTGGGGCTCATGACAATGCTGCCTGGTATCAGGAACAAGGAGTTTAGAATGTGTGTCCTGGGAGCAGAAAGCTGATGGAGACAAGTCTAGCATATTTCACTGCACACAAGCCACACCAACACAAGTACCAAACGGGGCTGTGGGATGATCTCAGCCTGTGTAAGTGAACAGAAAACAAATCTGGAAGAAAAAATACTAAAATGTTAAGAATGGATCTAATTGGGAAGAGAGCTTATGGGAAATTTTGTTATATTCCTTTACATTTATTCTTCTCAGATTTTTAAAAATCACACTGATGCTCACTGCTATTTTACAAAATATATTATTTATAATACAGCATATTTCCCTAACACAAATATACCAGGTCTAATATATTACTGAAATTTTAGAAGATAATCCTGTTCTAGGGATTCATACCAAATGGTAAATAAAATCACAAGCAAGGGACTTCCCTGTGGTCTAGCAGTTGAGAATCTGCTTCCAGTGCAGGGGACACAGGTTTGATCACTGGTCTGATCCCTGGTCTGGAAATATTCCACGTATCTTGGAGCAAATAAGCCTGTGCGCCACAAAGTACTGAAGCCCACATGCCTAGAGCCTGTGCTCTGCAACAGGAGAGGCCACTGCAATGAGAAGCCCACACACTATCACCAGAGATTAGCCCCCACTCACTGCAAATAGAGAAAGCCCATGCACAGCAACGAAGACCAAACACAGCCATAAAAATCTTGTTTTCAAAGATCCACAAAATTTAGTTCAAGCATATCAGAAACCTTCAAATTTTACATGTTTTGCTCAGAAAATACAAGTTTATCTAGAAGTTTATCTTAAGAAAATAATGATGAAAGGCTATAAAGATACCCAGTAGAGTTTAAAATACTAAAAAGTTGTAAACAACCTAAATGCTCACGAACAATGTATTAACTAAAAATACCATGACATGTCTATAAAATGGACTAACATGTAGCCATGAAAATACTATTGTTGAGAAATATTTAATAACATCTAGAGAAGCCCACAGCATGTTATACTGTGTGAGTGTGTGTGTGTGTGTGTGTGTGGCAGGGGGGGAAACAGGTCATGAAACAATACTATGAGTTTCATCTTGTTAATGAAAGGTTTATACACAAAATAAAGATTGGCCAATATATACCATAATGTTAATAGAAATGTTATCTGGGTTGGGAGATTTCAAGTGATTTTTTCTAAAATTTCTATAATGATTATATATTAATTTTGTAATACTAAAAATCAATAAAAATTAACTCTTTAAATCTGATCTCCAGATCAAATTTCATTTCTTTGAGTCCACATATCACAACTTCATGTGTGATACTAATATCCAGCCCAAGATGCTTCCAGATATGGAACACAGCCTACTCAGATGTAGCCTGAACTGGGAGTTCTGACCTCCAAGGCCAACAGGAAGCCTCCAACCTAAGGAAGTCTCTTCCGGTGCCCCTGGGGTGGACTTCAGGGGTATGGAATGAGAAAAGCCTTGCTTGCCTCTGGTCTCTCTTGGCTGAGTCTGTTGCCAGTGGCCGGCCAGCCTCCCTGGGTACTCACTGGGGCATAGACTGGGCTACTCATCCACAGAGAATGTACCCAGCTTGTTTTTCTACCAAGAATTAAATCATTTATTCCATGAATTTATTGAGCATCTACTCCCTCTGTGCTAGGCAATAAATTAGGAACTTCTGTACACAATACTTCCTTAATTCTCATGAAAATCCTCAGAATCATGTTATGGTTCTGATTTTACAGATGAGAAGCCCGAGGGCCAAGAACCAGGTTGCTTGCTCACTCCTCACAGTAAGAGACACAGTCGGGATCCAAGCTCTCAAGCCCAGTGCTTCCTAAAGGTTATTTCTTTAAAAATAAACTAAAAGATCAATTTTGATGCTTTGAACATTAATCCACATCTATTACCACATTCATAAGCTGCTTTTCCATTAAAATCCCAGTCAATGTGGCCTTGACATAGCTAATGCCCACTGCTGAGGGTCTGCACTCTGCCAGGAACCCAGTGAGGAGCAGCATCAAAATGTGGAGGTCTGCAAATAAAAACTACAGTGAGGTATCACCTCACACTGGTTAGAATGGCGATCATAAAAAAAATCCACAAACAACAAGTGCTGGAGAGGGTGTGGAGAAAAGGGAACCCTCTGGCACTGTTGGTGGGAATGTAAATTGACACAGCCACTATGGAAGACAGTATGGAGCGAAACCACCATATGACCCAGAAATCCCACTACTAGGCATACACCCTGAGGAAACTAAAATTGAGAAAGACACATGTACCACAGTGTTCACTGCAGCACTATTTACAATAGCAAGGATATGGAAACCACCTAGATGTCCATTAACAGATGAATGGATAAAGGAGCTGTAGTACATGGACTATACAATGGAATGTTGTGCTGTGCTGTGCAATGGAATGTTGTGTCTGACTCTTTTCAACCCCATGGACTGTGGCCCTCCAGGCTTCTTTGTCCGTGGGGATTCTTCAGGCAAGAATACTCAAGTGGGAAGCCCTGCCCTCCTCCAGGGAATCTTCCCAACCCAGGAATCAAACCCAGGTCTCCCGCATTGCAGGCGGATTCTTCACCATCTGAGCCACCAGGAAAGCCCCAATAGAATATTACTCAGCCACAAAAAGGAACGCTTATTAGAACATCAGTTCTAACAAGGTGGATGAATCTAGAGCCTGTTATACAGAATGAAGTAAGTCAGAAAAAGAAAAACAAGTATCATGTATTAACACATATACATGGGACCTAGAAAGATGGTTCTGGTGAACCTATTTTCAGGGCCGCAGTGCAGATGCAGACACAGAGAACAGACTTATGGACAAATGAGCCAGGGAGGAAGGAGAGGGTGAGACGAATGGAAAGAGTAGCATGGAAACATATACACTACCATATGTAAAACAGATAGCCAATGGGAATTTGCTGTATGACTCAGGGAACTTAAAACAGGGCTCTGTAACAACCTAGAGGGGTGGGAAGGGGTGGAAGGTGGGAGAAAAGTTCAAGAGGGAGGGGAAATATCTGTACCTATGACTGATTCATGTTGATGTATGGCAGAAGCCAAAGCAATATTGTAAAGCAATTATCCTTCAATTAAAAATAAATTTTAAAAATGTGGAGGTCATTCCACAGTGGAAGGAGATTCACCATCAACTGGGTTCTTTGAGGAGCCACTTCCGGAAGCCAGAGATGCTGGGCTACCTTCTAACTTCCCAGTGCTGCCTCCCTGTGCTTCCGCCCGGGGGAATCTGGGTCCAGGACAGTGAAGCGCAGCTCACAGACTGCCTGCTGGCCTGGGACGGCCTGGGCATGGGCCTGTACCAGCACAAGGCAGACTCAGTGCCTAGGCTGGCCCAGCCCTTTGCTGCCTGGACACATGCAGGTGGCTGCACCCTTGTCACAGGTTGTGGGACTGCTGGAACGGTGGTAGACACATCAGAAGGAAGACATGAAGAAAGTACAGAAAAGTCTGCTTGCTGTGTGAGATGGGTGACAAGAGGCTAAAAGAGGCTCCTTCTTCCTGGTGCTTGTGCAGGAAGTGCTCTTCCTGCTGAACTGCCCAAAGCAGGAGAGGCTCTGGGAGAAAGAGCAGGTGTGGACACTTATTAAGCACCTCTTGCCAATTATTTTCCCCCAATTTCACCTGGGTCTCACACTAGCCCCTTTACAATCCTGTTTTCTTAGGGACATGGCTGCAGCCTCAACAGGAAGCAGAGGCACTGCTGAAAGGGACTGTGTGGCTAAGGAGATCTCACAGTTGGTTGTGCTGGGCCTCAACTTAGTCTGGTTCTATTGCAGGGGGTGGGGGTCCCGAGATTTGCCCTGTGGTCCAGGCCAGCCCTTCTGATGTCTGAACACAGAACAGCTGCATCCCTACACCACTGCAGCCAGACCCCACTGGGCCCATCTCACCAGCTTTCAAGGAGCCTCTCCACTTCAACTGGCTTAGCAGTCCTGTCTGAGCTGTGCTTTCTAGCAATCAGTGTCTTCATGGCTTCCTGTGTATAAATAGCATCTTTCTAATGAGACTAGAAAGTCCCTTGCAGTAGAGCCCTCTTCGAACATCTGTCTGCCCAGCTCATAGAGGCAATTATGATTGTGCTGGCTTCCTGGGAAGACACTGCTTTCCACAGCAGACAGAGAAGGAAGCTGGCATGGATGAGAGCAGCAGCAAGTACCCTCACAGACCCCCACTACTGCCTGATTCCCAGCTTCCTGCTGGGCCAGGTTGCATCTCGGCTTTCTTATATCACATCTCTTCTTTTGCTTAAGGTTAGATCTCTCATTTTATATCACTTGCCTCTAGTCTATGGGTCCCAACTTTTTTTTTTCACTGTATCTTACACAATTCAGGTTCTTAGTTAAGACTAGTGAGTTCAGAGAGTTGCCCAGATTATTTTCTGAAACTTTCCGAAATGTTTCCACATCTGGCTTCATCTGCCTTCACCCCTCAAAATGAATTATTTGCTGGCACTACTATCAGCTGATATCGGTAAGTGTAATTCAGAAGGCTCTTTTATAACCTCTCACCTGACTATCTAACCATCCTGGCAATAAACTTGGAGCCCAGGGGAGGCTTCTAGCATCCTACGGTGCAGGTGGAGCAGAAAAATGTGAGCACAAGATCAGCATCTCCCAAATGTGTCCCTCAGATGTACGTGTGTGGTGTGCGTACAGACACACACACACACAAATTCTGGAGTCAAATGAATTTTGAAAGTGCTACAATGCAGATGAGAAAATCATAGGCTCTGAGATGGCTGACCTGCCTTCCCCAAAGTTATCTGATTGTGGATCCCCTTTTTCACTTAATATTGCTCACAACTAGTGCTGTAGTCTGGAGAAGGAAATGGCACCCCACTCCAGTACTCTTTCCTGGAAAATCCCATGGACGGAGGAGTCTTCTGGGCTGCAGACCATGGGGTCGCTAAGAGTCGGAAATGACTGAGCGACTTCATTTTCACTTTTCACTTTCATGCATTGGAGAAGGAAATGGCAACCAACTCCAGTGCTCTTGCCTGGAGGATCCCAGGGACGGGGGAACCTGGTGGGCTGCCATCTATGGGGTCGCACAGAGTCAGACACGGCTGAAGCAACTTAGCAGCAGTAGCAGTAGTGCTGTAGTCTAGGCCACACTCTGGGATGCGTGTTTCTAGTTTCGCTTTCACAGTAATTGCCTTAGACAACCCCGTCGCACAGCAATTTCCTCACTGCTCAAGAGATCAAATAAGCATTTCAGATGAGACGCAGATGGAATGGAGGAAACATGGTAAACTGATAGACCAGAGGTCAATTTCAAGCTACCTAATCAATCATCTGTGTGATGGGATCACCACTGAGTACACTCTGCAGACTCCCATTTTTCTTCTTTATAAAATAGAACTGTTGTGAGGATTAAACAGAACAATTCTTATTTAAAATGGCATTTCTTCTTTCTTTTCCTAATCTGCATTCTTTCAGCAGTGTTCTTTGAGCTACTGACAACAGAGGGTGGGTACAGAGATGCTTAGATGACAGGTCTGGAAGCCTAGATCACTTAAATTCATGTTTTAAAATGCACCAGGAAACTATAAGTAAGGTGAAAAGACAGCCTTCTGAATGGGAGAAAACAATAGCAAATGAAGCAACTGACAAACAACTAATCTCAAAAATATACAAGCAACTTATGCAGCTCAACTCCAGAAAAATAAACGACCCAATCAAAAAATGGGCCAAAGAACTAAATAGGCATTTCTCCAAAGAAGACATATGGATGGCTAACAAACACATGAAAAGATGCTCAACGTCACTCATTATCAGAGAAATGCAAATCAAGACCACAATGAGGTATCATTTCACACCAGTTAGAATGGCTGCGATCCAAAAGTCTACAAGCAATAAATGCTGGAGAGGGTGTGGAGAAAAGGGAACCCTCTTACACTGTTGGTGGGAATGCAAACTAGTACAGCCACTATGGAAAACAGTGTGGAGAGTCCTTAAAAAATTGCAAATAGAGCTGGCTTATGACCCAGCAATCCCACTGCTGGGCATACACACGGAGGAAACCAGAATTGAAAGAGACACATGTACCCCAACGTTCATCGCAGCACTGTTTATAATAGCCAGGACATGGAAGCAACCTAGATGTCCATCTGCAGATGAATGGATAAGAAAGCTGTGGTACACATACACAATGGAGTATTACTCAGCCGTTAAAAAGAATACATTTGAATCAGTTCTAATGAGATGGATGAAACTGGAGCCGATTATAGAGTGAAGTAAGCCAGAAAGAAAAACACCAATACAGTATACTGACACATATATACGGAATTTAGAAAGATGGTAATGATGACCCTGTATGCGAGACAGCAAAAGAGACACAGATGTATAGAATGGACTTTTGGACTCTGAGGGAGAGGGAGAGGGTGGGATGATTTGGGAGAATGGCATTGAAACATGTATACTATCATGTAAGAAACGAAGTGCCAGTCTATGTTCGATACAGGATACAGGATGCTTGGGGCTGGTGCGTGGTGATGATCCAGAGAGATGATATGGGGTGGGAGGTGGGAGGGGGATTCAGGATTGGGAGCTTGTATACACCCGTGGTGGATTCATGTCAATGTATGGCAATACAGTATTGTAAAGTAAATTAAAGTAAAAATAAAAAATAAAAAAATAAAATAAAATGCACCCAGAATTTGTTTTAATCAAGTACAGTAACACATGCAGACACAGAAATGACCGTTAGGAAGGAAGAAGTTTATACTCACAGTCCCTAGAAATACGAAGCATGGCACACCATGCAGGGACAATGGGGAACCATCAGGGTCAGTCAGGAGGCACACGGAGAGGGGGAATGTGGGCCAGTCTTTCCTGTGGCTTCAGTGGGAAGGCAAGGTAAGGCAGGGTACACAGGCAGGACTGCCCCATCTGAATCACTTCAGTGGGTTCTGGGGTGTAGAGGCTGGCCTAGTGGTCTGGCCCGTGACCCTAGAGAGGTTAAGACAGGGCATAGAGGCACTGAGTGTGACAGTGTGATAAAGGACGTGGGGCACTAGATCGGGAATGTGGGCACTAGATTGCTAGATTGCATTGAAAGAATATGGGCTCTAGAAATTAGCTAGACCTTCGAGGGGTATTCTCTCTAGTGTTAGCAAGGCCCCAAGACATCAAAGCATTCAGTTCAGTTCAGTCGCTCAGTTGTGTCTGACTCTTTGTGGCCCCATGAACTGCAGCACGCCAGGCCTCCCTGTCCATCACCAGCTCCCAGAGTTCACTCAAACTCACCTCCATTGAGTCGGTGATGCCATCCAGCCATCTCATCCTCTGTCGTCCCCTTCTCCTCCTGCCCCCAATCCCTCTTAGCATCAGAGTCTTTTCCAATGAGTCAACTCTTCACATGAGGTGGCCAAAGTACTGGAGTTTCAGCTTTAGCATCATTCCTTCCAAAGAACACCCAGGACTGATCTCCTTTAGAATAGACTGGTTGGATCTCCTTGCAGTCCAAGGGACTCTCAAGAGTCTTTTCCAGCATCACAGTTCAAAAGCATCAGTTCTTTGGCGCTCAGCTCTCTTCACAGTCCAACTCTCACATCCATACATGACTACTGGAAAAACCATAGCCTTGACCAGACGGACCTTTGTTGGCAAAGTAATGTCTCTGCTTTTGAATATGCTATCTAGGTTGGTCATAACTTTTCTTCCAAGGAGTAAGCGTCTTTTAATTTCATGGCTGCAATCACCATCTGCAGTGATTTTGGAGCCCCCCAAAATAAGGTCTGACACTCTTTCCACTGTTTTCTCATCTATTTCCATGAAGTGATGGGACCAGATGCCATGATCTTCGTTTTCTGAATGTTGAGCTTTAAGCCAACATTTTTACTCTCCTCTTTCACTTTCATCAAGAGGCTTTTTAGTTCCTCTTCACTTTCTGCCATAAGGGTGGTGTCATCTGCATATCTGAGGTTATTGATATTTCTCCCAGCAATCTTGATTCCAGCCTGTGCTTCTTCCAGCACTCATCAAAGCATTAGGTAATACATAAAGTGAAAACATGATAATCCAACTGATTTTTTGTACAACTTGGGAAAAGGGTACCTGATCCTGTTTATTGATTCCCAAGTTGTCAACATGTCCAGAACACAACCCAGCATCTTCCTACAACCTATTGGTCCTGGACTCCTTACCTCAGTGAGAGCATCTCCACCCCTCTGGGCACCCAAGTCAAATGCCCGGGAGGTGCAGGTGCCTCTCTCTTGCTCTCTGTGGGCAGTTGCCCCAGTGCTGGAAATGGATGACAAGTAGCCTTCAGTGACAGTGCCCTCAGAGACTGCTGAACCTTCAGAGAGCCATCATAGCCAAGGCCCTGCCCCTTCCTGGAGTGGTCCACAATCAATTTATATGGAAGGATAAAGTCCTCACCATCTCAGCCCAAGCTAAGACAACTATGAAGGGCCATTCTAGCTCCTGTGTAACTGGGAAGTTGGCCATGGCAGTTGATAGATCTGCATCATAGCTGATTCCTTCCTTTGCCAACTACCCCCTCTTTTCTCTCCTTTCATGCATGTTGATCCCCAGAGACATGCAATAAACATCCTGTGTTGTAAATTCTGTCTGAGGTTGCTTCCCAGGAAATCCAACCTATGACACCAATCTACTACCAAGTCTGGGCAATGCCTCCTACTAAACCTTTTGAAGTTTACTTTCACATCTTTCCCTACTGTTAGTGTTTCAGTGCATAGCCACCATTACTTCTTGCTTAGATAACCACAGGAAATCTCAGTAGCTCAGTGGGTGGAGAACTGCCTGCAATGCAGGAGACACAGAAGATGTGGGTTCTATCCCTGGGTCAGGAGAAGGAAACTCCAGTATTTGTGCCTGGGAAATCCCAGGACAGAGGAGCCTGGTGGCCTACAGTCCATGGGGTCACAAAGAGTTGGACATGACTGAACACGCATGCAACATCAATGTAGACAACCACAGAAGACTTTAAGGAGTCTAACTCCTGGTCAAAAACCTACAGTGATCTTTCACGTCTGACCAAAGGAAGTTACACAGACTTTTCCCTGGGAAAGGTATCCTATTCACAGCAGAATTGGTGCACAGCAGTCTCTGAGGGGGGTTACGGTCAGGACTCAGGTCTCTTGGCTGGCCATGCTCCACACATAGCTGCATCCTTAGCCCAGGTGCTTCTATATTCAGATTTGGGGAAACCTTGAAGACACTTTTATCCAGTCTTATCCAGTACTCCGATCATTTCCCTGCTGTCTATCCCTGGTGCCCCATCTATAAAATGAGCCCTCTGTTCTGGGGTATCTCTGCAGTGAGACCTTCTTTCCATCTGTGTAGATATTCACGAAAAGGGAACATTATGGGAGCCAGTACTTTCTCCTCTTGCTTACACTATCGTAGTGAGTGGTTAAAGGCTAGACTGTTACTCTCATTTTGGTGTCTCAATCAATTTTGTCAAAGCCTGGCCACCCAGCACTCTGTAGCCCAGTACAATTCTTGATGGACTCTACTTGTTCTCTGTACCAAAATGACCTTTCAAAGTGAAACTTGCGCCCAACATTAACCAAGATAGATCATGTTTTGAGCCATAAAATAAAGCTTAAAATTTTTTAAAGAAACTAAATCAAAGTATGTTTTCTAACCAAATCAAATTAAAGTTGAAATCAATAAAAGATATTTGGGAAAATCCAAAGTTTGGAAGTTAAAAACACATTCTAAGTAACCTAAAGATAAAAGAGGCACTCACAAGGGAATCTAGAAAATATTTTTAGTTGAATAAAAATTAAAATCTGACATCAAAATTTGTGAGATACAGCTAAAGCAGTGCTTAGAGGAGGATTCATAGGTTTAAATGATTCTGTTAGAAAAGAAAAAAGGTCTTGAATCAACTGTCTATACTTACACCTTAGGAAACAAGAAAGAGAACAACAGAATAAACCCAAAGAAAGAAAAGACAGGAAATAAAGACAAAAGAGGAAGTCAATGAAATTAAAAACTGAAAAACAACAGAGAAAAATAAATGAAACAAAATCGGTTCTTTGTAAAGTCAACACAATTGATAAACCTCTTGTCAGACTGACTTTAAAAGAAAGTACAAATTACCAATTACAGACATAAAAGAAACAGACTGTAAATGCATTAAAAACACAATAGGGAACATTAGGAATACCCTATGCCCAACATTCAACAACTTAGTTAAAATGAACCAATTCCTTGAAATATCTTAAACCATCAAAGGTTTATGCCCTGAATAAGCCTGTATCTATGAAGAGAACTGAGTTCATAGTAAAACAAACAAACAAAAACCTTCTAACAACAACAGCAAAGTCCTCTAGGCTCAGATAGCCTCACTTTGAATTCTACCAAACATTAACAAAACAAAAAATAATCCCAAGTCTACACAATCTCTTTCTGAAAATAGACAAGGAGGCAACAGTTCTGACAATGTTCAAGCTGATCCCTCTGCCCACAGAAAACAGAGAATATGCCTCTTTTGGTGATCTTTCCATGTTCTTTGAAAGGGTGAGTCACAAAGGACCACCCTACTCTCCCACATCCTGAGATAAGACCACGTATGC
Organism: Capra hircus; assembly: GCF_001704415.2. Lineage (NCBI taxonomy): Eukaryota > Metazoa > Chordata > Mammalia > Artiodactyla > Bovidae > Capra > Capra hircus. The sequence goes on from NC_030809.1 coordinate 134,662,576, forward strand.
CCTTCTTTAGTGACTCCCTTGTTCTATAAAACCCCCAATTTTCTCCTTTTTTCTTTGAGACTTTCCTCACTAAAGTGCATTATCCCTATTACAACAGATTGAGTAAAACCACCTCCTCAGTTGCCCAGTGCATCCTGTTGCTGGCACTTTTGGCGCTGTGACTTGTATAGGGCCAGACCTTGCCTTGATCTCTGCTTACTCCACACAGGTGATGAGCCTCTCCTTCCTGGTCAGTGATGGGGAAAAATGGTGTGTTTCACTCCTGATCTCCAGACTTGCATCCATCAGTAGCATGATAAGGATTTGATTCTGATACCTTTTGAGTAATCACTTGATTGCTGGTGCTGAATTCTTTGGGTTTCATAGTCTGACCATTTGGTGATCTCTGTCAATAGATGAAGATGAAGTTCTCTATAGTTTTATAGAGAACTTGTTTCTGTTGAGTGGAAGATAGCAGGCAATCTGGTTAGTTTTCCACCAGCTCAAATCAAGAATTCCATGCCCAGCCAGAAGTGGGTATCTGGACAGGTGATTTTATTTCCAGATCACGAGTGACTCATGGTTGACATTGTATAATTGAAGTTTTTGTCTCGATATATCTGTATTTACATGTTTATAATTCAGAAAAGCCTTTCCGTCTCACTGCGTGAACATGTAATATTTCCCTAACTCCAGATAGTATAACCAAACTAGATTATAAGATCTCTTAAAAATTGTTTTATTTTTGGCTGTGCTCAGTCTTCGTCGCTGCTTGCGAGCTTACTCTAGTTACAGGAAGCAGGGACTACTCTCCAGTTGCGGCGCCCGGGCTGCTCATTAAGGTGACTCCTTGTGGAATACAGTCTCTATGTGTGTAGGCTCAGTAGTTGCAGTGGGCTTAGTTGCCCCATGGCATGTGGAATCTTCCTGGACCAGGGACTGAATTCATGTTCCCTGCATTGGCAGATGGATTTTTAACCACTGGACCACCAGGGAAATCAAGATTATAAGATCTCTTAAAGAAGCTTTATTCTGATTGGCCTAAAAATAAATATTTATATAAGTTGAATATTCCAAATATTACCAGAAGTTAAGGAAATTGAATCTCAAATATTTTCAATGTGAAAAATAGAGGTATTCTTATAGAAACGAAGAAACACTTCAAGTAAATTTAGGTAAATCTTTTGACAAATAAGACTAGCTTAATATTTGGTTTAATAAACAGAGCTGTGTCTTTTTTGTGTTAAATAACTATCCATGTTAAATAATATATTCATAAATTTTAATTTTGCCTGGGTATGTTCTTCCTAAACTTATATGAGCTTACTGATTGTATAAGCTAGCATCATATATACTAAATGTTTAAGATTATAAAAAATGTACATTTGCACCTAAACAAATTGAGTCATTATTCTGACAAACTTTCAACAGGAAGCATGTCAGCTTGAAGATAACTTCTAAGAGCTTTAAGCAACTCAATCTTGGAGTTAACTGTTGAATGGGAAAGGTATCTAGATAATTTCAGTAAAATAGAACACTGCATCATTGATACTAAATGGAAGTTAAGTTTATACACTCTTGCTTTTTATTTTTATATGCTACAGAGAGACTGCATATAGTTAGGTCTGTTAATCAATGTGTTCGCTTTTTCCACTTTGAGAAGCTCTGCTATAAGAGACGGAGAAGGCACTGGTGTCCCACTCCAGTACTCTTGCCTGGAAAATCCCATGGATGGAGGAGCCTGCTGGGCTGCAGTCCATGGGGTTGCGAAGAGTCAGACGTGACTGAGCGACTTCACTTTCACTTTTCACTTTCATGCATTGGAGAAGGAAATGGCAACCCACTCCAGTGTTCTTGCCCGGAGAATCCCAGGGACAGGGGAGCCTGGTGGGCTGCCATCTCTGGGGTCGCACAGAGTTGGACATGACTGAAGTGACTTGGCAGCAGCAGCAGCTATAAGAAATATAGCAGAGCTACATCTGTATCTGTAGATACAGAAAGTCTATGTCATGGTCAAAGCTGACTAGGAGTTGATGGGTTTTTAAGTAAGATTTTCAAAAGGAACTTTAGTATATAATATACTGATAAAAAAGGTTTTGATGTTCTATTAAAAGGAAAACATTTTCTTAGGTTATTAGTTATTTTTTTTGGGGGGGGGACCACACCACATGGCCTGCAGCCAGGTCCCTATCAATGGAAGCATGGAGTGCTAACCATTGGACTACCAGGGAATTCCCTACTGGTCTGCTCTTAGTAAGAGGTTGTGGAAGGTTATTAATTGCTTTCTGTGTAATCTGCCTACATAGTAGAGATTCTATGTATTATCAAAATCATTCCTTTGTGCTTGATGCCAACTTTGTTATAACTTTGATTATTTAAGAAAACAAAAGTTTCTTAGTTAGGAAATAGATAAGGCTCTTTACAATAATGTTTATTTTAGAAACATTTTATAAGTTAGCCAAGTACTATTCTCAGTAACCCAGATCCAACTTAATCAGTGTTCAAATCTTGTGACAATTTTCGATATTTCACGTTTCCAAAATTAAATCCTAAATGACGACTTTTCCACCTAAAACTGTCTTTGTGACTCCCCAGAGGGCTCCTGGAAAATCATAATGCATTTGTTCTCTCACCTCATAAAAAAGTCAAGTGCTAGATATATTTAGGCATATTCGATACTGATGAGTCAAATGGGAAGAGCTGTCAAGCCAGAAGAGTTGCATGGCTTTCCCTTTGCTGTTGTTCAGTCACTAAGTCATATCCAACTCTTAGCAGCTCCATGGATTGTAGCACACCAGGCTTCCCTGTCCTTCACTTTCTCCTGGAGTTTGCTCAGATTCATGTATTGAGTTGGTGATGCTATCTAACCATCTCATTCTATGCCGATCCCTTCTCATTTTGCTTTCAATCTTTCCCAGCATCAGGATCTTTTCCAATCAGGTGGCCAAAGTATTGAAGCTTCAGCATCAGTCCTTCCAATGACTATTCAGGTTGTTTTCCTTTAGGATTGACTGGTTTGATTTCCTTGATGTCCAAGGGACTCTCAAGAGTCTTCGCCAGCACCACAGTTCAAAAGCATCAGTTCTTCAGTGCTCAGTCTTCTTTATGGCAACTCTCACATCCATACATAACCACTGGAAAAACCATACCTTTTACTATATGGACCTCTGTCGGTAAAGTGATGGCTCTGCTTTTTAATATGCTATCGAGATTTGTCATACATTTCAAGGAGCAAGCGTCTTAAGTCTGTGGCTTCAGTCACTGTCCACAGTGATTCTGGAGCACAAGAAATTAGCCTGTCATTGCTTTCACTTTGTCTCCTTCTGTTTGCCACGAAGTGATGAGACCAGATGCTGTGATCTCAGTTTTTTGAAAGTTGAGTTTTAAGCCAGTTTTTTTCACTTTCCTCTTTCACTCTCATCAAGAGGCTCTTTAGTTCTTTGCTTTATTGATGTTTATTAATATACAGACCTGATTCAGACTTACTGAATCTATATATAGATATTTTTGGCATATTCTAACTATATACTTGCCAAATTCATAACATAATTTGGTTAGGATTTTTACATCCTGAAGATTTGTCCTCTGCAAAGATCATCCTCTGTACAGATTCCCTGCAAATGTTCATCCATTTTAATAAATTAGATGTGATGTTAATGGCCTTCTTTAAGAATAGAGTTAGTCATTATGTTTATAGTTATGATGTCTCAGGATTTTTTTGACTGAATTCATTATCTTGCTTTGTACACTGCAAGGAAACACATAAATTTCCTTGTCCATTACATTATTATTATGAATTCTCATCAGATCTTTCATTTTAATGTTCTATCTCTTATATGTACAAGAACCCTCTTTTGTTCTTCTCACATTATCTTTAACTCAGAAATTGCCAGTTAGCAGACTATACTCTGTAAAGTTAAGTGAAACATTTGTAAATGATATCATTTTCTCCCTGTCTAGCCCCTCCAGAATTTAAAAATTCTTACTGAGTATTCTTATTTTCAAAGCAATGTAATTATTTGTATAGGTTCAATAAGAATCTACTCTCCTTGTCAATGGAAGGAATACCTGGAACACTGGCTATGCAATCAAGCCCTTGCCTAGAATGACATATTTGGGAATGATTTGATTTAGTCAAATGTAACCAGTCACTGTAAGTAGTTAAGGCTGACTTCATGGAGTCAATGTTTACAAAGCTCTCTTGGAAAAGTGGCCTGATGTCAGGCTAATAGGGTTCCCAGAACAGAATTAGGTGATTTACATACCTGATTTTAACACATACTAGACAGCTACAACAATCAAGAATTATGTGGTATGGGCAAAAGAACAAACCCTTAGATCAGTGGAAAAGAATAGGGAGTTCAGACACAAACAGATTTTGCTTTTCAGCAAAGGTACAAAGGCAATTCAGTGGAGAAAGAAGTCTTTGAACTAAATGGTGCTACGTTTGCACATGAACAGGCAAAAAAAAAAAAAAGAACTTTCACCTTCATCTCAAACCCTAAAAAGCTAACTCAAAATGGATCAAAGATCTAAGTATAAAATGTAAAACTATAAAATGTTCCTGAAGAAAACACAGGAAAAACTCTTCACGTCCTCAGGTTCATCAAGATTTCTTGACTATAACACTAAATGTATGATACATAAAAGAAAAACTATAAATTAAATTGCATTAAAATTACAATTTTTTTCATGCAAAAGAAATTATCAGAGAATTAAAATACAAGCCACAACTGGAAACAATATTTGCAAATCATATATCTGACAAAGTACTTTATTTGCAAATCATATATCTGACAAAGTACTTGTACTCAGGACATAGTACACAGAACTCTCAAAACCCAATAATAAGAAAAACCGGCAAAAGACTCAGGTACTTCCACCAAAGAAGATATAAATATAGAGAATAAGCATATGAAAAATGTTCAACATCAATAGTCTTTAGGAAACAAATAAAAACCAAATGAAACATTACATACCTAACAGAATGAGTTAAAAAACTGGCAATACTAAGCATAGACAAGATTCTGAACAATGGTAACTGTCACACTTCAATGGTAGCTACTTTGAAAAAAAGTTTGGGGTTTCTTTTAAATGATAAAATGATCTCTGCTCAAAAATGAAAAATGATCTCTGTTTGTTTCCATTTAATATCACAGTAATCCAAGTCTATGCCCCAACCAGTAATGCTGAAGAAGCTGAATGGTTCTATGATGACCTACAAGATCTTCTAGAACTGACACCAAAAAAAGATGTCCTTTTCATAATAGGGGACTGGCATGCAAAAGTAGGAAGTCAAGGGATATTTGGAGTAACAGGCAAGTTTGACCTTGGAGTACAAAATGAAGCAGGGCAAAGGTTAACAGAGTTTTGCCAAGAGAACACACTAATCATAACAAACACCCTCTTCCAACAACACAAGAGATGACTCTACACATATACATCACCGGATGGTCAATATCGAAATCAGACTGACTATATTCTTTGCAGCTGAAGATGGAGAAGCTCTATATAGTTAGCCAAAACAAGACTGGGAGCTGACTGTGGCTCAGATCATCAAATCCTTATTTCAAAATTCAGACTTAAATTGAAGAAAGTAGGGAAAAACACTAGACCATTCAGGTATGACCTAAATCAAATCCCTTACGATTATACAGTGGAAGTGACAAACAGATTTAAGGGATTAGACCTGACAGAGTGCCTGAAGAACTATGGACGGAGGTTCGTGACATTGTACAGGAGGTAGTGATGAAAATCATCCCCAAGAAAAGAAATGCAAAAAGGCAAAATGGCTGTCTGAGGAGGCCTTACAAACAGCTGAGAAAAAAAGAGAAGCCAAAGGCAAAAGAGAAAAAGAAAGATATATCCATCTTAATGCAAGGAGAGATAAGAAAGCATTTTTAACTGAACAATGCAAACAAACAGAGGAAAACAATAGAATGGGAAAGAGTAGAGAGTCTTCAAGAAAAATAGAGATAGCAAGGGAACATTTCATGCAAAGATGGGCACAATAAAGGACAGAAATGATATAGACCTAATAGAAACAGAGATATTAAGAAGTGATGGCAAGAATACACAGAAGAACTATACAAAAAAGATCTTCATGACTCAGATAACCACAATGGTGTGATCACTCACCTAGAGCCAGACATCCTGGAATGTGAAGTCAAGTGGGCCTTAGGAAGCATCACTATGAACAAAACTAGTAAAGTGATGGAATTTCAGCTGAGCTATTTCAAATCCTGAAGGATGATGCTGTGAAAGTGCTGCACTCAATATGCCCACAAATTTGGAAAACTCAGCAGTGGCCACAGGACTGGAAAAGGTCAGTTTTCATTCCAATCCCAAAGAAAGGCAATGTCCAAAAATGTTCAAACTACCACACAATTGTACTCATCTCACACGCTAGCAAAGTAATGCTCAAAATTCTCCAAGCGAGACTTCAATAGTACACGAACTGAGAACTTCCAGATGTTCAAGCTGGATTCAGAAAAGGCAGAGGAGCCAGAGAGCAAATTTCCATCATCATCAAATTGCTGGATCATAGAGAAAGCAAGAGAGTTTCAGAAAAACATCTACTTCTTCTTTATTGACTATGCCAAAGCTTTTGACTCTGTGGATCACAACAAGCTGGAAAATTCTTAAAGACATGGGAATATCATATCAGACCACCTTAACTGCCTCCTGTGAAATCTGTATGCAGGTCAAGAAGCAACAGTTAGAACTGGACATGGAACAACAGACTGGTTCCAAATCAGGAAAGGAGTACATCAAGGCTTTATATTGTCACTCTGCTTATTTAACTTATATGCAGAGTTCATCATGTGAAATGCTGGGCTGGATGAAGCACAAGCTGGAATCAAGATTGCTGGGAGAAATATCAATAACCTCAGATATGCAGATGACATCACCCTTATGGCAGAAAGTGAAGAATAACTAAAGAATCTCTTGGTGAATGTGAAAGGGGAGAGTAAAAAATTTGGGTTAAATTTCGACATTCAAAAACTAAGGTCATGGCATCCAGTCCCATCACTTCATGGCAAATAGATCAGGAAACAATGGAAACAGTGACAGACTTTATTTTTGGGGGCTCCAAAATCACTGTGGATGGTGACTGCAGCCATGAAATTAAAATATGCCTGCTTTTTGGAAGAAAAGCCTTGACCAATCTAGACAGCATATTAAAAAGCAGAGACATTATCTGGCTGACAAAAGTCCGTCTAGTCAAAGCTATGGTTTTTCCAGTAGTTGTGTATGGATGTGAGAGTTGGACTATAAAGAGAGCTGAGTGCTGAAGAATTGATGCTTTTGAACTGTGGTGTTGGAGAAGACTCTTGAGAGTCTCTTGGACAGCAAGGAGATCAAACCAGTCAATCCTAAAGGAAATCAGTCCTGAATATTCACTGGAAGGACTGATGCTAAAGCTGAAGCTCCTGATTCTCAGAAAGACTGAAGGCAGGGGGAGAAGGGGATGACAGAGGATGAGATGATTGGATTGCATCACTGACTCAATGAACACGAGTTTGAGCAAGCTCTGGGAGTTGGTGATGGACAGGGAAGCCTGGCTTGCTGCAGTCTATGTGGTTGCAAAGAGTTGGACACGACTGAGCAGAACTGAGTTTCTTATAAACTTAAATATTCATTTACCAAATGATCTAACAATTCACTCCAATGTATGTACTCAAGAGAAACATAACTTACATCCATAGAGAGACTCATACACTAATGTTCACAGAAGTTTTATTTGTTATAGACAAAAACTGGAAATAACCCAAATGTCAATCAGTTAGTGAACTAATGAGCAAATTGCGGTACATCCATTCAGTGGAATATTATTTGGCAACTAAAAGGAGAAAATGAATTATTGATACAGGCAAAAACATATACATTATGCATTATGTCAAGGAGAATAGCCAGACTAAAAAGAAAATATGATATAACTCCATTTATGTGACATTCTGGAATAGGCAAAGCCATCTGTATAGAGAATAGCCTAGCCAGCAACTGGAGGTGGGTGAAGGGATTGACTGCAAAGAGGCAGCTTTAGTTTTCTAGAGAGATGAAAGTTCTATATTTTGATTATGGTGGTGGTTATACAGGTGCTTAAATGTGTCAAAACTCACAGCATTATACACCAAAGAGAGTAACTTTTACTGTGTATAACTTTAAGAAAAACACAGAAAGATGGAAAAAAGTATGCAAGCAATTTGATCATATCAGTCTTCTGCTTGAAACCTTTCCATGGCTCCAACTGTCAGGCCACATTTTCTAGCACACAGCCACAGCCTGGGCTTCTTTCCTCCAGCCTGATCTCTTGCTGTGCTCCTCGTTCAACACTATTTGCAATTCCTGCATATTGAGGCACGGTACCCAGCACAGGTGCTCAGTCAGCATAGGTTCCATTCCTTCGTACATCGTTCTGCATTTGTTTATGTTAGCCCTTTCTCCACAAAGCTCTTTCTCCTCCTCACCACAGTTAACTTGCAGGCAGCAAGTCCCAGGCAATACCTCATGTCTCTCTAAACCACTTCCTCCCTGTCTCTGTCCCCCATAATAATTGGGTCTGGCACACTGCTTCTGCACTTCCTTATCTGTAAAGACAAAGATGTTCCAGCCCTGCATATTTTGAAGAAAGGACTGATTTTCAGCTGGCTCCTGGAAGACGGACTCTTAAGTCCTTAAAATATTCCTGTCCACTAACAGAGTCTTTCATACCTGGGACCTTGGAACATGCCAGATAGTTTATACTAATTATATGATCTGTGCTAGGGCCCTTGAGCTACACTGTATTAGTGGCCTCTGGACAGACTGAAGGTTAAATAAGGTCGGTCTTATGGATGCTGCATGCCTAAGTAACTGACTGCGAATGAAAACCCTAGACTTCAAGGCTTGGGTGAACTTCCCTGGTTGGCAACACTTCCTACATGTTTTCACCATGTTGCTGGGAGAATGGAGCATTGTCCATGGGCTTCTACAAAAGGGCATATTTGGAAGCCTGTGCCTGATTTCTCCTGAACTCTGTCCTATGTACCTTTTGCCTTGGTTTTAATTCGAATCCTCTCACTGTAATATATTGGAACTATGAGTATGACCACTTTTCTGTGTTCTATGAGTCCTTCTAGAGAATTATCTGCTGAGAGTGGTTCTGGCACATCAAACCATCGTGGTAACTTCAATCAGAGCACTTATCATAATGACCAGACACTGCCTGTCTCTCTGTGCTGTGATTCCTTCAAGGGTAATGACCTTGGATGATTCGTCTGCCATCTCTGGTGCCTAGTGCTGTGCGCGGAAAATGATGTGTTAAATAAATGTCTGATTGCAAGAAAGGCACAGTCTTTTCATGAGCTGATTCCCTTCTGAGCCAGAAAACCACCTCCAGGGCTTGACGAGGAATGCAGATGTAGCATAGGTTCTCTCACAAGAAATCCTGCAAAAGCACAGGCAGTAAGAACTGTCAACCCCAGGAGCCTGAATTAAGAATTAAGCCTGTGAGACAACACATCCAGAATAGGAATTTTTAAAAACCTCAGCCAAGTAACAGCAGTGTGATAGCATAGCAGAGGGCTACAGAGGCTATTGGCACTTAAGGGGAGATGAGAACAGGGACCAGAAAGAAGAGCCATGGAAATTTTACTCTGTCAACTACGTTTTATTTTCAAAAATTGCCTTTAAGGAAAGCCTTCTCCAAATCAGGATAAGTAACATTACAGTGGAAAATGTCAAGATTGGATATTTAAAATTCAAGAAGTCTTTGGAAATGAGGAACGTTCTCTGCTGGATTCCCTGCTAATGTTCTGTCCTGCAAGTTAGCTGCAATTCCAGTCTCAAGTATTAGCCTTTCTGGCTCTTGCTTCTTTTAAACTGTTTAGCAATATTTTCTATCACAAAAATCACAACACCAATACTTAGGTTTTGCTAAGGCTCTTTTACTGGTAATTCTTAACCTTACTTAAGCAATAAACACAGCTCAATTCAACATACCTGTACTTTGTCTTAAATGCCAACTCACTAGCAGGAAAGTGAAAGTCGCTCAGTAGTGTCTGACTCTTTGTGACCCCGTGGACTATACAGTCCATGGAATTCTCCAGGCCAGAAGACTGGAATGGGTAGCCTTTCCCTTCTCCAGGGGATCTTTCCAACCCAGGGATCGAACCCAAGTCTCCCGTATTGCAGGCAGATTCTTTACCAGCTGAGCCACAAGGGAAGCCACTAGCAGGAACCCACCTTAAATCAACATCTCTGACTAGAATCATGGAGTTGATTAGAGAAAAGGTCAGACCTTAGATTTCAATCTCCTCATTTTGAAAATGGGAGTACCTGGGACCCAGAAAAATAGCCCTGGCTGTTGAATAAAGACAACAGTGACCAGGCAAGTAGCCAAGACATTATTCCAATGTGTGAACTGCCCCAGGATTCTGCTTTTTTCTGATGGGCCTGGCATAGGCTTCGCTCCAAACCTAGCAGAGTCCCCTGATAAGACACACCAATCCAGGCCTGAAAGTGAAAGGAGCTCAGTTATGTCCAATTCTTTGCGACCCCATGGATTATACAGTCCATGAGATTCTTCAGGCCAGAATACTGGCGTGGGTAGCCTTTCCCTTCTCCAGGGGATCTTCCCAACCCAGGGATCGAATCCAGGTCTCCCGCATTGCAGGCGGATTCTTTACCAGCTGAGCCACAAGGGAAGCCCAACAGTACTGGTGTGGGTACTTTTCCTTCAACAGGGGATCTTCCTGACCAGGAATTGAACCAGGGTCTCCTGCACTGCAGGTGGATTCTTTACCAACCGAGCTATCCTAGTCAAACATGACCTAGCTGGGAAATTTTGAGTATGTTATAGCATCTCTCTGACCCTATTTTTGTATCTGGATTGTAGGATAGCAATGGATTTTTATGTGGTTAATGAAGTAACATGGAGCCTTATGCCTGGCATATGTAGAAGATACTCAACAAATGTACCTTCCCTTTCTTTTTTCCATCAAGTTCTCCTCTATGGCAGCCTTTCCGGTGAGATTTCCTCAACTGAACTACAGACACCCCCAAAATTATTTGAATGCTACCAAGGATGTCATATCCATTCCAAAAGAATAGAATTCATTCATTGCATATAATGGGTGTCTCTGGACATCAGGACTTAATTTGATTCAGGAATTCCATTAAGAGATGGTTCCACGGACTCCCACAGCCATATGGGGTTCATGTACCCTTTCATACCTCTAGTACAGAATACTACCCATGCAGAGCCTCCCAAAACAAGGCAGAAAGTCAAGGCCTGAGGGTTCTCATGTCACCTCTTCCAGTATCATGTTACTTTAAACCCTCCCCTGCCACTGCAGGGGCAACTCTGAGCCCCTTGAGGAGAAGCTTTCTGGGCCTTAGCGTTTACCTTGTCTCCCCTCACCCCACCTTTCTCCAACATCCACCCACCCTACATCTTCATGCACATACAGCTGTTCTCTCTCAACTCATCCATGCTGCCTCAGTTCTCCTAGCCTAGTCCAGACAGTCCACGGATCTCAGGAGTGTCTAATAAACTCAGGCTTCTGCCATATTCATCTGCCTCTGCCTGCCCTGGGGGCCACCAGGGCTATACTCCAGACAAACCTCCCCCCTCCCCAGGGGCTCTTTGTACCAGTCTGCCATTGCTGAGGAGGAGCAGTAATTCACTTGACTGTAGAAGTGGAAGGAAAGTTATCTGGGCAAAGAGAAGAAAGGGTTCATTTGCCAATTTGCTTAAAGTTCCCCTTTGGTATTTATCTAGTTTGGTTTTCTTAAACTGAGGGCTGTTTAAGCACTCCGGAGAGGAGGGAAAGGAAAGCTTCAAGGGAACTGGGATGGGAGGGAGGAAGAGCTGCAGAATTCTGAAAAGCCTTTAGCTGGAGGGTACACCAACGGCTGAGTCATTTAACTTTTCTGAGTCCCACCTGTTTGCTCGGAGGCAAGACAGATCAGAGTCATGGAGTGCTCAGTGCAGGGGAAGGGGCATCCTTCTCTAAGCCTGCCGAGTTCCAGCCCTTTATCTGCCATTCTCGGTCCTCTTACACTCAGCCCAACCGCTACTCCTCCTCAACCTGGCCTGTGCTCCATCCAGAAGCGGTGGGGACAGGCACGGCACAGCGAGGGAGCAGGGGATGCCACAAGACAACCCTGTGTATCTGGAGCCCTGCAGCGTTCACAGGCTGCACCCCAACCCCCATCCAGAAGCATAATGGGTGCACTACCTCAGTTTCCCCAGCAGCACCTGTCTTCCTTTATAGCTGTCACTGCAAGGGCTCAAAACTAACTTGAACGTGTCTAAGAAATAAAATATAAAGATTATAGTGTAATAGCTAATCAAGGGTCACCACTCTGGGCTTCCCTGCTTAATTAATATTTAGGGTCAATGTCTTCCTATCAATTTGCACCTAGAACTCGGTCCCTAGGATATGAAAGGGAACCCTAAGAGGAGCCCACTAGTCCCAGGGGACACCACAGCAAACCCATCTCCAGCAAACGCAGTTGCAGCAGGTCCAGGAGGAGAGCCCCTCCTCTGGCAGAGAGCCTCAGTCCTGGAGCCAGGACCATACACACACTGAATCCAGTCCACCTTAGCCAGAAAGCCTTCTCCTCTCTCCTATTTTACAGAACCCAAGGAGCTTCAGTTCGGAAAGCCAGACCTGTGACATCGGTCAAGAACGTTTAGAGAAGGGAACGAGCCCATCAAGGGATCGCATTCTATTCTCACCGTAAACACTCAATTTCCGAGTTGAGGACGCGCCTGGCTAAGAGTGGGTAGGGGGCCGACTAGGCTCAGCTGTAACAGAAGTGGTTAAAAGAAGGTACGAGGGTGGTGGGCGGTGGTGGTGGTCAATCAGAAAACCCGATAAAACAAAGATTCGGAAGAGCGAAGCAATAGGAACCAAGGAATCAGAAGATGGAAATGAGCAACAGAAAAAGTGCAGGAGGAAAGGGCAGGCGGAGACACCGTCTCGAGGGGGATGGAGAGAAAGCGCTCTAGATGGACTGACGCGGGGAACCGAAGGGGTGCGGCGGCGCGAGGGGCGGCGGCGGCGGCACCCTTACCGGCGGTGGCCGAGCGCAGGCTCTCCAGGCTCCAGGAGCGGGACAGGGCGCCGCGCATGCCCCCGCTGCCGCCGCGGCCCCCGCACACCACGCCGCTGCTGTCCGAGTCGGAGCCCGGCGACAGCCCGGCGCTACTGCCGCCGCCGCTGCTGCTGCTGGTGCCGAGGTCCCCGCTCGTCTGCCCGCTGGACTCGCTCGGGCATTGCTGCGCTCTCGTGCAGGCGGGTCCGAGCTCCAGCCACAGGTTCGCGGGCGACTGGGCCGCGGCGGCGCCGGGGCTGCCGGGCGACGGGGCCAGCGAGCCGGGGCCCGGGCCGGGCGAGGGGCGTGCAGACGGCCGCGCGGCGTCCTCGGCCCCATCCCCGCTGCCGCACGGCCGCCGCTCCGGGCCAGCTGACATCATGGGGCTCCGCTAAGGAGGCTCCCGGCCGCCGCCAACCGCTGGAGCTCTGCGGCCGCGGCGGCTGGGACCCTCGGCGGGCGCGGGGCGCGCGCGGCTCGGGCGAGGCCAGGTGTCCACTGGGCAGGATGCGCGCATGTGCTCGTGGCCCGTTCCCGGCCGCCCGGCGGGCGCTGAGCCGCGGCGCCGACCCCGGTGCGGGTCGCGGGCTCGGTCAGCACGCGCTCACGCAGGCGCGCACGCAGACTTGGGGCGGCCGCGGCGGCGACGGGCGCGGCGCGCTGGGCCCCGGGCAGTTCTCGGTCCCCGCAGGGCCGTGCCCTGCCGCCGGCATTCGCGCGCGTGGGTTAGGACTGGGGCATCCTTGGAAGGAGGCGTCCCAGACACCTCGCAACCATGGCGGTGAGGAGAGCTGGCGGGCGCTGGCTTTCCCCCTTCCAGGATCCAACGCGTCCTTGCCTGTCTGGGGCAGGAGTGTAGGCTGGAGGCCACGCTCAGCCCTGCAAGCCGGGTCGGGGAGCGCGCTTGGTGGCGTCGCGTCCCTCCTCTCCGGGTCTGCCACGCGGCGGTGCGCTGGGAACTTTCAGCACTGACGCCCCTCGGGCCAGCGGGCCAGCAGGAGTATGGCGGTGGTGCTCTGCCATCAAAAGTTGAGGCACGGTCCACGCCAAATAATTTTAGAAAGTGTCTGGGAAAGTCCAGTGACAGGTACAATCGAAAATAGGAGTCACGAAGCACATGAGCCAAGAGCCAAGGGTTCTAGGGTTTTTCAAATTTTGTTGTTGCGGAGGCAGGGATTAGAGAATGGAGCGTTTCCTCCAACGCTCCCACACACCCGTGAGCATTCTGTAGGTTCTCGGAGTGTGCCTAGAGGGAGGGTGAGATACCTCTACTGCTCCAAACAAGCGCGATGATCAGTGAGAAGTGTGAGAGGACGTCCCAGTAACTACTGACAAGGGCTAAGCAAGGCTGCTGACAGCCCCATTCCCAGGCTCACCACTCCTGCAAGCTCTAGGGAGCTGGCTGTAAAGCAGCAGAAGTATTAACGATGGTGAGGATGAAACGAGAGGTCCTTGCCATGCCCTAGCATACTAGCTGGTGTAGGGTGAAAGCTGATAAGTGGTAATCCTCTCCGCTTCCCTCCACTTGGGGTCGATTTCCTGTAGCCCATCTCCTTCCCTAAGCAATGTGTGTGCCTAACTCTGTATCATAAGGGATCCTGCCTCTTCACAGATATCATCTCCTCTTCTTACAGGCCCTGGGTTATCTTTTCATATGATACCCACCCTAACAACTCAGGGGGCTGGGACAGTGGCATGGCAGCGTTTATGTACAAAGTACAGAACTCTGCACAAACACAAGGCAATACTAGTGTTTTGGAAGTTCAATCGATGGGCATTGCAGGGCGACTCAGCTAAATCTCAACCTTGAAGGCCCGCTTCCCCCTTAACTTCTCTGGGAATCCTTCTTGATCATTCCATACCTTGTATGCACACTTCCCACCCATGCCTCCATTCTTTGCTGTCCTTGGGAAGGGCAGCCCTCCTCTGACTCCCCCTTGCTCTTTAGTGAAGGCTTTCTGCAAGGAGAGTCACCATCTGTGTTCTTGTCTGGTTGTCCTGTTGAGGCCTGTGAACCTAGCCCTCATAGGTAGGAAGAACTGCTGTGGGAGGGATGAGTCACAGATCAGGAGACACCCTCCCAGTCTGTCAGCAAATCTGTGGGTTCTCCCTCCAAAATAAGTGTCCAAGTCCAGCAAGACCCCACTTTCTGTCATCACTTTCTTTCCCTTGCTCTTTGCACTCCAGCTAAGGTGGCTTCCTTGCTGTCTCTCATTCCTGCCTGAGGGCCTTTGCACTTAACTGTTCAGGAAAGAGTAGAGTGTCTTCATTGAGTTCTGATATGCAAAAGGGATCCACATTTCTTAAGACCACAGTGGTGATGGCAGCTGAAATTAAAGCTTACTACCTGAGGTTCAGGGAATATCAGGGGACAAAAGTTGTGCAGTGAGATGTAGCTGCCCCGCCCCCGCCACAGGAAGTATTCCGTTGTGTATATACCACATACATACTACTGAATCATGAAAAAGAATGAAATAATGCCATTTGCAGTAACATGGATGAATCTAGAGAATATCATACTAAATGAAGTAGGTCAGAAAGAGGAAGACAAATACTTATATGTAGACTCTAAAATATAAAAGAAATGAACTTATGTACAAAACAGAAATAGACATAGAAAACAAACTTACGGTTACTAAAGGGGAAAGGGATAAATTAGGAGCTTGGGATTAATGGATACAAACTACTATATATAAAATAGATAAACAACAAGTTTTTACCGTATAGCACAGAATAGTCAATATCCTGTAATAAAATGGAAAACTTAAAAAAGTAAAAAATAAAAACTTTATTTTCATGGAATAATAAATACAGTTGCAAAAGAAGGAGCGAGAAAGTAGCAAGGAATATTAGTTCTATCCCATAGAAATTCTGTGAGAGTCAACTAAAAATTGTTAGAACAAGCGCATCTTTAAAAGCCATACAAAAATAATCAAGTATAGGATAGATATTATAACAGATTTTTTATATCAATTATGTAATTTAACTCGGGTCTTTTATTTGTCTTTTACTTCAGTTTTTTCAATTTAAGCAATTATACTACATGATTTCCATATGACTGTTATTCTAACACTATATACTTCCCCTTTAGCCATGGATTCTAGCTGTTAATATCTCTCACATTACTACCTGTTTAAAAAATCATAAAATATAATCCTAACGGCCTGTAAAAAAAGTAAAGAGTTCCTACATCAAGCAGAATGGGATAACCTATTTTACTTGGTTTGCAGAAACCTCCAAAAGCTTCAAAATTAAAAAGTAACTTCATTAAATATATATTGCAAAATATTAATGAAAAATTAAAGACACAAGAGGTACGAGATCGAATCTGGGCTCTTGGCAGTGAGAGCGTGGAGTCCTAGCCACAGCCAGGGGTTCCCAAGACTGATGTGATTTCTACCGCTCCCCTCTATCCTCTTTTATTTGAGTGCTCAACCTGGTAATCCTTGTCTGTAGTGCCCAGTTGAGAGAGGAAAGTAAAATTTCATCTGCCCTCCCTTCCAAGTCCTCACATACTGGTTATTGATTCTCTCCCAGGGACAACTATTACCTTCTTGTTCATCATTATCTAAGTCTTCCTTTTGGCTATCTTTGAAAGTGGCTCTAAGATCTTGTAAAGATAATATCTTCTGCATTGTCTTTGAGAACACCTTTAAATCTAGTTCAAACTACCAGAAATATTTAGTTTGTCTCAGCTGAAATCTGACAAGACATTTGAAAGGATTTAATAACTATATGATCAGAAATTTGGCCAAAATGGAAGCCAAGATTCACAGCCTGTCAGGACTTTTCTTAAAGCCCTTTCCCCCTAAGTTAATTGTACAGAGAGAGAGAAAAAAATTCCAAAATAGGTGGATGGGTTATTAAATCCTTTCAAATGTCTTCTCAGGTTTCAGTTGGGACAAACAATAAATATAAATCACAAACTTCAGAGAAGTAATTCTAATCTGAAGAATAAAAGAGGGGAAAGGTCATTTGAATTTAGAGAAGTGAAAAATAATGCGTCTTCTCCACCAATTAGCCAAGAAAGCTTTAGCTATCTGAAACAGAACTTATTCCAATTGT
Organism: Capra hircus; assembly: GCF_001704415.2. NCBI lineage: Eukaryota > Metazoa > Chordata > Mammalia > Artiodactyla > Bovidae > Capra > Capra hircus. Next base: position 134,679,706 of record NC_030809.1, read on the forward strand.
TCTTTTATAAATAGTGATTTTTACATCATTCTATCTGTCTGGTAACTAAAAATTTAAAACAAAGCTATGAGGTCCCTGTTTGCATTTGTATGTTTCTCTGTATTAGGTTGGTGAAAAGTAATTTCAGTTTTGCATTGTTGAACTTTGCCATTTGATATTGGAATACATTCCTAAATAAATTGTGGTTATGGTATATATCATTTTAATGTACATTTCTTGATTTATTTATTTTTTGCTGATTTATTATTTGTTGTTTATTTTATATTTATTTTAGACATTGGAACTGATGTTAGACAAAAAGCAAATATGAGTCATTTTCTTATTTAAGTTCAAAATGGTACATAAAACAGCAGAGACAGCTTGCAACCTCAACAATGCATTTGGCCCAGGAACTACTAATGAACACACAGTGCAATGGTGGTTTAAGAAGTTTTGCAAAGGAGTAGAGAGCCTTGATGATTGGAAATTGATAATGACCAACTGCAAGTCATCATTGAACCTGATCCTCTTATAACTACACACGAAGTTGCTGAAGAACTCAACATGGACCATTCTATGGTCATTTGGCATCTGAAGCAAATTGGAAAGGTGAAAAAGCTTGACAAGTGGATGCCTCGTGTGTGCTAAGTTGCTACAGTCATGTCCAACTTTTTGCAACCCTATGGACTGTAGCCTGCCAGGCTCCTCCTCTGTCCATGGGATTTCCCAGGCAAGAATACTGGAGTGGGTTGCCATTTCCTCCTTCAGGGGATCTTCCCTGATCCAGGGGTTGAACTCTCATCTATTATGTCTCCTGCACTGGCAGGTGGGCTCTTTACCACTACCGCCACCTGGGAAGCCTCACAAGCTGACTGCAAGTAAAAAAAACCTATCATTTTGAAATGTCATCTTCTCTTATTGTATGCAACAACAATGAACCATTTCTTAATCAGATTGTGACATGTGATGAAGCGTGGATTTTATACAACAATTGGCAATGACCAGCTCAGTGGCTGGACCGAGAAGAAGCTCCAAAGCACTTCCAAAAGCCAAACTTGCACCCAAAAAAGGTCATGGTGACTGTTTTGTTGTCTGCTGCTGGTCTGATCTGCTATACCTTTTTGAATCCTGGTGAAACCATTACAACTGAGAAGAATGTTCAGCCAGTCAATGAGACACACCGAAAACTGCAACATCTGCAGCCGGTGTTGGTCAACAGAAAGGGGTCAACTCTTCTCCACGACAATGCCTGACCACATATCACATAATCAACACTCAAAAATTGAACAAATGGGGCATCAAAGTTTTGCCTTAGATGCCAGATTCACCTAATCTTACACCACTGACTACCACTTCTTCAAGCATCTCAAAAACTTTTTGCAGGGAAAACATTTCCACAACCAAGAGGCAGAAGATGCTTTCCAAGTGTTCATCAAAATTCATAAAAGTTCGTAAAAATCCAACGCATAGATTTTTATGCTATAGGAATAAACAAATTTATTTCTCATTGGCAAAAATATGTTGATTGTAATGGTTCCTGTTTTGACTAATAAAGATGTGATTGAACCTAGTTAAAATGATTTGAAATTTACAGTCCAAAACTGCAATTATGTTTTCATCAACTTAATATATATGTGGTTGATGTGTGGTATTTCCTACTTCTGGATGATATTACTAAAATTAATTTGTAAAAAGAGCTCTAAAAACAAACAAGCACTTACAAACAAGCACAAATTAAGGGTTTGAGAATTATAAACTAACACAAACGCTTTTCACTTTCATGAGATCTGAGAAAATATTCAGTATTAAAACTAGTTTAAGTTCATTGGCTTTGAGTCTGAGGAAACTCCAGTTCAGTTCGGTTCAGTTCAGTTCAGTTCGTCGTGTCCGATTCTTTGCAACCCCACAGACTCAGCATGCCAGGATTCCCTGTCCATCACCAGCTCCCAGAGCTTACTAAAACTCATGTCCATCGAGTCAGTGATGCCATCCAGCCATCTCATCCTGTGTCGTCCCCTTCTGCTCCTGCCTTCAATCTTTCCCAGCATCAGGGTCTTTTCCAGTGAGTCAGTTCTTCACATCAGGTGGCCAGAATATTGGAACTTCAGCTTCAGCATCAGTCTTTCCAATGAATATATTCAGGACTGATTTCCTGGTTTGATTTCCTGGTTGGATCTCCTTGCAGTCCAAGGGACTCTCAAGAGTCTTCTCCAACACCACAGTTCAAAGGCATCAATTCTTCAGGGTTCAGTGTTCTTTATAGTCCAACTCTCACATCCATCCATGACTACTGGAAAAACCATAGCTTCGATTAGACAAACCTTTGTTGGCAAAGTAATGTCTCTGCTTTTTAATATGCTGTCTAGGCTGGTCATAGCTTTCCTTCCAAGGAACAAGCGTCTTTTAATTTCATGGCTGCAGTCACCATCTGCAATGATTTTGGAGCCCCCAAAATAAAGTCTGTCAGTGTTTCCATTGTTTCCTGATCTATTTGCCTTGAAGTGATGGGACCAGATGCCATGATCTTAGTTTTCTGAATGTTGAGTTTTAACCCAACTTTTTTACTCTCTTCTTTCACTTTCATCAAGAGACTCTTTAGTTATTCTTTACTTTCTGCTATAAGGGTGGTGTCATCTGAATATCTGATATTATTGATGTTTCTCCCAGCAGTCTTGATTCTAGCTTGTGCTTCATCCAGCCCAGTATTTTGTATGATGTATTCTGCATATAAGTTAAATAAGCAGAGTGACAATATAAAGCCTTGATGTACTCCTTTTCTGATTTGGAACCAGTCCGGTTCTAACTGTTGCTTCTTGACTTGCATACAGATTTCTCAGGAGGCAGTTAAGGTGGTCTGGTATTCCCATGTTTTTAAGAATTTTCTAGTTTGTTGTGATCCATATAGCCAAAGGCTTTGGTGCAGTCAATATAGAAGTAGATTTTTTTAATGAAACTCTCTTGCTTTTTTGATGATCCAGGAGATGTTGACAATTTGGTCTCTGATTCCTCTGCGTTTTCTAAATCCAGCTTGAACATCTGGAAGTTCACAGTTCACGTACTGTTGATGCTGTGCTTGGAGAATTTTGAGCATTACTTTACTACTGTATGAGATGAGTGCAACTGTGTGGTAGTTTGAGCATTCTTTGGCATCGCCTTTCTTTGGGATTGAAATGAAAACTGACCTTTTCCAGTCCTGTGGCCACTGCTGAGTTTTCCAAATTTGCTAGCATACAGACTGCAGCACTTTCACAGCATCATCTTTTAGGATTTGAAATAGCTTAACTGGAATTCTATCACCTCCACTAGCTTTGTTTGTAGTGACGCTTCCTAAGGCCCACTTGACTTCGAATTCCAGGATGTCTGGCTCTAGGTGAGTGATCACACCATCGTGATTATCTGGATCATGAAGATCTTTTTTGTGTAGTTATTCTGTGTATTCTTGCCACCTCTTCTTAATATCTTCTGCTTCTGTTAGGCCAATGCAATTGTTCTCCTTTATTGAGCCCATCTTTGCATGAAATATTCCCTTGGTATCTCTAATTTCCATGAAGAGATCTCTAGTCTTTCCCATTCTATTGTTTTGCTCTATTTCTTTGCATTGATCACTGAGGAAGCCTTTCTTGTCTCTCCTTGCTATTCTTTGGAATTCTGCACTTAAATGGATATATCTTTCCTTTTCTCCTTTGTCTTTTGCTTCCAGGTTTGCAAGATGGCAGAGTAGAAGGACATGTGTTAATCTTCTCCTGGGAGAACTCCAGAATTACAGGTTGCTGCTGAACAACTGTTGACAGGAAAGACACTCCCACCAAAAGATATCCACATCCAAGGCAAAGGAGAAGCCCCAGAAAGATGGTATGAGGGGTGAAACTGAGTTTAAAATCAAACCCCATACCTGGCAGAGACACTTGGATGGCTCAAACAAAACTTTGTGCACACCAGAAGACCCCACAGAGACTGAACTGAACCAGTCCTGTCTTTGAATGTTTGAGTGTCTCCTGTGGTGGTACAGGTTAGCTGTGGCCTGCCGCAGGGGCAAGGGCTCTGGGTGCAGCAGACCTGGGTATGGCATAAGCCCTCTTGGAGGAGGCCGCCATTAACCACACCATAGAGCCACCAGAACTTACACAGCACTGGGGAAACAGACTCTTGGAGGGCACAGACAACACCTTGTGTGCACCATGACCCAGGAGAAAGGAGCAGCGACCCCACAAGAGACTGACCTAGACTTGCCTCTGAGTGTCTGGGAGTCTCTGGTGGAGGTGAGAGTCAGCAGTGGCCTGCTGCAGGGTCAGGTACACTGAGTGCAGCAGTGTGCATGGGACCTTTTGAAGGAGGTCACCATTATTTTCATTACCTCCACCATTAGTTTGGCCTCAGGTCAAACAACAGGAATGGAACATAGCCCAGCCCATCAACCGAAAATTGGATTAAAGATTTACTGAGCGTGGCCCTGCCCATCAGAACAAGACCCAGTTTCCCCCTGAGTCAGTCTCTGCCATCAGGAAGCTTCCATAAGCCTCTTATCCTTATCAATCAGAAGGCAGGTAGAATGAAAACCACAATCACAGAAAACTAATCAAAGTGATCACAGGGACCACAGCCTTGTCTAACTCGATGAAAGTATGAGCCATGTGATGTAGGGCCACCCAACATGGATGGGTCATGGTGGAGAGTTCTTACAAAACGTCGTCTGCTGGGGAAGTGAATGGCAAACCACTTCAGTATTCTTGACTTGAGAACCCCATGAACAGTATGAGAAGGCAAAAAGATAGGACACTGAAAGATGAACTCCCCAGGTCGATAGGTGTCCAGTATGCTACTGGAGAAGAGTGGAGAAATAACTCCAGAAGGAATGAAGAGACAGAGCCAAAGCAAAAGCAACACCCAGCTGTGGATGTGACTGGTGATGGAAGTAGTACGATGCTGTAAAGAACAGTATTGCATAGGAACCTGGAATGTTAGGTCCATGAATCAAGGGAAATTGGAAGTGGCCAAACAGGAGATGGCAAGAGTGAACATCGACATTTTAGGAATCAGTGAACTAAAATGGACTGGAATGGGTGAATTTAACTCACATGACCATTATATCTACTACTGTAGGCAAGAATCCCTTAGAAGAAATGGACTAGCCCTCATTGTCAACAAAATAATCTGAAATGCAGTACTTGGATGCAGTCTCACAAATGACAGAATGATCTCTGTTCATTTCCAAGGCAAACCATTCAATATAACAGTGATCCAAGTCTATGCCCTGACTAGTAATGCTGAAAAAGCTGAAGTTGAATGGTTCTATGAAGACCTACAGGACCTTCTAGAACTAACACCCAAAAAAGATGTCCTTTTCATTATAGGGGACTGGAAAGCAAAAGTAGGAAGTCAAGGGATACCTGGAGTAACAGGCAAATTTGGCCTTGGAGTACAAAATGAAGAAGGGAAAAGGATAATAGTTTTGCCAATAGAACGCACTGGTCATAGCAAACACACTCTTCCAGCAGTATAAGAGAAGACTCTACAAATGGATATCACCAGATGGTCAACACCAAAATCAGACTGATTATATTCTTTGCAGCTGAAGATGGAGAAGCTCTATACAGTCAACAAAAACAAGCCTGGAAGCTGACTGTGGCTCAGATCATGAACTCCTTATTGCCAAATTCAGACTTATATTGAAGAAAGCAGGAAAAAGCACTAGACCATTCAGGTATGACCTAAATCAAATCCCATATGATTATCCAGTGGAAGTGACAAATAGATTCAAGGGATTAGATCTGATAGACAGAGTGCCTGAAACAATCTATTCTTTTAACTTCTTTGCTTTACCCTCTTTCTATGTATAAAAACTTTCCAACTTGTGCAGTTCCTCAGAAACTCCTTTCTACTTGTTTGGTGGGATACTATTCTGATTCATGACTTATTATTGCTGTTTGGTTGCCAAGTTGTGTCCAGCTCTTTCCAACCCCATGGACTGCAGCACGCCAGGCTTCCACATTCGTCACTATCTCCTAGAGTTTGCTTAAACTCATGTCCACTGAGTTGGTGATGCCATCCAACCATCTCAAAACTCCATCACCTGCTTCTCCTTCTGCCCGCAATCTTTCCCAGAATCTAGGTCTTTTCCAATGAGTTGGCTCTTTGCACCAGGTGGCCAAAGTATTGGAACTGCAGCTTCAGCATTGATTTCCTTTAGGACTGACTTAAGAGTCTGACAGACTCTCAAGAGTCTTCTCCAGCACCACAATTTGAAAGCATCAGTTCTTTGGCGCTCAGCCTTCCTTATGGTTCAGTTCTCACATCTATACATTACTAGTGGAAAACCCATAGTTTTGGCTATAGAGGCCTTTGTTTTCAAACGATGTCTCTGCTTTTTAATATGCTGTCTAGGTTTGTCATAGCTTTCCTTCCAAGGAGCGAGCATCTTTTAATTTCATGACTGCAGTACCATCCACAGTGATTTTGGAGCCCAAGAAAATAAAATCTGTCACTGTTTCCACTTTTTCCCCTTCTATGAGTAATTGAATAAAGGCAAATAGATCAAATTTACTCAGTTGAAATTTGTTTTTTAAACATAAGTTGCAGCAAATAGAGAATATCAATAGATAAACAGCAATTATTTTTTGAAAATAGATATTCTAGAGTTGAAGAGTACAATAACTAAAATTAAAAATTCACCAGAGGGTCTCAATAGTAGGTTTGAATCACAGAAAAAAAGAAGCAGCATACTTGAAGAGATAAATAGGGATTATGTAAACTGAAGAACAGAGAGAAAAAAAAGAGTGAAAAAAATAAATACAATCTCAGAGAGATAACGAACAATCCCCTAGCACTGTCACTGTTAGGTGGAAGGATTTCTTAAAGGTGGGTACCAGGCAGGGTCTTCCTTTCCCAGCCGTGAGTAGATGGAGGAACCCCATTAACCAAACCAACATAATAGGAGCCCCAGAAAGAGAAGAGAGAGAAAGGAGAAAAAAACTCAAAGCAATAATAGTTGAAAACTTCCAAAATTTACTGAGACCCAAAAATCAAACATGTCTAGGAAGCACTACAAATTCTAAGTAGGATAAATGAAAAGACGCCCCAAAACAGACACATCATCCTAAACATGCTGAAAGCAAAAGACAAGGAGAAAAATCTTGAAAACAGCAAGAGAAAAATGATATATAACTTACAAGGGGACCCCAGAAAGATTAACAGCTGACTTCCCAGCAGAAACTGCGGAGGCCAGAGGCAGTGGGATAATAATAAAATTACTAAGAGAGAGAGAGAAAAAAAAAGCCTCTCAATCAAAAGTTCTATATCTAGCAAAGATATCTTTCAAAAACAAAGGCAAATAGACTTTCTCAGATAAACTCTGAGAAAATTTGTTTCAGGAGATCCAACTTACAAGAAATACCCAAGTTCTTCAGATTGAAAACAAGTTACCCTAGATGGTAATTCAAATGCACATGAACAAAAACAGAGCACTAGTAAAGGTAATTATGTATTTGTAAAAGATACTATAAGTTATTTTCCCCCTTTTTTTCTTTAACTGATTTAAAAGGTAATTATATAAAATAATATGTATCTTAAGTATTGTTTGTCCTACAACAAATAGAAATGTAATAAATATAGGTTATATCTGCTAATACTAGCATAAAGGAGGTATGTGGAAACAAAGCTGTAATAGCTAGGAAAATAATGACAGATGGTAGAGTAATAATTTTAATAATGCATTGTTGAGTTTGTAACATTAATAGATATAATATGTGTAACAATAATTCCACAAAGAGGAGAAAAGGAGTAGAGCTATATAGGACAAATATTTAATTATCTTAATGGATTAAGCTAATATACATCTGAAGTTTATTCTAATATGATGTATATGATAAACAACAAGGTTTTACTACATAGAGAACTATATTCAATATCCTGTGATGTACGCATATGTATCCATATGTATAACTGAACCATTTTGCAATAGAAATTAACACAGCATTGTAAATCAGCTACCCATCAATAAAATAAATTTTAAAAGATGTATATGTTAAACCCTAGACCAACCATTAAAATACTCAAAAATATAGAAAACAAAAGTAAAAAGGCAAATAGCCATTTCTCCAAAGAAGACATACAGATGGCTAACAAACAATGAAAAGATGCTCAACATCACTCATTATCAGAGAAATGCAAATCAAAACCACAATGAGGTACCATTTCACACCAGGCAGAATGGCTGCAATCCAAAAATCTGCAAGCAATAAATGCTGGAGAGGGTGTGGAGAAAAGGGAACCCTCTTACACTGTTGGTGGGAGTGCAAACTAGTACAGCCACTATGGAGAACAGTGTGGAGATTCCTTAAAAAATTGCAAATAGAACTGCCATATGACCCAGCTATCCCACTGCTGGGCATACACACCGAGGAAACCAGAATCGAAAGAGACACCTGTACCCCAATGTTCATCATAGCACTGTTTATAATAGCCAGGACATGGAAACAACCTAGATGTCCATCAGCAGATGAATGGATAAGAAAGCTGTGGTACATATACACAATGGAGTATTACTCAGCCATTGAAAAGAATACATTTGAATCAGTTCTAATGAGATGGATGAAACTGGAGCCGATTATACAGAGTGAAGTAAGCCAGAAAGAAAAACACCAATACAGTATACCAACACATATATATGGAATTTAGAAAAATGGTAATGATAACCCTGTATGCAAAACAGCAAAAGAGACACAGATGTATAGAACGAACTTGTGGACTCTGAGGGAGAGGGAGAGGGTGGGATGATTTGGGAGAATGGCACTGAAACATGTATACTATCATGTAAGAAACGAAGTGCCAGTCTATGTTTGATGCAGGATACAGGATGCTTGGGGCTGGTGCACAGGGATGATCCAGAGAGATGATATGGGGTGGGAGGTGGGAGGGGGGTTCAGAATTGGGAACTCATGTAAACCCGTGGTGGATTCATGTCAATGAATGGCAAAACCAATAGAGTATTGTAAAGTAAAATAAAGTAAAAATAAAAATTAAAAAAATAATAAAATAAAATAATGATGGTCATGAGTACTTAAAGGATAAAAAAAAAAGTAAAAAGGCAGATGTACCTCCAATTATAGCAATAACAACACTAAATGTAAATGAACTAAACAGTGCAATCAAGAGATAGAGTGCTGAGTGGATAAAAAATCTGATCCACATATTTGTTGTCTATAGGAGACATGTTTTAGATTCAAAGACACAAATAAATTAAAAGTAAAAAATGCAAAAAGATATATCATGTAAACAGCAACTGCAAGAAAGCTGGAGTGGCTCTGTTGACATCAGATAAAATAAACTTTAAAACAAAAGATGCTGGAGACAAAGAAGGGCATTATATTACAATAAGAGAGTTAATCCATCAAGAAGATATAACTATAAACACATATACACCTACCTAAGATCAGAGCCATGCCCGCAGGGCAACCCAAGATGGGGGGGTCATGGTGGAGAGGTCTGACAGAATGTGGTCCACTCGAGAAGGGAATGGCAAACCACTTCAGTATTCTTGCCTTAAGAACCCCATCAACAGTATGAAAAGGCAAAATGATAGGATACTGAAAGAGAAACTCCCCAGGTCAGTAGGTGCCCAATATGCTACTGGAGATCAGTGGAGAAATAACTCCAGAAAGAATGAAGGGATGGAGCCAAAGCAAAACCAATACCCAGCTGTGGATGTGACTGGTGATAGAAGCAAGGTCTGATGCTGTAAAAAGAAATATTGCATAGGAACCTGAACTGTCAGGTCCATGAATTAAGGCAAATTGGAAGTGGTCAAGAAAGAGATGGCAAGAGTGAACATCGACATTCTAGGAATCAGCGAACTAAAATGGACTGGAATGGGTGAATTTAACTCAGATGACCATTATATCTACTACTGCAGGCAGGAATCCCTCAGAAGAAATGAAGTAGCCATCCTGGTCAACAAAAGAGTCCGAAATGCAGTAGTTGGATGCAATCTCAAAAACGACAGAATGATCTCTGTTCATTTCCAAGGCAAACCATTCAGTATCACAGTAGTCCAAGTCTATGCCCCAATCAGTAACGCTGAAGAAGCTGAAGTTGAACGGTTCTATGAAGACCTACAAGGCCTTTTAGAACTAACACCCAAAAAAGATGTCCTTTTTATTATAGGGAACTGGAAGGCAAAAGTAGGAAGTCAAAGGATACCTGGAGTAACAGGCAAATTTGGCCTTGGAATGTGGAATGAAGCAGGGCAAAGACTAAGAGAATTTTGCCAAGAAAATGCACTCATTATTGCAAACACCCTTTTTCAACAACACAAGAGAAGACTCTACACATGGACATCACCAGATGGTCAACACTAAAATCAGACTGATTATATTCTTTGCAGCAAAAGACGGAGAAGCTCTATACAGTCAACAAAAACAAGACCAGGACCTGACTGTGGCTCAGATCATGAACTCCTTATTGCCAAATTCAGACTTAAATTGAAGAAAGTAGGGAAAACCGCTAGACCATTCAGGTATGACCTAAATCAAATCCCTTATGATTATACAGTGAAAGTGAGAAATAGATTTAAGGGCCTAGATCTGATAGATAGAGTGCCTGATGAACTATGGAATGAGGTTCGTGACATTGTACAGGAGACAGGGATCAAGACCATCCCCATAGTAAAGAAATGCAAAAAAGCAAAATGGGTGTCTGGGGAGGCCTTAAAAATAGCTGTGAAAAGAAGAGAAGTGAAAAGCAAAGGACAAAAGGAAAGATATACCCATTTGAATGCAGAGTTCCAAAGAATAGCAAGAAGAGATAAGAAAGCCTTCTTCAGAGATCAATGCAAAGAAATAGAGGAAAACAACAGAATGGGAAAGACTAGAGATCTCTTCAAGAAAATTAAAGATACCAAGGGAACATTTCATGCAAAGATGGGCTCAATAAAGGACAGAAATGGTATGGACCTAACAGAAGCAGAAGATATTAAGAAGAAGTGTCAAGAATACACAGAAGAACTGTACAAAAAAGATCTTCACGATCCAGATAATCATGATGGTGTGATCACTCATCTAGAGGCAGACATCCTGGAATGTGAAGTCAAGTGGGCCTTAGAAAGCATCACTATGAACAAAGCTAGTGGAGGGGATGGAATTCCAGTAGAGCTATTTCAAATCCTGAAAGATGATGCTGTGAAAGTGCTGCACTCAATATGCCAACAAATTTGGAAAACTCAGCAGTGGCCACAGGACTGGAAAAGGTCAGTTTTCATTCCAATCCCAAAGAAAGGCAATGCCAAGGAATGCTCAAACTACCACACAATTGTACTCATCTCACTTGCTAGTAAAGTAATGCTCAAAATTCTCCAAGCCAGGCTTCAGCAATACGTGAACTGTGAACTTCCTGATGTTCAAGTTAGCTTTAGAAAAGGCAGAGGAACCAGAGATCAAATTGCCAACATCTGCTGGATCATGGAAAAAGCAAGAGAGTTCCAGAAAAACATCTATTTCTGCTTTATTGACTATGCCAAAGCCTTTGTGTGGATCACAATAAACTGTGGAAAAATCTGAGAGAGATGGGAATACCAGACCACTTGACCTGCGTCTTGAGAAATCTGTATGCAGGCCAGGAAGCAACAGTTAGAGCTGGACATGGAACAACAGACTGGTTCCAAATAGTAAAAGGAGTATGTCAAGGCTGTATATTGTCACCCTGCTTATTTAACTTATATGCAGAGTACATCATGAGAAACGCTGGACTGGAAGAAACACAAGCTGGAATCAAGATTGCTGGGAGAAATATCAGTAACCTCAGATATGCAGATGACACCACCCTTATGGCAGAAAGTGAAGAGGAACTCTTGACGAAAGTGAAAGTGGAGAGTGAAAAAGTTAGCTTAAAGCTCAACATTCAGAAAATGAAGATCATGGCATCTGGTCCCATCACTTCATGGGAAATAGATGGGGATAACAGTGGCAACAGTGTCAGACTTTATTTTGGGGGGCTCCAAAATCACTGCAGATGGTGATTGCAGCCATGAAATTAAAAGACGCTTACTCCTTGGAAGAAAAGTTATGACCAACCTAGATAGCATATTCAAAAGTAGAGACATTACTTTGCCGACTAAGGTCCGTCTAGTCAAGGCTATGATTTTTCCAGTGGTCATGTATGGATGTGAGTTAGACTTTGAAGAAGGCTGAGCGCCGAAGAATTGATGCTTTTGAACTGTGGTGTTGGAGAAGACTCTTGAGAGTCCCTTGGGCTGCAAGGAGATGCAGCCCATCCATCCTAAGGGAGATCAGTCCTGGGTGTTCATTGGAAGGACTGATGTTGAAGCTGAAACTCCAGTACTTTGGCCACCTCATGCAAAGAGTTGACTCATTGGAAAAGACTCTGATGCTGGGAGGGATTGGGGACAGGAGGAGAAGGGGATGACAGAGGATGAGATGGCTGGATGGCATCACTGACTCAATGGACGTGAGTCTGAGTGAACTCTGGGAGTTGGTGATGGACAGGGAGGCCTGGCGTGCTGCGATTCGTGGGGTTGCAAAGAGTCGGACACGACTGAGTGACTGAACTGAACTGAAGATCAGAGCACTAAAATACATAAGGCAAAACTGACAGAAATGAAGGGAGAAATAGAGAATTCAATAATAATAGTTGGAGATATACACCCAACTTTCAGTGATGGATAGAGCAACTATACTGGAGATCAAGGAAAGAGAAGACTTGAACTACACCATAAACCATTTAAGCATAATAATCACACTTAGAACACATCACTCAACAATAATAGAGTACATTTTCTTCTTAAGTGCCCTTAAAACATTAGATCACATGTTAGCCCACAAAGCAAACTTCCCCAAATTAAAAAAAAATGTCAATAATACAAAATGTGTTCTCTGACCACATGGAATGAATTGGAAATCAAAAATAAGGGAAATTTGAGAAACTCACAAATATGTAAAATTAAATAACAAACTCCTAAATAATTAATGGGTCCAAGAAGAAATCAAAATAAAATCATAAAATACCTTGAGATAAATGAAAATGAAGATAAAATAGGCCAAGGTTATGAAGACAGCTAAAGCAGTGCTCAGAGGGAAATTTATAGCTGCAAAAGCTTGTATACACCCGTGGTGGATTCATGTCAATGAATGGAAAAACCAATACAGTATTGTAAAGTAAAATAAAGTAAAAATAAAATTTAAAAAGAAAAAAAAGGACAGCAGAAAAAAAAAAAGAAAAATCTTAAATCAACAACTGGATCTGCATCTAATGACACTGGAAAAAGAAGTGCAAAACTAAATCTAAAACAAATTAAACCTAAACTGAAAACAAGCAGTAAAAGAAAGCAATATGGATTAGAGCAGGAGTTAATAGAGACACAATGGAGAACAGAAATATTGAGAAACAGAAATAAAGACAAGAGAAAAAACATAGAAAAATAAAAGAAACCCAATGCAGGTTTTCAGGGAAGAGGAAAAATGTCGACAGACCTTTAGTGGGTTTGACCAAGAGAAAGAAGACGACTCACTACTATAATCAGAAATGAAAGAAGGAACATTACTTCTGACCTTGCAGAAATAAAATAATTATAAAAGAAGACTATGAACAATGGTATACCAACCAGTTAGATGACTTAGATGACATATACAAATTCCCAAAATGACACAAGATGCCAAAACTTATTCAAGAAAAACAGACAATCTGATTAGCTCTATAACAAACGAAGGGATTGAACCAGTAATAAGACTACCTACAAGGGACTGTTCTATACATCTGTGTCTCTTTTGCTGTCTCACATACATGGTTATCATTACCATCTTTCTAAATTCCATATACATGAGTTAGCATACTGTATTGGTGTTTCTCTTTCTGGCTTACTTCTGCTTGGGGCTGGTGCACTGAGACGACCCAGAGGGATGGTACGGGGAGGGAGGAGGGAAGGGGGTTCAGGATGGGGAACACATGTATACCTGTGGCAGATTCATGTTGTTGTATGGCAAAATCAATACAGTATTGTAAAGTAATTAACCTCCAATTAAAACAAATAAATTTATATTTAAAAAAATGACTGCCTACAAAGAAAAGCCCACACCCCCAAGTGACTTCACCCTTGAATTCTACCAAATATTGAAAAAAGAATTACTACCAAATTCTTCACAAACTATTGAAGAAGATTGAGGGAAGATTCCTCAATTTATTTTATGAGGTCCAAATCAGACAAAGACATTAAAAGAAAAGAAAATTATAGACCAGTATCTTTTATGAATATGGACACAAAAATCTTCAACAAAATACTAGCAAACCAAATTCAGCAAACTATAATGAGAATGACATATCTTGACCAAGTGAAATTAATCTCAGATATGAAAGGGTGGTTTAACATCTGAAAATTAATGTAATATACCGTATCAACAGAATTAAGAACAAAAGGTGCATGATTATCTCAACAGAAGGGTAAATGTTTTTTAAAAATCCAACACTGTCTCATGATAAAAAAAAAAACTTGACATACTAGGAATACAAAAACTATTTACTCAATAAACGGCATCTGTGAAAAAACTATAGCCAACATCTTATTCAAGGGTGAAGATGGGATGCTTTCCCCTAAAATCAGGAAAAAAACAAGGGTATCTATTCTTGCCACTTTTATTAACTGTGCTACAGGCTCTAATCAAGGCAATTAGGCAAGAAAAAAGCTATTCAGATGTGAAAGGAAAAAGTAAAACTGTCTCTGCTTATAGATAACATGATCTTGTATGTAGAAAATCCTAAGGAATCCATTAAAAATCTAGAACTAATGAAGGGTTAATAGAGTAGCAGAGATGTGCCTGCAAATGGGCGTCTCTGCTAGGGTTGGACGTCCTTGCAGACGAGGCGTTCTGCCAAAGAGTCTGGACACAGCCTTGAGTTTAATGGTCCCTTGCAAACGAGGGAGCATTCCCTTCTTGTGATAAAGAGGGAATAGAGGGCTTTGTACAGACTCTGCAGTAGACTAGTATTTTACTCCCCTTTGCTATACGATAACATATATGCACCTGCGCTGTGCTGAAAAGGCTTATTCATGCAGTCTGGAATTCTGCCTAGGGGGCTTTTATAATAAATGGCAATTAGTTTTTTGCCCAGTTCTGTTCCTCCAGCTGGAGTGTGCGTGTTGTCTGTCTCTTGTGTGTATCTTGTTCTGTGTCATTTCACTCGTAATTTCCAACATCTGGTGCCCAACGTGGGGCTTGAGTGAAACCGAAAGGGTGAGTAACCCCGGGGGGATTTTAAATCCATAGCAGGGGAACTTTTGG
This sequence comes from Capra hircus, assembly GCF_001704415.2. Lineage (NCBI taxonomy): Eukaryota > Metazoa > Chordata > Mammalia > Artiodactyla > Bovidae > Capra > Capra hircus. Next base: position 134,694,966 of record NC_030809.1, read on the forward strand.
GAAAATTACGGGGAATTCCTCACCCTAGCAGACAGGAGCTTTCAAAAAAATCATGGGGAATTCCTCATTATCATTACGGGCACAATACATGGAGTTAGTCCAAGGACTTCTCCGCTCCATAGGCGTTAAAGCCTCGACTCGTCGGTTGAGTGAGCTCTTTCACTTGGTGGAGCAATATTGTCATTGGTTTCAATATCAAACTAAGTTACAGTTAAACTTGAAGGAATGGAAAATAATTCAAAAGGAATTGAGAAAGCAACATCAGAAGGGTAATGTGATCCCTTTGAAGTTATGGACTTTGTGTAATGCTATAACACAGGCTTTGACCTTGCTCTCTACTGATAATGAAACTAAATCTAATGCTTCAAGGAGGGGAGAAATAATTTATGAGGATGTGTCAGACGTTGGTGGGGCTTCTGCATCGCCTGAAGGCAAGGATACAAATGAGCCTCCTCCTGTAAATGGTGAAACATCTGATAGTTCAGAATCAGATTCGGAGGCTTCTTCGGTTTTGTCAGAGGAGAGCAAAGAGCTTAAAGAAATGACCCATCTATTCCAGGAATGGTGGAAGTCCCATAAGGAGGAGAAAAAATCTACACCCTCTGCTCCTCCTTGTGCTTCTCTTTTCCCCACTGCGGTTAATCGGCCCGATGTGGGCAGGGAACATTGTCGGTTCTCCTTTCCTTTGTCTATGCCTCATGATGATGACTTGTCTGCTCCCCCTGGTGGGTTTATCGATCCTCCACAATTGTTTCCCATCCAGAGACAGCAGGATGGCAATGTGATAAATGTTCAATATGCTCCTTTGGAATATAAATTATTTAAAGATCTTAAAACTGTAGTAGCGCAGTACGGTCCTCAATCTTCCTTTGTTTTGGCTATGCTGGAATCATTGGGAAAAGGCAAATTAATCATTCCATTAGACTGGGAATCTATTTCCCAAGCTGTCTTGGAGGGTTCTCAATGGTTGCAACTTTGTAGCTAGTGGGAAGAAGAAGCTAGAAAGCAGACTCGGATTAATGAGGGACAGAATCCCCCTGGTCCTCTCGAGGACAAGGTAATGGGAGAGGGCCAATATTGGGCTTTAAGAGAAAAGGCTCAACACTCTGATCAGGACTTACAACAAGTCCACCAGGTCTTTTTACGAGCATGGCGCCCTGAGGTGCCTACTGGCCATGCCCAGCCCTCCTTTGTTAAAACAATGCAAGGTCCCAATGAACCATATATTGATTTTCTAGCAAGATTGAGGGTAGCTATGGAACAGGCTGTAGGGAGGGATGAGATTTCAGAGATATTATTACAAACTTTAGCATTTGAAAATGCAAATCCTGAATGCAAGCGTATACTGGGAACTTTAAAGGGACAGGGTACATCTATAGCTGAATATATCAGAGCCTGCTTGGGAATAGGAGGGACTGAGCATCAGGCTAATATCTTTGCTCCAGCCTTGGCCAAAGTTATGAGACCACCAAAGGGAGGTAACTGCTTTCATTGTGGAAAACCTGGTCATATGAAAAGAGAGTGTCAGAAATTAAAAGCTGATCAAGGTGCAATTCCTAAAGACAGATCTCTTGCTGGGAAGAATAAGACTCCTCCTGGACTTTGCCATCGGTGCGGGAAGGAGTTTCATTGGACTAATGAATGCAGATCTAAAACAGACAAAATGGGCAACCCGATACCGGGAAACTATCCTGCGGGCCTGAGTCCTTGGGGCCCAGGAACAATACTGGGGACTTCTCCGCCTTGCCCTCCTGCCATCCCATCCTGCCTCAACCCTATTCCCTTCCCAGCAACCATGTTACGAGTCGATGCCCCGATTAAAGGGACCTCAGATGATGATTTCGGACTTACAGGTCCTGCTACTTCAGGGAGTGCTGCCGATGATTTGCCACTAGCTGATAATGTTCTTTTGTCACCAGGGGGAGGCATTTATAAATTAAAAACACATGCATTTGGACCACTGCCTAAAGGCACTTTTGGCTTGATATTAGGCCGTAGCAGCGTGGCTTTGAGAGGTTTAACCATATTTTCTGGGGTAGCAGCGTGGCTTTGAGAGGTTTAACCATATTTTCTGGGGTAATAGACTCTGACTATGTTGGGGAAATTTTAATTATGGTCTCTACTTCTACCACACTTTCATTGTTAACTGGGGAGCGTATTGCTCAAATACGTCTCCTACCTTATCACCCCTTTTAGGCTCTTCCTAATGAACGAACAGGAGGATTTGGAAGTACTGGGCGAGATATATTTTGGGAAATGCTTATCAAAGATTCCCACCCTGTTCTCTCCTTGATTATACAGGGAAACAACTTTGAAGGACTAGTAGACACAGGGGCAGATGTTTCAGTCATTTCTTCTCAACAACGGCCCCAAGATTGGGAAAAAGAAAAAAGCCCTTTAATGCTGATGGGATTAGGCTTCATTGCAGATGTCTGGAAGAGTGCCCATCCCTTGCAATGTCAATTCCATAATAGAAGGTCAGTGTTTGTTACCTTTTATATTGTAAATATACCTATTAATATATGGGGGAGAGATCTCCTCTCTCCTTTGGGGGCTTCTGTAACCATTCCATTGGAAAACTAGTAGCCACTGCTCAAATTCCTTGAGCACTCCCATTAAAATGGTTAACTAATACTCCAAAATGGGTTGAGCAGTGGCCATTACCACGAATGAAGCTCGAGGCATTAGAACAATTAGTACAAGAACAACTCCAACTTGGTCATATAGAGCCCTCTACCTCTCCCTGGAATTCTCCTGATTTTGTTATAAAAAAGAAATCTGGAAAATGGAGAATGTTAACTGATTTATGAGAAATTAATAAATGTATTGAACCTATGGGAGCCTTGCAACTGGGACTCCCCTCTCCAGCTCTTATTCCTCAGAATGGGTCCTTAATGGTGTTAGATCTTAAAGACTGTTTTTTTACCATTCCCCTACAATTGCAAGATAGAGATAAATTTGCTTTTACAGTTCCTGTCCTTAATCATGCTCAGCCTGTTTAAGCGTTATCAATGGACAGTCTTACCACAAGGAATGATAAATAGTCCTACCTTATGCCAAGAATTCGTAGCTTGCTCTTTACAATCCCTCCGTCAAGAATACCCCAATTATATTCTATATCATTATATGGATGATCTCCTATTGGCAGCTCCTAGTATTGCTGAATGTGATGAATTCTTTTTAAACGTACAGCAGGCTTTAGGACTATACAATTTGCAAATACCCCGGAAAAAATTCAAAAGGACTTTCCTATTTCATATTTAGGGACAATATTGGAACAACACAGAATTAGGCCCCAAAATTTGCAAATTAGAAGAGACCACCTCAAAACCTTAAATGATTTTCAAAAGTTATTGGGAGATATTAATTGGCTACGCCCAGCACTTGGGATTCCTACTTATCAATTATGACATTTGTTTTCTACTTTAGAAGGAGATACAGCTCTGGATAGCCCCCGGACCTTAACCCCATTGGCTTTACAGGAACTTCAATTTGTTGAGCAATGACTAAATGACGGCTTTTTGACTTACTTACATGCATTTCAAACTATTTCGTTTATAATATTTCATACCTCTTATTCCCCATCTGGTGTAATTGCTCAAGAAAAAGGATTAATAGAATGGGTTTTCTTACCTAACAGTTTTTCCAAAAAATTGACTATATATATGGATAAATTAGCCTTCCTTATACAGAAGGGTTGCCATCGTATTTTACAATTATCAGGATCTGAACCACACCAGATTGTTACTCAGCTAACAACTGCTCAAATATCTCGATGTTTACAATTTAATGAACACTGGAAAATTTCTCTTGCCTCATATCCTGGTTCGTTTTCTAATCATTATCCATCATCTAAATTGATTGATTTTCTCCAGACTAACACTATGATATCTCATTCCCCAATTTCAGATGTTCCAGTTAAGGGATCCACTATTTTTACAGATGCAAATAAAAATACTGCTGGATATTGGACCCCGGAAAATTCCAAGGTTCTCCCCCACTCATTTTCTTCTGTACAGCCCGCTGAATTGTGGGCTATCTATTTAGTTTTGCAAGATTTCCCCCAACTTCCTATTAACATTGTTTCAGATTCTCGATATGCTGTTCTCTCTTGCCTACAGCTTCCCCATGTCTCTCTTCCATTGACTCTTAAAACAGCTATTGATAAATTGTTTTACCAAATACAACAATTGCTCTTGCAGCATTCAAAATTAATTTTCTTTACTTACATTCATAAACATTCCGCCCTTCCTGGACCCTTGTCATTCAAAAATGCTACAATGGATGCCTTACTTTATCCCACAGAAGCAGCAAAACAAGAACATCTCTTACAGCATACCAACTCCAAAGGGTTACAAAAATCTCATGCTATTACTCGAAAACAAGCTCAAAATATTGTTCATTCTTGTTCCATAGGTGCACCCTTTGCTTTGCCATTTACCCCACCAGGTGTCAACATAAGAGGACTACAAGCAAATCAGATACGGCAAATGGATGTAATTTACATTTCTTCCTTCGGACAACAAAAATGTGTGCATCATACTATAGATACTTGCACACATTTTCAATGGGCCACTGCATTACATTCTGAAAAGGCTGACGCTGTTATTACTCATTTGTTATCTTGTTTTGCATTATGGGATTACCAATTGAATTGAAAACTGATAATGCACCTGCTTACCAATCCGCAAAATTAGCTCACTTGTTATCTCAATACCATATAACTCATACTTTTGGTATTCTTTATAATAGTCAAGGGCAAGCTATCATTGAAAGAGCTAATCGTACCTTGCATGATTATCTTGAAAAAATACAAAAGGGGGAACAGAGATTTATGAAACCTAAAGACATTCTGAATAAAACCTTACTTACCCTAAATTTTTTTAATCTTTGGAGCAAGGGAAATCTATCAGCAGCAGAGTTGCATTTTCAAGGGAAAGAAGAGGATAAGAAGATCTTGAATACGCCTATTTGGTATAAAGATAAAGAGAAAGGTTGGATCCCAGCATCATTAATATATTTGAGACGAGGGTATGCTTTCATTTCTGTTGATAATTACAGGTTTTGGACCCCAGCAACATTGATCAAAATCAACAATGGCTGATCCCCTTGTTCAAAAATTCGAAGAGCTTACTATACCGAGAAGCTTTATTTCCCGTACAAGGGAAGCAACACCTCCTATATGGGGTCAAATGAAGAGGTTGACCCAGGAAGCAGAGAAGACGTTAATGAAAGCAGGACAACCTCTGAATCCTACCAATCTTTTGCTTGCCATGATGGCGGTGGTGACATGTCAGGTAATCAGTGTATCGGCAAGTAATCATACATATTGGGCATATATGCCTAATCCCCCATTAGTAAGAGCAGTTTCCTGGGGGGAACCAGAAGTGCAGGTATGTCCTAATGAGACTGCCTTCTTTCCCCGCCAGCCTGTGGGGGAATAGAACAACTATCTCATCATAAACAACAATATAATATTAGTAATTCGACCATTGCAGTGGAAGGTATTCCTTTGTGTATAGGGGGACACCCCTTTTGTCTGTCCACCAAGGAACATTCTCATCATTCTTAAAATACATGGGGGGTAAAATATAATAATTACCATTTCGCTACTTTTACTGTGCTTCTTTCCACCAGGGGATTTAGCACCTCGACAGAACCGATAGACATTCATAATGGAAAACACATGTCACTATGTCCTGTCAACTTTTTTGTTCCTTCTCTAGAATCTTTGGAGTGGGAATGTTGCTGAGGTCATCGACCCTTTAAAGTCATGAATTATTCTGGGGCCATCATTGTAGACTGGAGTCCAGATCATGGGCAATTCTTAGAAAAATGGTCAAATAAATCTCTTAGGTGGCATCATGCAAATAGCACTTTGATGGGCAATGGTAATGAAACAGTTAAATGGCAGCAATTTGCACTTGTCCCTCCTCAATTACAATTGCAAGGATATCCGCACATTCAAGGAGATATTTGGAAACTGGGCGGTTTCTGGTAATCTCACTATCTGGTCAGAAAACTATACTTTGGACAGTGGTGACTCTTCGGGTCCATTCCATGTTAATTTACATGTTAATAAATCTTATTCTGCAATGGCATGTGTAAAATATCCTTTTGCATTGTTATATGGGAATTGGACCTGGAATGATACTGTGAGGTCTGTGTCATGTGACTTTTGTAATCTAACTCAATGTTTAAATCAGTCTTGGTGGGAAGAATTTGAAAGATGAGCCTATAACTCCAATTTCTCATTAGTAATTGTTAAGGCTCGGACAGAAGTATGGTTACCTATAAATCTGACTCGGCCGTGGTCAGATTCTTTTGCTGTTTCTCATTTAGTAACAGCTGTACAGACTTTGCTACACCGATCTCGACGTATGCTTGGTGTGGTCATTGCTTCGATTCTCGCAGTCGCATCAGTAACTGCAACAGCAGCGGTAGCAGGTCTTGAGTTACACCAAGGAATTCAAACAGCTGATTTTATTCAGGACTGGCATAAAGACTCTCATTTGTTATGGCAACAACAGCGAGATTTGGATGCACAACTTGCTACCGACGTGCTCAATCTTCAACACACCGTTTCCTGGCTTGGAGATCAATTGGCTGTTTTATCTACACGAAGTGTGTTGAAATGTGATTGGAATTCTTCTCAGTTTTGTATAACACCTGTACCATTTAACATGAGTGAAGGATGGGATAAAGTAAAACGATCCTTGACTGGGCCTCAAAATCTCACTACGGAGATTATGGACCTGGAACGACAAATTTTGTCTACTTTTAGCAGGACTTTACTTGATATTACGGGGTCTGATTTGCTGAAAAGTCTTCAAGAGGGAGTGAATAACTCAAATCTATTAGGGCATGTATCCTCACTAATTGGGACTACTTTTGAGAACACTGTGTTTATATTACTTTTATGTTGTGTTGCTTTTCTAGTCTTCCGGCGATGGCGGAAAGGGAAACAACTAAAGCACAAAGCAGAGAAGATCCAGACCATGCTACAATTTATAAAAGCAAATAAAAAAGGGGGAGATGAAGGGTTAATAGGGTAGCAGAGATGTGCCTGCAAACGGGCCTCTCTGCTAGGGTTGGACGTCCTTGCAAACGAGGTGTTCTGCCAAAGAGTCTGGACACAGCCTTGAGTTTAATGGTCCCTTGCAAATGAGGGAGCATTCCCTTCTTGTAATAAAGAGGGAATAGAGGGCTTTGTATAGACTCTGCAGTAGACTAGTATTTTACTCCCCTTTGCTATATGATAACATATATGCACCTGCGCTGTGCTGAAAAGGCTTATTCATGCAGTCTGGAATTCTGCCTAGGGGGCTTTTATAATAAATGGCAATTAGTTTTTTGCCCAGTTCTGTTCCTCCGGCTGGAGTGTGCATGTTGTCTGTCTCTTGTGTGTGTCTTGTTCTGTGTCATTTCACTTGTAATCTCCAACAAACTAATAAAGAGGTTCAGCAAGGTTGCAGGATATAAGATCAATATACAAAAGTGAATTGTATTTTTATGCACTTTTAGTGACCATTCTGAAAATGAAATTAAGAAGATAGTTTCATTTTCAAAGCATCAAACATTATATAAAATACTTAGGAATTAATTTTCAAAGGAAGTACAAACTTGTATTCTGAAAATGACACACTGTCATTGAAAGAAACAAAAGATCTAAATAAATGGGGAAAAATCCTATGTTCATGGATCAGAAAACTCAACACTGTTAAGATGACAATGCTCCCCAAACTCATTTACAGATTCAGTGCAATCTTCATTAGAATCCCAAATAATATCTTTGCAGAAATTGACAACCTGATTCTAAACATTGAGAACTTCCAGATGTTCAAGCTGGATTTAGAAAAAGCAGAGGAACAGAGATCAAAATGCCATAATTTGTTGGATCATAGAAAAAGCAAGAGAGTTCTAGAAAAGCACCTATTTCTGCTTTATTGACTACACCAAAGCCTTTGTCTGTGTGGATCACAGCAAACTGTGGAAAATTCTTCAAGAGATGGGAATGCCAAACCACCTTATCTACCTCCTGAGAAATCTGTATGTAGGTCAAGAAGCAAGAGTTAGAACTGGACATGGAAAAATGGATTGGTTTTAAATTGGGAAAGGAGTACGTCAAGGCTGTATATGGTCACCCTACTTATTTAACTTCTATGCAGAGCACATCATGTGAAATGCTGGGCTGGATGTAGCACAAGCTGGAATCAAGATTGCCAGGAGAAGTATCAATAACCTCAGATATGCAGATGGCACCACCCTTATGGCAGAAAGCAAAGAAGAACTGAAGAGCCTCTTGATGAAAGTGAAAGAGGAGAGTGAAAAAGCTGGCTTAAAATTTAACATTCAAAAAACTAAGATCATGGCATCTGGTCCCATCACTTCATGGCAGATAGATGGGGAAACAGTGGGCTCCAAAATCACTGCAGATGGTGACTGCAGCCATGAAATTAAAAGACGCTTACTTCTTGGAGGAAAAGCTATGACCAACCTAGAAGCATATTAAAAAGCAGAGACATTACTTTGCCAACAAAGGTCCGTCTAGTCGAGGCTTTGGTTTTTCTAGTCGTCATGTAAAGATGGGAGTGTTGAACCATAAAGACAGCTGAGCCCCAAAGAATCGACGCTTTTGAACTGTGGTGCTGGAGAAGACTTTTGAGAGTCCCTTGGACTGCAAGGAGATCAAACCAGTCAGTCCTAAAGGAAATCAGTCCTGAATATTCATTGGAAGGACTGATGTTGAAGCTGAAACTCCAATACTTTGGCCACCTGATATGAATAACTGACTCATTGGAAAAGACCCTGATGCTTGGAATAATTGAAGGTGGGAGGAGAAGGGGGCGACAGAGGATGAGATGGTTGGATGGCATTACCGACTCGATGGACATGAGTTTAAGCAAGCTCTGGGAGTTGGTGATGGACAGGGAAGCTTGGCGTGCTGTAGTCCATAGGATCACAAAGAGTCAGACACGACTGAGTGACTGAACTGATTCTAAAAGTCACATGGAACTGGAAGGGACTCAAAAGAGCCAAGACATTTCTGAAAAAGAAGGAGAAAGTAGGGAGATTCCACTTCCTGATTTCAAACCTTACTACAGAGTAATGTAAACAAGACAGTGTGGTTACTAGTACAAGAATGGACATAGATCATGGAATACAACTGACAATCCAGGAATAAATCCATACATGTATGATCAACTACAGCGGCCATGACCATTCAAAGTGGAAAAATAGTCTTTTCAACAAATGTTCTGCAAGTACAGAGGGCTTTATGTGATGCTGTGTGTGGTCATCATGTTGGGGCTCACAGAGTCATATCTGGATGAGTTATTTCCACTCAGAGAGGAGTGGGTGTAGTAGACTTTATCCTGGGCACCAGCCTGTGGGGCAAAAGGTGGCATGCTCTCACATCATGCTAATTCTTGACTAGTCTATGAAACATAGCTAAGTTCTGAAAAGAGGCAAAGATCTCACTGGGACTGCTTAAAGCTCCCCCACCCCGGGTGATGGAACCTGTGATACACATAATAGGAAAGCTTAACTTCCTGCTTCAGCTGTGCTTGAAGGATTTTAAGAGGAATCTATAACAATCTCTGAAAGGATGTCTCCAGTGCTACTTGGCAACCAGCCATTGTTGGGGAAGAGCTGGTATCTGTAAAGATAAGCAAATAGAGAAATTTCACCTATAAAAAAGTTACCAGTTATAAGAAAAGCATACGAACTTGGAAATGGATTTATAAAACATCAACAGAAAATTTTACAAAATTCCCAACTTTCTGTTTTTAAGAAGCTTCAAGAGGACATTGGAAAGATTGCATGGAGATTAAAAACATCACTGAATCACAAATATTAATGGAGGCAATGAACAGTAGATGAGGTAAACCAGAAAAACAAGGTTGAAGATAAAACTGAGATATCTCCCAGAACCGAGAGGAAAAGGTAAAATAATAAAAATAATAAGAGATTCTAGGGATAGAATCTGGGGTAGAAAGAAATCCAAGAAGTTTGGAATAGAAAAGTTGGAGTAGAAGAAATAATTAAAGAAATGAAAGCTTTCTTAAGCTAAATATTTACAGAGACCCAAGCTACCCCTCATATTAATCTGGTGAATACAGGATTTATACTGTTTATGTAAAAAGAAGTATGAGATAGAGAAATGGAGGGGTGTGCCCAATTTCTCACCTCTATATGACAGACAGCTAAAGGCAGAGCCCTGACTTCTGACTTTCAGAGCAGTGTCCTTGGCATGGGTATGCTGTGCAACTTGTCACGGAGGCTTTTAAAAATCTCTTATTCTGCAATAAATTCATCTGCTAATTAATTCAAATGAGGCCCCGAAATAATAGGAATATGATTATTTAGCATGAATTTGTAAGAATGTTCTCATTTCAAGAGCCAAAATGAGGATTATCCCAGGAAAAATGCTATGCTTACCTGTTACTGTCCCTTCCATTAGCCTCTAAACTATTCCAAGACTTAATGAAGAGTTTATTTTAGAACTATCTTTTTCTTTGGAAGGATTCTTTCAGGAGCTGTCAAATCCATTTTCATGACTTTGCTTACAGTGAATTTGAGATTATAACCTTATCTGGGGAAGAATAAAAGCCCACTGCATGATATAGCATAAGCACAGACATTTGGTAATGGAAAACAATCATGGTAGCTAAACATCTGAGTAGCCAGCTCCTGCAGGACCAGCACCCAGTATGCACTTAGCAGATTCAGAGGTCAGGTCTCATGTCTGCATCAGAGCTGACTCATCAGCACAGCATAGTCCATGCTCTAATGATCAGGACTCACTACTCTGACATATCATCTTTTGCTAACCTCACTGGCTTTCTACAGGTCTTTAGCTCCAATAGGACCAAACTACAGACATCCTTGAATACCTGCCCTGTCCCCATCCCCAAGTCTAGAAAAGTACATGTTTGATATGTATAGCCATTTTGTTTTTCCAAACCTGTCTAAGGCTTTTATTCTTACTTATCCTCTTTAAGCACCATATTTGGGCTTCCCAGGTGGCGCTAGTGGTAAAGAACCTGCCTGCCAATACAGCAGACATGAGATGCAGGTTTGATCCTTGTGTCAGAAAAATACCCTGGAGGAGGGCATGGCAACCCACTCCAGTATTCTTGCCTGGAGAACCCTATGAACAGAGGAGCCTGGCAGGCTATATCCACACGGTCACATAGAGTCAGACATGACTGAAACGACTTAGTACGCGTGCACCGTATTTGGCCTCTTCCTTAAGTCAGCTGGATGCCTCTAAACCATAAGGTTGCCATCTAACGTAATCTGTACCTGAGATCTAACATCTGTCCTTGTACTCAGAGCTTTGAGCATTTTCATCATGTCCAGCTGTTCCTGGGTTAAGTTCAGGAAGGGTGGTGGCTATACATGAAGAGACTGCATCCTGGCTCTCAGTTCAGTTCAGTTCAGTTGCTCAGTTGTGTCTGACTCTTTGCAACCCCATGGACTGCAGCACACAAAGCTTCCCTGTCCATCACCAACTCCTGGCTCTCACTGGGGCCCAATTTCCTTCTGGCACAAAAATCAGCCCTTTTATGGACAAATATGTGATATGATGATATGATGCTTTTGACATAGTTTTGGGGAAAGGGAAGTTGGTAAAGAATCTGCCAACAACCCAACCTGGGTTCCATTCCTGGGTTGGGAAGATCCCCTGGAGAAGGGCATGGCAACCCACTCCAGTATTCTTGCCTGGAGAATTCCAAGGACAGTCCACGAAGGGACTCAGAAAGACTGCCACAACCCAAGAGCCTTGTTCCCGAGAAGGGGAAACACCCAAGCCTCATCACTGGATTAGACAACTCTCTGTAATTATTTCTTCTGTAAATTATACCCTATTATAAGTCTCAAGGAATGGTCAGTAGTTCTGCTCAAAATAAATGAATGGAACCAGGGCTAGGAATTTAATAATGGAATCTTCCTCAAGCCAAGAATTCCTTTATCTGGGTACTAGGGACCTCTTCCTAATTGAAAGTGTTAAAGACAGTGATCTATTTCTCACACTCAAGTTACTTCTGCCAGACAAGTAAACACAGCTGTCAACAACATGCTCTCACATCTTGTTCTTTTTGTCAGGACACTGGAGTGTGAAAAAAAAGAGAGAGAGTCATATAGCTCACCAATGTCAGGTGTGGACTCTGGCCAGCCCATGTGGTTCAATCCTGTTGGGGCACTCTGCGAGAATGGATGGCTTCTTCCAGGGAGATTCAAAGACTCTGGAGAGGTAATGATCATCTTCCTCCAACACTGGGAGAAAAGGAAAAGAGGCAGAGAGTAAATGAAGAAAAGAGATAACATGCTGTCATTGCCACATTCCGATTTTCCTAATTGCCCATGGACTTTGCTGTGAGCAGACCAAGCAGCCAAAATGCACACAGCTCGGGGAGGTGCCATTCACTTCAAAATCCATGTAAAAAGAAAAGTTTCTCTTGGAATCAGTAGTCTGCAATCTGTACAGCCATATGTGGCAACCATGGCAGAATGGGTTGTCATTCAACAATGTGAAATGAGGACTGTCAGCAGGTCTCAAAACCCCAAATTATACCAGCTGGTCAGCCCACACAGCCTGACATTTCTCCAAAGCAAGGCTTTGTTTTAGCTATATTCTTGCAGGGATGCTTAATTAAAATGCAACTCATGGAGTCTCTGACACCTCACAGCTCTACCCTTTAGACAGTAAAGACCAGTGTTGCATGGGGACTTGGTAGGGCAAGAATATTGTCCCTTTCTTTATTATCCCAGTATCCAGAAATATACTTGGTCCCTCCAGATTTTGTCTACTTTATAAAGTTATCAAATTTACTTAAAATTTGGACATTAATCATATAAATGTTCCATTTTCTTTTGTATTCCACACAAAGTAAGCAAACAGTGCTTAGAAAATTCTCTTAGTGATTTATGGAAACATAAATATAGAAACAAGGATTAGAGAGTATGATACTTCATTCCATCTCCTCATTTTGAATGCAACTAAAAACCTTGGGAGGATGTATAAGTCAGTTTCCCAAGGGCTATAAACAAATAATAGCATGTGGGTTGGACTAGAAAGCCAGTATTTGAAACTAAGCTAATCCTGTGGTGAGTTACCTTTTTTTGTTTGTGGTTCTTGACATCAATAGCAGCTTAAGACTGAGTATGGAGCAAACATACTCCAAAAAGTCTTCTCTAGTCTGAAGAAAGGGGAAAGGGACCCTGAGGATATGAATAAGTGGGGAAATCTTCTATGTTATCATTTACTTCCACCCTAGACTTCCAGGAAATCCTGTTATATCCAGTATGCATGGCAGTGATGGCCAGGAAGGCCCCTAAAATTCTGAGCAAGGGGATTCTTTATGACCAGGAGAAATGTAGCCCAAGAGCATGTGGGAAGAAGACTTATTCCTTTTTTCCCGCTCTGTCCTCCTGCCCCTTGGCTCCAGAGGCAGACATAGTCACAGGAAGCATAAGGCAAAGTGGGAAAATGAAAGCCTAGCTTTATAGCAAAAAGTGTAGGCAAAGGGGGACTCCTGGAAGCCAAGAGGTGTCTGGAAGAATACAGAAAAGAAAAAGATCAAGAAAATGATACCATAAAGTTGTTTATGAACACCTGGACTTATGCACAAACTTTGCTTGTGTGGATCTAATGCTAAACAGAATAGTAAAATCACTGAGAACCAAAATTTGAGAACCAAATTATGGAGTAGATCATTTTATAAGTTTCAGACTAGCCACAGAGTGATTCACATTATCAAAATAACACTGAAAACACCTTGAAAATTTTAACTGACATAAGAAATATAGCTCCTGAAAGCCAGTAAGAACTTTTACCCTAAACTGAATTAGTTACTTGAAAATTTTAATTATTCTTCTTCATAGAAACTAAGGCTCATAATGTAATATTCAAACATCCAAGATACAATCCAGAATTATTTGATATACAGAGAACTATGAAAATCTCAATAACTTATAAGGGGAAAACAATCAACAGATCCCAGCACCAAGATGACATAGTGTTGGAATTATAAAAGATTTTAAAGAAGTTCATATAACTGTGTGCCAAGAAGTGCATGAGAACACTCTTGAAATGAATTGAAAATAATAGCAAATGAAGCAACTGACAAACAACTACTCTCAAAAATATACAAGCAACTCCTGAAGCTCAATTCCAGAAAAATAAACTACCCAATCTAAAAATGGGACAAAGAACTAAACAGACATTTCTCCAAAGAAGACATACAGGTGGCTAACAAACACATGAAAAGATGCTCAACATCACTCATTATCAGAGAAATGAAATCAAAACCACAATGAGGTACACATTCTCACACCAGGCAGAATGGCTGCGATCCAAAAGTCTACAAGCAATAAATGCTGGAGAGGGTGTGGAGAAAAGGGAACCCTCTTACACTGTTGGTGGGAATGCAAACTAGTACAGCCACTATGGAGAACACTGTGGAGATTCCTTAAAAAACTGGAAATGGAACTGCCTTATGACCCAGCAATCCCACTGCTGGGCATACACACCGAGGAAACCAGAATTGAAAGAGGCACGTGTTCTCCAATGTTCATTGCAGCACTGCTTATAATAGCCAGGACATGGAAGCAACCTAGATGGCCATCAGCAGATGAATGGATAATAAAGCAGTGGTACATATACACAATGGCATATTACTCAGCCATTAAAAAGACTATACTTGAATCAGTTCTAATGAGGTGGATGAAACTGGAGCCTATAATACACAGTGAAGTATGCCAAAAAGAAAACACCAATACAGTATACTATTGCATATATATGGAATTTAGAAAGATGGTAACGATAACCCTGTATGCAAGACAGCAAAAGAGACACAGATGTATAGAACAGTCTTTTGGACTCTATGGGAGAAGGCGAGGGTAGGATGATTTGGGAAAATGGCATTGAAACATGTATAATATCATATATGAAACCAATAGCCAGTCCAGGTTCGATGCATGATACTGGATGCTTGGGGCTGGTGCACTGAGACGACCCAGAGGGATGGTACAGAGAAGGAGGAGGGAGGGGGGTTCAGGATGGGGAACACGTGTATACCTGTGGCAGATTCATGTTGATGTATGGCAAAACCAATACAATATTGTAAAGTAATTAACCTCCAATTAAAATAAATAAATTCATATTTTTTAAAAGAAAATAATGGCAGGAAAATAGATACAAAATAGAATACAATGGAAACATTAGGCCTGAAAAAGAAAAAGGCTAAAATTAAAATTTTACATGGGTGGACCTTGAGTGCATTATGCTAAGTGAAATAAGTCAGACAAGAAAGAAAAAGACTGTATGACCTTACTTATATTGAATATGTGAAATCTTGAAAAAGAAGGGTCAAGCTAATAGAGATAAAATAGCCAAAGGCAGGGAATAGGTGGTAGGCAAACTGGATGAGGGAGCCAAAAGATACAAGCTTCCAGTTATAAAATAAGTCCTGTAAAGTATGGCATGGCAACTACAGTCAATAACAGTGCACTGTATAACAGACACAAAGGAAACAAATTGACAGTAATACAATAATAGTGGGAGACTTTAACACCTCACATCAATGGACACATCATCAAGCAGAAAATCAACAAGGAAACAGTGACATTAAATAACACATTAGACCAACTGGACTTAATAGATATCTATAGGACATTCCATTCAAAAACAGAAGAACACATGCTTTTCACATGCACATGTAATGTTCTCATGCTGGTCCACAAAACAAGTCTCAACACATTTAGAAGACAGATATTATACCAAGTATCTTTTCAGATCACAATGATATGAAAGTAGAAACCTATTACAGAAAGAAAAGTGGAAAAAATGCAAATATGTAGAGACTAAACTACATGGTACTAAAACCCCAATAAGTCAACCAAAAAAAATTAAAGAGGAAATCAGAAAACACCCTGAGACAAATGAAAATTAAAAACACACCTTTCCAAAGGCTATGGGAAGCAGCAAAAGCTGTTCCCAAGAGGGAAGTTTATATTAATATAGCCTTACCTCAAGAAATAAGAGAAATCTCAAATAGATAACCAAACCTACCATGTAAAGGAATTAGAAATATAAGAACAAACAAAATCCAAAGTCAGCAGAAGGATGGAAATAATACAGATCAGAGTAGAGATTAAAAAAAAAAACAAACCCACAATATGGCAGATTCATGTTGATGTATGGCAAAACCAATACAGTATTGTAAAGTAAAAACAAAATAAAAAATAAAAAGAATTAGTGAAAAAAAGAGAAAAGACTAATGAAAGCAAGAGCTGGTTTTTTAAAAAGATAAACAAAATTGATAAGCCTTTAGCCAGGCTTATTAAGAGAAAGAGAGGAGCCTTCCCTAGTGGTCCAGTGGCTAAGACTCTGTGTTCCCCATGCAGGGAGTTTGGGTTTAATCCCTGGTCAGGGAACTAGGTCCCACATGCCACAACTAAAGATCCCATATGCCACAACTAAGACCTGGCACAATAAAAATAAATAGATAGATATTTTAAAAAAGAAAAAAAGAGAGAGGATCCAAATACAATAACTTAAAAATTAAAGAGGACAAGTTGCAACTAGTATCAGAGAAGTATGAACAATCATAAGAGAATACTGTGAATAGTTACATACCAACAAACTGGAAAACCTAGAAGGAATGGATAAATTCCTAGAAACATATAATCTTCATAGTTTGAATCAGGAAGAACCAGATAATCTCAACAGACTGATTATTTGTATTGAAACTGAATTGGTAGTCAAAAACTCCCAACAAACAAAAGTCCAAAGCCAGAAGGCTTCACAGGGGAATTCTGTATGTGTGTGCTTAGTCACTTAGTCATGTCCAATTCTTTGCGACCCTTTGGACTGTAGCCCCCCCGGCTTCTCTGTACATGAGAATTTTCAGGCAAGACTACTGGAGTGGGTTGCCATTCCTTCCTCCAAGGGATCTTCCCGACCCAGGGATTGAACTCGCACCCCTTGGGTCTCCTGCATTGCAGCCAGAATCTTTACTTGCCGAGTCATTGGGGAATTCTACCAAACATTTCAGTTCAGTTCAGTTCAGTTGCTCAGCTGTGTCCGAATCTGCGACCCCATGGACTGCAGCACGCTGGGCCTCTCTGTCTATCACCAACTGCCGGAGTTCACTCAAACTCATGTCCATTGAGTTGGTGATGCCATCCAACCATCTCATCCTCTTTTCATCCCCTTCTCCTCCCGCCTTCAATCTTTCCCAGCATCAGGGTCTTTTCAAATGAGTCAGCTCTTTGCATCAGGTGGCCAAAGTATTGGAGTTTCAGCTTCAACATCTAAAGAAGACTTAATATCTAGCCTCAAACTATTTTTTAAAAACTTTTAATATAAATTTATTTATTTTAATTGGAGGCCAATTAATTTACAATATTGTATTGGTTTTGCCATATATCAACATGAATCCACCACAGGTGTACACGTGTTCCCCATCCTGAACCCCCTTCCAACCTCCCTCCCCATACCATCCCTCTGGGTCATCCCAGTGTACCAGCCCCGAGCATCCTGTATCATGCATCAGACCTAGACTGGCGATTCGTTTCATATATGATATTATACATGTTTCAATGCCATTCTCCCAAATCATCCCACCCTCTCCCTCTCCCACAGAGTCCAAAAGACTGTTCTATACATCTGTGCCTCTTTTGCTGTCTCACATACAGGGTTATTGTTACCATCTTTCTAAATTCCATATATATGCAATAGTATACTGTATTGGTGTTTTTCTTTCTGGCTTACTTCACTCTGTTTAATAGGCTCCAGTTTCATCCACCTCATTAGAACTGATTCAAGGGTATTCTTTTTAATGGCTGAGTAATACGCCATTGTGTATATGTACCACTGCTTTCTTATCCATTCATCTGCTGATGGACATCTAGGTTGCTTCCATACCCTGGCTATTATAAGCAGTGCTGTGATGAACATTGGGGTACACGTGCCTCTTTCGATTCTGGTTTCCTCGGTGTGTATGCCCAGCAGTGGGATTGCTGGGTCAAAAGGCAGTTCCATTTCCAGTTTTTTAAGGAATCTCCACAGTGTTCTCCATAGTAGCTGTACTAGTTTGCATTCCCACCAACAGTGTAACAGGGTTCCCTTTTCTCCACACCCTCTCCAGCATTTATTGTTTGTAGACTTTTGGATCGCAGCCATTCTGCCTGGTGTGAAATGGTACCTCATTGTGGTTTTGATTTGCATTTCTCTGATAATGAGTGATGTTGAGCATCTTTTCATGTGTTTGTTAGCCACCTGTATGTCTTCTTTGGAGAAATGTCTGTTTAGTTCTTTGTCCCATTTTTAGATTGGGTAGTTTATTTTTCTGGAATTGAGCTGCAGGAGTTGCTTGTATATTTTTGAGATTAGTTGTTTGTCAGCTGCTTCATTTGCTATTATTTTCTCCCATTCTGAAGGCTGTCTTTTCACCTTGCTTAGAGTTTCCTTTGTTGTGTAGAAACTTTTAATTTTAATTAGGTCTCATTTGTTTATTTTTGCTTTTATTTCCAATATCCTGGGAGGTGGGTCATAGAGGATCTTGCCGTGAATTATGTCGGAGAGTGTTTTGCCTATGTTCTCCTCTAGGAGTTTTATAGTTTCTGGTCTTACATTTAGATCTTTAATCCATTTTGAGTTTATTTTTGCATATGGTTTTAGAAAGTGTTCTAGTTTCATTCTTTTACAAGTGGTTGACCAGTTTTCCCAGCACCACTTGTTAAAGAGATTGTCTTTTCTCTATTGTATATTCTTGCCTCCTTTGTCAAAGATAAGTTGTCCATAGGTGCATAGATTTATCTCTGGGATTTCTATTTTGTTCCATGGATCTATCTTTCTGTCTTTGTGCCAGTACCATACTGTCTTGATGACTGTGGCTTTGTAGTAGAGCCTGAAGTCAGGTGAGTTGATTCTTCTGGTTCCATTCTTCTTTCTCAAGATTGCTTTCTCCAACTATTCTAAAATATTGAAGAGGATAAACATTCCCAAACTCATTCTATGAGACCAGCATTACACTGATACCAAAACCAGACAAAGACACTACAAAAATTGGAAATTACAGACCAGCATCTCTGATGAACACAGATGGAGAAATCCTCAACAGAATATTCTCAAACTAAACTCAAAAGTAGATAACAAAGGATCACGATCCTTTGTTATCATACTGATGCACCATGATCAGGTGGGATTTATCCCAGGGATGCAAGGATGATTCAATATCTACAAATCAACCAATGTTATACACCATGTTAATAAAATGAAGTATAAGGGAATTGATCAAGATGGCAGAGTAGGAGAAAGTAGAACTCATCTACCCCCACAAACACATCAAAAATACCTCTATATGTGCAACAATTGCCACAGAAAACTAACTGGAAATTGGCAGAAAGCCTCCTGTACAAACAAGGCTATAAGAAAACACAAAGTATAAAAATCACATGATCTCCCAATAGATGGATAAAAAGCATTAATAAAAATTCAGTATCCATTCATGATAAAAATTTGTCAAAGTTGGTATAGAGGTAAATTTCTTGAGATAATAAACGCCATTTATGACAAACATACCAAACATCATACTGAATGGGGAAAACCTGATATCTTTT
Organism: Capra hircus; assembly: GCF_001704415.2. Taxonomy (NCBI): domain Eukaryota; kingdom Metazoa; phylum Chordata; class Mammalia; order Artiodactyla; family Bovidae; genus Capra; species Capra hircus. The sequence goes on from NC_030809.1 coordinate 134,714,598, forward strand.
CCTTCAGGATCAAGAACAAGACAAGAATGCCCACTCTCACCATTTTTACTTAACACAGTATAGGAAGTCCTAGCTATAGCAAACAGATAAGAAAAAAAAAACACCAAAATTAGAAGGAAAGAAGTAAAACTGTCATATTTGCAGATAACATGATATTATATATAGAAAACTTTAAAATCTCTGCCAAAAAACTTTTAGAATAGATGAATTCAAAAATATGCAGGACATAAGATTAATATACAGAAATTCACTCCTTTTATATTATATGCTAATAATTAATTATGAAAAAAGAGAAGCAAGAAAACACTATCATTTACAATTGCATCAAAAGAATAAAATGTCTAAGAATAAATTTACTAAGGAGGATAAAGACATATTTTGAAAATTATAAGACATTGATGAAAGAAATTGGAGATGATACAAATATATGGAAAGACATTGTGTGTGTGTATATATATATATATATATATATGAACTGGAAGAAGTAATATTGTTAAAATATCTATACTACCCAAAGGAGTCTGAAGACATAATACAATGCCTATCAAAATATCTATAACATTTTTCACAGAAGAAAAACGAATAAATAATCCTAAATTTGTATAGAACCACAAAAGTCCCCAAATAGACAAATCAATTTTGATAGAAAAGAACACAGTTGGAAGTATTATGCTGTCTAACTTCAAACTAATCTTCAAAACTACAGTAAAAAAAAACAGCAGCATGGTATTGACAAAAACAGACACGTGGATCAATGAAATATCACAGAGAGCCCACAAATAAACCCATGTACATATGGTTAACTAGTCTATGACAAAGGCAGTAAGAATATGCAGTGAAGAAAAAAATCTCTTCAATAAACACTGCTGGGAAAACTGGACAGCTACATGTAAAAGAATGAGATCAGAACATTTCCTCACACCATATAAAGAATAAACTCAAAATGGATAAAGACCTACATATAAGATCAGAAAGTATAAAACTCCTAGAAGAAAATGTAGACAGTATACTCTTTGACATAGGCCTTAGCAAGAATGGGAAATACTAGAGATCTCTCAAGAAAATTAGCGATATCAAGGGAATATTTCATGCAAAGATGGGCACAACAAAGAACAGAAATGGTATGAACCGAACAGAAGCTGAAGATATTAAGAAGCTATGGCAAGAATATACAGAACTATTCAAAAAAGATCTTAATGACCCAGATAACCATAGTGATGTGATCACTCACCTAGAGCCAGACATCCTGGAAAGTGAAGTCAAGTGGTCCTTAGGAAGCATCACTACCAACAAAGGTAGTGGAGGTGATGGACTTCCAACTGAGCTATTTCAAATCCTAAAAGATGATGCTATGAAAGTGCTGCACTCAGTATGCCAGCAAATTTGGAAAACTCAGCAGTGCCCATAGGACTGGAAAAGGTCAGTCTTAATTCCAATCCCAAAGACAGGCAATGCCAAAAAAAATGTTCAAACTAGTGAACAATTACACTCATTTCACCAATACCAAAGTAATGCTCAAAAATCTCCAAGTGAGGCTTCAACAGTACGTGAACCAAAAACTTCCAGATGGATTCCAAGCTGGATTTAGAAAAGGCAGAGGAGCCAGAGAGCAAATTTCCAACATGTTAGATCATAGAAAAAGCAAGAGAGTTCCAGAAAAAAATCTACTCCTGCTTTATTGACTGCACCAAAGTCTTTGACTGTGGATCACAACAAACTGGAAAATTCTTCAAGAGATGGGAATACCAGATCACCTTATCTGTCTCCTGAGAAACATGTATGCAGGTCAAGAAACAACAGTTAGAACTGGACATGGAACAATGGACTGGTTTCAAATCAGGAAAGGAGTACACCAAAGCTGTATATTGTCACCCTGCTTATTTAACTTCTATGCAGAGTACATCATGTGAAATGCTGGGCTGGATGAAGCACAAGCTGGAATCAAGATTGCTGGGAGAAATATCAATAACCTCAGATATGCAGATGACACCACCCTTATGGCAGAAAGTGAAGAAGAACTAAAGAGTCTCTTGATGAAAGTGAAAGAGAGTAAAAAATTTGGGTTAAAATTCGAAATTCAAAAACTAAGATCATGGCATCCAGTCCCATCACTTCATGGCAAATAGATCAGGAAACGATGGAAATAGTGACAGACTTTATTTTCTTGGGCTCTAAAATCACTGCAGATGGTGACTGTAGCCATGAAATTAAAATACACCTGCTTCTTGGAAGAAGAAATATGACCAATCTAGACAGCATATTAAAAAGTAGAGACATTACTTTTCTGACAAAGGTTTGTCTAGTCAAAGCTTTTTCCAGTTTTTCCAGTAGTCATGCATGGATGTAGAGTTGGACTGTAAAGAAAGCTGAGTACCAAAGAATTGATTTATTTTTTCTTTTTTTTTTCTTTTTTTATTTTTTAAATTTTAAAATCTTTAATTCTTACATGCATTCCCAAACATGAACCCCCCTCCCACCTCCCTCCCCACAACATCTCTCTGGTTTGAACTGTGGTTTTGGATAAGACTCTTGAGAGTCCCTTGGAGTGCTAGGAGATCAAACCAGTCAATCCTAAAGTAAATCAGCCCTGAGTATTCATTGGAAGGACTGTTGCTGAAGCTCCAATACTTTGGCCACCTGATGCAAAGAACTGGCTCATTGGAAAAGACCCTGACGCTGGAAAAGATTGAAGGCAGCAGGAGAAGGGGATGACAGAGGTTGAGATGGTTGGATGGCATCACCATCTTGATGGACATGACTTTGAGTGAGCTCCAGGAGGTGGTGGTGGACAAGAAGCCTGGCATGCTGAAGTCCACGGGGTCGCAGAGTCAGAAATGACTGAATGACTGAGTGACTGAACTGAAAATTTATATTATATATATACCACTATATATGATAGTTTTATTATATAACTTAAATTTATATATATATATATATATATATATATGATACCACCCTTATGGCAGAAAGTGAAGAGGAACTAAAAAGCCTCTTGATGAAAGTAAAAGAGGAGAGTGAAAAACTTGGCTTAAAGCTCAACATTCAGAAAATGAAGATCACGGCATCCGGTTCCATCACTTCATGGGAAATAGATGGGGAAACAGTGGAAACAGTGTCAGACTTTATTTTTTTGGGCTCCAAAATCACTGCAGATGGTGACTGCTGCCATGAAATTAAAAGATACTTACTCCTTGGAAGAAAAGTTATGACCAACCTAGATAGCATATTCAAAAGCAGAGACATTGCTTTGCTGACTAAGGTCCATCTAGTCAAGGCTATGGTTTTTCCTGTGGTCATGTATGGACGTGAGAGTTGGACTGTGAAGAAGGCTGAGCGCCAAAGAATTGATGCTTTTGAACTGTGGTGTTGGAGAAGACTCTTGAGAGTCCCTTGGACTGCAAGGAGATCCAATCAGTCCATTCTGAAAGAGATCAGCCCTGGGATTTCTTTGGAAGGAATGATGCTAAAGCTGAAACTCCAGTACTTTGGCCACCTCATGTGAAGAGTTGACTCATTGGAAAAGACTTTGATGCTGGGAGGGATTGGGGGCAGGAGAAGAAGGGGACGACAGAGGATGAGATGGCCGGATGGCATCACTGACTCGATGGACGTGAGTCTGAGTGAACTCTGGGAGCTGGTGATGGACAGGGAGGCCTGGCGTGCTGCGATTCATGGGGTCGCAAAGAGTTGGACACAACTGAGCAACGGAACTGAACTGATATATATATATATATATATATGATATATATGATATATATATCATATATATATATATGATTTGTCTCCTCAGGCAAGCATTTGTGGGTGTGTGAATCCTCAGTCACGTCTGATTCTTTGCAACCTCTTGGATGTAGCCCACTGGGCTCCTTTGTCCATGAAGCTTTCCAGGCAAAAATACTGGAGTATGTTGCCATTTCCTACTTGAGAGGATCTTCCTGACCTAGGGAATGAATCTGCATCTCCTCTGTCTCCTGTATTGCAGGTGGATACTTTACCCACAAACCATCAGGGAAGCCAAAATAAGCAAATGGAACCTCATCAAACTTAGAAGATTTTGCAAAGTGAAGGAAACCAATAAAACGATGAATGGGAAAAAATGTTTCCAGATGATATGTCTGATAAGCAGTTTATATAAGAAATATAAACATCTCATATAACTCTGTATCAAAAAACTCCAAAACACCCAATTTAAAAAAGGGCAGAGGACCTGAATAACCATTTTCCCAAAGATGGCATATAGATGGCCAAAAGGAATGTGAAAATATGCTCAACATGGCTAATAGCTAGTGAAATGTAACTCAAAACTACAGTGACCTACACTGTTGATGGGATGTAAATTGGTACAGCCACTATGGAGACTAGTATAGCGATGCTGTTAAAAAAAAACCCAAAACCAAAAACATAAAAACCAGTTCAGTTCAGTCATTTAGTCGTGTCCGACTTTTTGCGTCCCCATGGACTGCAGCACACCAGGCTTTCCTGTCCATCACCAACTCCAGGAGTTTACTCAAACTCATGCCCATTGAGTCGGTGGTGCCATCAAACCATCTCATCCTCTGTCATCCCCTTCTCCTCCTACCTTTAAACATTCCCCAAATCTGGGTCTTTTCTAATGAGTCAGTTTTCACATCAGGTGGCCAAAGTATTGGAGTTTCAGCTTCAACATCAGTCCTTCCAATGAATATTCAGGACTGATTTCCTTTAGGATGGACTGGTTGGATTTCCTCGCAGTCCAAGGAACTCTCAAGAGTCTTCTCCAACACCACAGTTCAAAAGCATCAATTATTTGGCGCTCAGCTTTCTATATAGTCCAACTCTCACATCCATGCATGACTACTGCAAAAGCCATAGCCTTAACTAGATGGACTTTTGTTGGCAAAGTAATGTCTCTGCTTTTTAATATGCTATCTAGGTTTAGTTCAGTTCAGTCAGTTCAGTCGCTCAGTTGTGTCCGACCTTTGCAACCCCATGAATCGCAGCACGCCAGGCCTCCCTGTCCATCACCAGCTCCCAGAGTTCACTCAGACTCGCGTCCATCGAGTCAGTGATGCCATCCAGCCATCTCATCCTCTGTAGTCCCCTTCTTCTCCTGCCCCCAATCCCTCCCAGCATCAAAGTCTTTTCCAATGAGTCAACTCTTCACATGAGGTGGCCAAAGTACTGGAGTTTCAGCTTTAGCATCATTCCTTCCAAAGAACACCCAGGGCTGATCTCCTTCAGAATGGACTGGTTGGATCTCCTTGCAGTCCAAGGGACTCTCAAGAGTCTTCTCCAACACCACAGTTCAAAAGCACTAGTTCTTCGGTGCTCAGCCTTCTTCTCAGTCCAACTCTCACATCCATACATGACCACAGGAAAAACCATAGCCTTGACTAGACGGACCTTAGTCAGCAAAGCAATGTCTCTGCTTTTCATAAATTTTCTTCCAAAGAGTAAGTGTCTTCTAATTTCATGGCTACAGTCACCAGCTGAAGTGATTCTGAAACTCCAAAAAACCAAAGTCTGCCACTGTTTCCACTGTTTCTCCATCTATTTGCCATGAAGAGATGGGACCAGATGCCGTGATCTTAGTTATCTGAATGTTGAGCTTTAAGCAAACTTTTTCACTCTCCTCTTTCACTTTTATCAAGAGACTCTTTAGCTCTTCTTCACTTTCTGCCATAAGGGAAGATCTTCGTATCTGAGGTTATTGATATTTCTCCTGGCAATCTTGATTCCAGCTTGGGCTTCATCCAGCCCAGCATTTCTCGTGATGTACTCTGCATATAAGTTAAATAATCAGGGTGACAATATACAGCCTTGATGTACTCCTTTTCCTATTTGGAACCAGGCTGTTGTTCCATTTCCAGTTCTAATTGTTGCTTCCTGATCTGCATACAGATTTCTCAAGAGGCAGGTCAGGTGGTCTGGTATTCCCATCTCTTTCAGAATTTTCCACAGTGTATTGTGATCCACACAGTTAAAGGCTTTGGCATAGTCAATAAAGCAGAAACAGATATTTTCCTGGAACTCTCTTGCTGTTTCTATGATCTAACATGTTGGCAATTTGCTCTCTGGTTCCTCTGCCTTTTCTAAATCCAGCTTGAACATCTGGAAGTTCATGGTTCACGTATTGTTGAAGCCTGGCTTGGAGAATTTTGAGCATTACTTCACTAGCATGTGAGATGAATGCAATTGTGTGGTAGTTTGAGCATTCTTTGGCATTGCCTGTCTTTGAGATTGGAATGAAAACTGACATTTTCCAGTCCTGTGGCCACTGCTGAGTTTTCCAATTTTGCTGGCATCTTGAGTGGAGCACTTTCACAGCATCATCTTTTAGGATTTGAAATAGCTCAACTGGAATTCCATCACCTCCACTAGCTTTGTTCATAGTGATGCTTCCTAAGGCCCACATGACTTTGCATTCCAGGATGTCTGGCTCTGGGTGAGTGATCACACCATTGTGGTTATATGGGTCCTGAAGATCTTTTTTGTACAGTTCTTCTGTGTATTCTTGACACCTCTTCTTAATATCCTCTGCTTCTGTTAGGTCCATACCATTTCTTTACTTTATTGAGCCCATCTTTGCATGAAATGTTCCCTTGGTATCTCTACATTTCTTGAATTTAGTCTTTCCCAGTCTTTCCCATTCTATTGTTTTCCTTTATTTCTTTGCACTGATCACTGAAGAAGGCTTTTTCATCTCTCCTTGTTGTTGTTTGGAACTTTGCATTCAGATGCTTATATCTTTCCTTTTCTCCTTTGCTTTTTGCTTCTCTTCTTTTCACAGCTATTTGTAAGGCCTCTACAGACAGACATTTTGCTGTTTTGCATTTCTTTTTCTTGGGATGGTCTTGCTCCCTGTCTCCTGTACAATGTCAGAAACCTCCATTCATAATTCATCAGGTACTCTATCAGATGTAGTCTCTTAAATCTATTTCTCACTTCCACTGTGTGGTCATACCTGAATGGTCTAGTGGTTTTCCCTTCTTTTTCAATACAAGTCTGAATTTGGCAATAAGGAGTTCATGATCTGAGCCACAGTCAGCTCCCGGGCTTGTTTTTGCTGACTGTATAGATTTTCTCCATCTTTGGCTGCAAAGAATATAATCAATCTGATTTCGGTGTTGACCATCTGGTGATGTCCAGGTGTAGAGTCTTCTCTTGTCTTGTTGGAAGACAATGTTTGCTATGACCAGTTCGTTCTCTTGGCAAAACTCTGTTAGCCTTTGCCCTGCTTCATTCTGTACTCCAAGGCCAAATTTGCCTGCTACTCCAGGTATCCCTTGACTTCCTACTTTTGCATTCCAGTTCCCTGTAATGAAAAAGACATCTTTTTTGGGTGTTAGTTCTAAGAGGTCTTGTCGGTCTTCATAGAACCATTCAACTTCAGCTTCTTCAGCATTACTGGTCAGGACATAGACTTGGATTACCTTGATAGTGAATGGTTTGCCTTGCAAATAAACAGAGATCACTCTGTCCTTTTTGAGATTGCATGCAAGTAATGCATCTCAGACTCTCTTATTGACTATGATGGCTAGTCCATTTCTTCTAAGGGATTCTTGCTGACCGTAGTGGATATAATGGTCATCTGAGTTAAATTCATCCATTCCAGTCCATTTTGGTTCACTGATTCCTAAAATGTTGATGTTCATTCTTGCCATCTCCTGGTTGACCACTTCCAATTTGCCTTGATTCATGGACCTAACATTCCAAGTTGCTATGCAATACTCCTCTTTACAGCATCAGACCTTGCTTCCATCACCAGTCACATGCACACTGAGTGTTGTTTTTGCTTTGGCTCCGTCTCTTCGTTTTTTGGGAGTTATTTCTCCACTGATCTCCAGTAGCATACTGGGCACCTACCAACCTAGGGAGTTCATCTTTCAGTGTTCTATCTTTTTGCTTTTTCATACTGTTCATGGGGTTCTCAAGGAAAGAATTCTGAGGTGGCTTGCCATTCCCTTCTTCAGTGGACCACATTTTGCCACATTTTGTCAGTATATGATCCAGCAATCCCACTCTTGGAGAAAATGATAATTCAAAACGATACATGTACCCCAATGTTTACTGAAGCACCATTTACAATAGCCAGGACATGGAAGCAACCTAAATGTCCATCGGCTGAGAAACGGATAAAGAATATGTGGTACATATATACAATAGAATATTACTCAGCCATAAAAGAACTAAAAAATGCCATTTGCTTCAACATGGATGGACCTAGAGCTTGTCATACTGTGTGAAGTAAGTCAGACAAAGACAAGTATCATATGATATTGCTTATACATAGAATCTAAAGAAATGGTATGAATGAGCCTATTTACAAAACAGAGGTTGAGTCAGAGACGAAGAAAACAAACTTGTGGTTATCAGGGGGAGGAAGAGAGAGTGATAAATGGGGAGACTGGGACTGACATATACACACTACTATATATAGAATGGGCAAGAGAAATGGATTCGATCCCTAGGTCAGGAAAATCCCCTACAATATGAAATGGAAATCCGCTCCAGTATTCTTGCCTGGAAAATTCTATGGACATAGGAGCCTGGTTGGCTACAGTCCATGGGGATCACAAAGAATCAGACATGACTGAGCATAAGCAAACACATATATAGAACAGAGAGGTAATAAGAACCTGCGAATAGCACAGGAGACTCTATTGAATACACTGCAATGACCTACTTGGGAACAGAATCTAAAAAAGAGTGGATACATGTGTATGTATAACTGACTCACTTGTCTGAGCATAAACACAACATTGTAAATCAACTATATTCCAATAAAAATTAATTAAAAAACCACAGTGAGCTATCCCCTCACATCTGTCAGAATGGCTGTTGTCAAAAAGACAACAAATAACAAATGTCGGTGGGGATGTGGAGAAAAGGCCACTGTAATACAGGTTGGTGGCAATGTAACTTGGTACAGTCATTATGGAAAACCACACAGAAGTGAGAGAGTCAATTCCTAGGTAGGTTGATAAGATGTCCAGTTCAGTTCAGTTCAGTTCAGTCACTCAGTCGTGTGTCTGACTCTTTGCAACCCCATGAATCGCAGCACACCAGGCCTCCCTGTCCATCACCAGCTCCCAGAGTTCACTCAGACTCGCGTCCATCGAGTCAGTGATGCCATCCAGCCATCTCATCCTCTGTCGTCCCCTTCTCCTCCTGCCCCCAATCCCTCCCAGCATCAAAGTCTTTTCCAATGAGTCAACTCTTTGCATGAGGTGGCCAAAGTACTGGAGTTTCAGTTTTAGCCTCATTCCTTCCAAAGAACACCCAGGGCTGATCTCCTTCAGAATGGACTGGTTGGATCTCCTTGCAGTCCAAGGGACTCTCAAGAGTCTTCTCCAACATCACAGTTCAAAAGCACCAATTCTTCGGCGCTCAGCTTTCTTCACAGTCCAACTCTCACATCCATACATGACCACAGGAAAAACCATAGCCTTGACTAGACGGACCTTAGTCGGCAAAGCAAAGTCTGCTTTTGAATATGCTATCTAGGTTGGTCATAACTTTTCTTCCAAGGAATAAGTGTCTTTTAATTTCATGGCAGCAGTCACCATCTGCAGTGATTTTGGAGCCCCCCAAAAATAAAGTCTGCCACTGTTTCCACTGTTTCCCCATCTATTTCCCATGGAGTGATGGGACCGGATGCCATGATCTTCATTTTCTGAATGTTGAGCTTTAAGCCAACTTTTTCACTCTCCTCTTTCACTTTCATTAAGAGGCTTTTTAGCTCCTCTTCACTTTCTGCCATAAGGGTGGTGTCATCTGCATATCTGAGGTTATTGATATTTCTCCCGGCAAACTTGATTCCAGCTTGTGTTTCTTCCAGTCCAGCATTTTTCATGATGACTCTGCATATAAGTTAAATAAGCAGGGTGACAATATACAGCCTTGACATACTCCTTTTCCTCTTTGGAACCAGTCTGTTGTTCCATGTCCAGTTCTAACTGTTGCTTCCTGGCCTGCATACAGATTTTTCAAGAGGCAGGTTAGGTGGTCTGGTATTCCCATCTCTTTCAGAATTTTCCACAGTTATTGTGATCCACACAGTCAAAGGCATCCAGGGGTCCTCAAGGAGAGAGGGGTCTGGAATTCTCAAGGAGGAGGAAAGGACAAATGTTTGTTTTTCCTCTACATTCCTTAGGATTATATAACAATAATGTATCCTGCTTGAGCACAGTCTCTGGGAAAACCTTCTGGCTAATCCTGTTGTCTTAAAATGTAAATTATGGGAATGGGTGTAAGTAAGGTCTTTACAACCTCCAGACATACTTTTTATTCACTGTAATAACTAATTAAAATTATATAATTTAATTATTTAAACTAATTAAAAGTATATAACTAATTAAAAGTATATAACTAATTAAAAGTATATAACTAATTAAAAGTATATAACTCCATTGCTAACACTAGTGAGGGGTTACTCTTTCTGTCCCCTTATGATGTCTGTGTCAGAAGCTTTCTCTATCCCTTTTATACTTTAATAAAACTCTATTGCACAAAAGCTTTGAGTGATCAAGCCTCGACTCTGGCCCCAGATTGTGTTCTTCTCTTCCAGAGGCCAAGAATCCTGGCGTCTTTTCATGGGTCAGCAATAACCTTTCAGAAGTTCCTTAAAAAATTAAAAATAAAACTACCCTATGATCCAGCAACTCCACTACTGGATATATATCTAAAGAAAACAAACAAAAAATAATCAAAAAAATATATGCACCCCAATGTTCATATCAGTACTGTTTAAAATTGGCAAGGTATGAAAGCAAACTGAGTGTTCATCAACAGATGAATAAAGAAGATGTGGTAAATATGTATATTAGAATAACAGCCATAAAAAGAATGAAATTTTGCCATTTGCAACAATGGGGATGGGCCTGGAGGGTATTATGCTTAGTGGAATAAGTCAGGAACAGAAAGATAGCTACTGTATATTTTCACTTAGATATGGAATCTAAAACAAAAAACTCAAAGATACAGAAAACACATCAGTGGTTAATAGTGGGGAGAGGATGAATGGAGGGGAAAGATAGGGAAAAAAGGGTTAAGAGGTACCAAAATACTATTTATAAAATCATAGGCAACAAAGATATGTTATACAGTACAGAGAAATATAGTCATTACTTTATAGTAACTAAATATGGAGTGCAATCTATAAAACCATTGAATCACTGTGTTGTATACTTGACGCTAACATAATATTGCACGTAAATCAATCGTACTTCAAAAAAAAATGTAGGTAGAGAAAACACAAGAGAATTATATTTTAATAGTGGGTAGCTCAGCTGGTAAATCAACTTGCAATGCAGGAGACCCTGGTTTGATTTCTGGGTTGGAAAGATTCTCTGGAGAAAGGATAGGCTACACACTCTAGTATTCATGGGCTACCCTCATGGTTAGATGGTAAAAAATCCACCTGCAATGCAGGAGACCTGGGTTCGATCCCTGGGTTGGGAAGATCTCCTGGAGAAGATCTTGGAGGAGGGCATGGCAACCCACTCCAGTATTCTTACCTGGAGAATCCCTATGGACAGAGGAACCTGGTGGGCTACAGTCCATGGGGTCGCGAAGAGTTGGACATGACTGAGTAACTAAGCACACAGCACAGTGCAGATAGTAAATGAACCTCAGTGGAACTAAGATTACTAAAGGTCGTTGGAAGTGGTAAAATGTTGGGAACAGTAGACTGTGATAGGTTATGTATGTATATAATGCTTTTAATGTAGTAGTGTTAGTTGCTCAGTTGTGTACAATCCTTTGCAACCCCATGGACTGGAACCTGGCAGGCTCTTCTGTTCATGGAATTCTCCAGGCAAGGATACTGGAGGGGTGATCATTTTCTTCTAGCAACCAGTATGAAAACTATACAGAACAAAATATTCAAAATTACTACAAATAAATTATGATGGAATCCTAAAAACCATTCATGTAACTTACAGAAAAGAATATTGGGAAACAGAAGAAACAGAACACAAGTAATAAATTGGCAGACTTAAGCCCTAATATAATAATTATTTTACATGTTAACTGTCAAAATATACCATATAAAAACAAACATAAGAAGAATGGATAAAATAAAAAGATCCAACAATGCTGCCTATATGAAATTCAAATCAATGACAGGTTGGAAGTAAAAAGACATGCAAAAAGACATGTGTAAATATTAACCAAAAAAGAAGTGGTCATATTAATATAGTGTAGAATTCAGAGCAAAGAAAACCAATTTTACACAATCTATTTAAGAATACAGGAAAAGAGAATTACTTTCCAACTCATTTTGTGAGGTTCATATTATCCTGTACCCAAACTATGGGAAAATAGTACAAAAGTGAAAACTCCAGCTCAATATCTCTTATGAGCTTAGATATAGAAGATCTGGATAAAATATCAACAAATTAATATAAAATTTTATAAAAAATTATACATTCTATATATACTATATGACTAAGTGGGATTTATTCCAATTAGAGATGGCTGATTCAACATACCAAAAAATTACTATAATCTACCACATCAAGAGGTTAAAGATAAAAACATAAAATGATCACATCAGTAGACACAGAAAAAGCTTTTAAGAAAAGCTAACACATTCATGATTTTTTTTTAAAAAGTCTCAGCAAACTAGGAATAGAGAGGAAATTTCTCAACAAAATTCTACAAAAGTTCTACAGCTAACATCATACTTAAGTGTGAAAAAATGGAAATTTATCCTATTACAACAGGGAACAAGGCAAGGATATCCTCTTTTCCCACTCTTATTCAACACAATATTGGAATTCCTAGCCACTGCAATAAGTCAATGGGAAAAAATCATACAAATTAGGAAATGAAAAATAAAATTGTCCCCACCCATAGAAGATATTACTCTTTACACAGAAAATCCCAAGGAGTTTTTTACAAAAATTTCTGGAACCAATCAATGAATTCTTCAAGGTCACAGGCTATAGCACAAAGACATAAAAGTCAGTAATGTTTTAATATACTAAGGATCAACTTGTGAAAAATAAAATTAAGAACACAATGCTGCTTACAACTCCCTAAGAAAATTAAATGCAAAGATATAAATTCTAAAAAATGTATAGGATCTATATCTTAATCTTATATATAGAAATTTCTAAATAATACACAAAGATACTCAGAGTTAATAAACAAAGTCAGCAAATCTGCATGTACAAGATCAATACACAAGTATCCACTGTATTTCTATACACTAGCAATGAACAAATCCCAAAGTGAAATTAAGAAAGCAATTCTATTTGCAATATCATAAAAAGAATAAAATACATAGGAAATATTTTAACCAAGGATGTGTAAGACTTGTACAGTGGAAATTATAAAACATTGTGAAAAGCAACTAAATAATACCTAAAAAATAAAACAACACCCTGTGTTCATAGATTTGCAAATTTGTTGTATATATAAGAAGGTAATACTCTCCAGAGTAATCTACAGATTCAATTTAAACTTACCAAAATCTCAATGGCCTTCATTTTTTTTTCCCCCAAGAAATGAAACAGCTGACCCTACGATTCATTTGGAACTGCAAGGGACAGCAAACAGGCAACACAACCTTAAAAAATGACAAAAAGGATTCACACACCCCAGCTTCAAAACTTAATAGAAAGTTATGGTAAATAGTGTGATACTGGCAAAAGGACAGACACAAGGACCAATAGAACAGAACTGAGAGTCTGGGAATAAACCTATATGTCTAAGGTCATTTGATTTTTTACAAGAGTGTCAAGATCATCTTGGAGAAGGTAATGGCAACCCACTCCAGTACTCTTGCCTGGAAAATCCCATGGACGGGGGAGCCTGGTAGGCTGCGGTCCACGGGGTCTCTACGAGTCAGACACGACTGATCTACTTCACTTTCATTTTTCACTTTCACGCATTGGAGAAGGAAATGGCAACCCACTCCAGTGTTCTTGCCTGGAGAATCCCAGGGACGGGGGAGCCTGGTGGGCTGCTGTCAATGGGGTTGCACAGAGTTGGACACAACTGAAGCGACTTAGCAGCAGCAGCAGCAAGATCATTTAATGAGGAAAAGAATAGTCTGTTCAACAAATGGTGCTAAGACAATAAGATATCCACATGGAAAAGTTTGAAGTTGGAATCTTACCTCACATAAACCACAAAAATTAATTCAAAATGAATACAAAACCTAAATATAAGAGCAAAAGCTATAAAAGCTCTTAAAAGAAAGTATAAAAATAAGCTTTCATGACCTTGGATTTGGCGATGGATTCTTAGGCATTACACTAAATTCACAAGCAACAAAAGAAAAACTAGATAAACTGGATTACATCAGAATTAAATACTTTCATGCAACAGTAGACATTATCAAGAAAATGAAAGGTAATCTACAGATGGCAGAAAATATTTGTAAATCATTTATTTCATGGGGTCTAGTATCTGCATATGTAAAGAGCTCTGACAGTTGAACAACAAAGAAAAATAACATAGTTAAAAAATGGTCAAAGGACTTGAATAGACATTTCTCCAAAAAAAGACATACAAATGGCCAATAAATATATGAAAATATACTCAACATTAGTCACTAGGAAAATGCAAATCAAACCACAATTAGGTACCATGGTTTTAGAAAAGGCAGAGGAACCAGAGATCAAATTGCCAACACCCACTGGATCATGGAAAAAGAAAGAGAGTTCCAGAAAAACATCTATTTCTGCTTTATTGACTACACCAAAGCCTTTGACTGCGTGGATCACAATAAACTGTGGAAAATTCTGAAAGAGATGGGAATATCAAACCACCTGACCTGCCTCTTGAGAAACCTATATGCAGGTCAGGAAGAACCGGACAGTTCTTCCTAACAGAACAGTTCTAACAGAACAGTTAGAACCGGACATGGAACAACAGACTGGTTCCATTTAGGAAAAGGAGTATACCAAGGCTGTATATTGTCACCCTGCTTATTTAACTTATATGCAGAGTACATCAGAGAAACGCTGGGCTGGAGGAAGCACAAGCTGGAATCAAGATTGCTGGGAGAAATATCAATAACCTCAGATATGCAGATGACACCACCCTTATGGCAGAGAGTGAAGAGGAACTAAAAAGCCTCTTGATGAAAGTGAAAGTGGAGAGTGAAAAAGTTGGCTTAAAGATCAACATTCACTATTTAGAACAGTCAAAAAGTGGAGACAACCTAATGCCAATCAATGGAGGAGTGAATAACAAAAACAAACATATCCGCATGATGGAGCAAAGTGCTGCTGTATGCTACAACAGAGAAGAACCTCAAAAGGATTATGCTGAGTGAAAAGAGCCAGGCACACAAGATGACATACTATAATTCCATTTGCATGAAATATTTATAGGTAATACATAAATCCATAGGAATGAAAATCAGATTAGTGCTTGCCAGGGTCTAGGGAGGGGAAATTGGTTGTGACTGTTTAATAGTTAGGAAGTTTCTTTCTGAGATGATAAGAATGTCTTGGAACCAGACAAAGGTAAGTCCTGCAAAATCTTGTGAATCTACTAAATGCCACTGAATTGTACATTTTAATATGGTTCATTTTATGTTATGTAAATTTCACCTCAATTTTTAAAAAAGTGGATATCAGGGATGATGTGAGACTCAGGGATGTGTACTTCACAAATACTTGATAATAAAGACTGCTATTTATAAAGGGAAAGAATAAGAAACAGGGATTGTTTAAAAGGTATGCTTTATAAACTATTAAGTCATTTTTAAATAGCTGACAATTTCACGGAAAAATCATGGTGTCACTTAGAGAAAAAATCTAATTCTCTTTATATGATTTTGTTTAACTGAGATTGTTGTATGAGAATGTCATGCACCTTTGCAAGTATTAGAATTAATGCTGTCCAGCATCTAACACGATGTTTGACACAGAGTGGGCCCTCACTGAATGGTCATTACTATGGGAGGGGCTTCAGGGCAGCCCTCCCTTTCTTCACTTCTGCCCCATCACCTGCACAGGGGCGGACACTGCAGAGCGGGAAGGGGGAGCCACAGCTTCTGTGGCTCTCAGACACATCACTGCACAATGTTTGTCCTGCAGACTGTATAGGGCAGAGGTGCAAAGGGGGCAGGAAAGGCAAGCTGATGCATTGGAAGAGGAGGTACCAGGTCATGTCTGATGACTATGGCATGTGAGCAGCTTACTTGCACTCCATCTTTGTGTGCATGAGTCTTCCTTTCAAACTGGGCCTGCTTCTTCAACTTCCTCCTCTGCGTCTTCTCCAGCCACAGGTCATCTAAACTGATGTGAGAGTGCTGAGGGATACTCCTGGGTTGTGAAGGAGTCTCCCGGGGGATGTCTTCTGCAGAAATGAAGGGAAGAATCCATGTCCCCACCTCAGCTGTAGAGAATGGCCCCGGAGCTGGCTCAGTGTGAAAAGCTTTCAGACCTTGGAAGCAACTGGGCTTTTTGCCTGGTTGTTCTTCCCACAGCATGTGATTCTAGAGAACAGAGAGGAGAACATATCAAGTGAGCACAGTGTTCTTTCTCTGTTCACTTTCTTTCTGTGTTTTGGTTAATCCCCAAAATACAGATTCCAGTGAAGTACTTTGTTCACAATAATTTTGGAAAATGTGAAGACTAGAAACAGAAGAAACCTTGTTTCTGTTGAAATGTTCTATTTTCAAGACTATTTCAAAGAATCAAGTCTTCCACCTTGATCAAAGAATTAGGTCTTGAAAGTAATTCATTAGAAATATTTTTTAAGGGTCAGTGGTTTGGGCAGAAAGCTCTTGCCTAAACAATGCCCCCTGAGAACAGAATTTGAATGGAGACACGCAGGCATCTGTTACTCCTTACTCAGCACAGACATTAACTAGACGTGTACACACTGCACCTTCCTTTGGCACCTATGCGGCCATACTTTGTCTGGGTTGCTGTCATTCATTCAGGAACCCTAACTGAATTTCAGAGTAACATTTGTCCACACTAACAGAATACTTTGGCTTCATGTTGCACAACCATCTCTCTGTGCTTTCAAATCAAAGGAGCAGAAACCTTTCTTCCCATGTGTTAAGTCTAATGACCACTATCCCCAGTCCCACTCTAGTGGACACCTCCTTCACATCCCCTCTTTGAAATGTCATCCCCAAGTACTTTGTGTATACTATTTGGTGGAAACAAAGGTGAAATTTCTCTTAACTATTTCAAGAGGCTTTTTATATTCACAGATACACACAGACACAGACATACACATGGAGAAAGAAGGGGAAGGGGAGGCATAATTACTACAGAATGGCTTTGGTGTACAGCCTGGGAATTGGGACTTTTCAAAGCTTGGCAAGTGATTCTAATATGCATCCAAGGTAAAGAATAACTGTGTACTTTTGGTACCAATTTTAAAAGTGCTTTACTTAGTTCCCTCTCCTCAACTTCACTCTAGCTAGAAGCCACAGGCATATTATCCATATCCTGTAAATAAGGTAATAGAAACTCAGAAAACTTAAGTGATAACCCAAGTTCACACAACTTTGTGTGTCATTAGACAGTTAATCCTTGGACAACATGAGTTTGAACTGCATGAATCTACTTGTGGATTATTTTCAATAGTAAATACTAGAGCAGTATAGGATCCATGGATGGCTGAATCCCTGGATGTGGAACTGTGAGTATGGAGGGCTGACTGTTAATTTATACTTGGATGTTCCACTATGCAGAGCGTAGGCGCTATTAACCCTGGCACTGTTAAGTGTCAGCTGTACTCTTTCTGATTCTAAATCCCACATCCTTTTCACAATTCTATGTGGTAAAAATTCCTGTTGTTTTACAAGTGGAAATAACATCTGCTTAACTAAGCAAGGGCCACACCTTACGCTCTTTTATAATTCTCAAAGTTCTTGCAAAGGGAATGGAAGTTAGTGATCACATCTTTATGCAAGACTCTCTGTTGTGCATTTTATGTTCCTAAGGCTTTCAGTGAGCAAATGACACAAAGCTTCCTGAAAGGAAGCCAAGCTACACTCATGCTAAGGCTTCCACAGGAATGCGGTTACTGCCACTAGATATGAGCTCACAAACAAAAGAAACCCGGACTTTTCCAATGCACCGTCACCAAGCCTTCTACCAGCTTGTACGGGAGTTATTGGCTGGGACCTCCTGATGTTGTCAATGATCCTCAACTTTTGCTTTATCAGAATTTTAGAACATTACCATTTTCATAGCTTGGCTATAGGGCTTTAGAGGAAGTCCTGGCTGGAGGACGGTGCTCTCTAAGTGCAAAATTTCACCTTTACTTTTTTCCATTAGCTTAATGGAAAACAGCCCCCCTCCCTTCCCATTTCCCCACCTTAGGGGTGCTACTAGGGCCATATATCCATTCACTCACCAAGGAATTTTAATTTTCTCAGTAAAAAAGGTCTTTGCTTTGAGGTTATTAATTAGAACAGTATTTGTAAAACCACCAGCATCACCCAGTATGGTGGGCAGCTTCTAAGATGGCCCCAAAGACCTCATCACCTTGATGAAGGCCCTTGTATGAGCCCTTCCCCTTGAATATAGGCTGGACTTAGTGACTTACTTCTAATGAATGACTTTGGCAGAATGAAATATCATTTCCAAGATTAGGCGATAAAAAGGTTGTCGCTTCCATTTGAGGGTGCCTCTCATGGACCCCTTGCTCTGGAAGAAGTAAGATGATATACTGTGAAAAGGGCCATGGAGAAGCTCATGTGGCAAGAAACTGATGTCTCCAAGTCAACAGCCAGCATGGATCTGAAGCCTGTCAACAGCTACCTTAGTGAGTGTGGAAGCAAGACATCTTGCAGTCTGGCCTTGAGCTGAACACAGCCCTTTGAAAGAGACCATGAACCCAAGCTTAATCAGCTGGTTTTATAGCAATAGGTAGAAACTTGCTAGACCTGCAGACTTTTAAGCCCCATACTATCCAGCAATTCCACTACTGGGCATATATCCTGAGAAAACAATTCAAAAAGACACATGTATCCCAATGTTCATTGAAGAACTATTTACAATAGCCAGGACATGGAAGCAATGTAGATGTTCACTGACTGATGAATGGATAAAAAGTTGTGAGATATATATATATATGAGAAGGCAATGGCACCCCACTCCAGTACTCTTGCTTGGTAAATCCCATGGACAGAGGAGCCTGGTAGGCTACAGTCCGTGGGGTGGCGAGGAGTCGGACACGACTGAGCGACTTCACTTTCACTTTTCCCTTTCATGCATTGGAGAAGGAAGTGGCAACCCACTCCAGTGTTCTTGCCTGGAGAATTCCAGGGACGGCGGAGCCTGGTAGGCTGCCGTCTCTGGGGTCTCACAGAGTTGGACACGACTGAAGCAACTTAGCAGCAGCAGTGTATATATATATATACACCCCACACACACATAAATATATGCAATGGAGTATTATGCAGCCATTAAAAGGAACAAATCTAAGTCAGTTCTAGTGAGGTGGATGAACCCAAAGCATGTTATACAGAGTGAAGTAAGTCAGAAAAAGAAAAACAAATATTGTATATTAATGCATATATATGGAATCTGGAAAAACTGTACTGATGAACTTACTTTCAGGGAAGGAATAGAGACATAGATGTAGAGAATGGATTTGTGGACACAGTCAGGGAAGGAGACAGTGGGACAAGCTGAGAGAATAGCACTGACATATATACACTACCATATGCAAAAGAGATGGGTAGTGGGAAGCTGCTGCATAACACAGGGAGACCAGCCTAGTGCTCTATGACGGCCTAGAGGGGTAAGATGGAAGGGCTGTGAGGAAGGGAGATAAACGTATGCTTATTTCTGATTCACACTGCTGTACAACAGAAATGAACACAAGCAATTATCCTCCAATTAAAAATACATTAAAATATAACTAAGGAGATAAAATCCTTGTTCACTGAAAACTATAAGACTTTGATGAACAAAATCAAAGAAGATAAATGTCACAAGTAAATGTTAAGATGCTTTATGATCATGGATTAGAAGAACTAGTATTGTTAAAATGGCCATACTACTTATAGCCATCTACAGTTTCAATGCAATACCTATCAAAATTCCAATAACATTTCCCACAGAAATAGCACAAACAATCCTAAACTTTGTATGGAATCCCAAAAGATCCCCAATAGGCAAAGCAATTCTTTGTGAAAGAAGAACAAAGCTGGAGGTATTGTGCTTCCTAATTTCAAACTATATAATGAAGTACTCTAATCAAAACAGTAGTGACATAAATGCAGACATATAGATCAGTGTAACAGACAAAAGCCCAGAAATAAACTCACTCATATATAATCAACTAATTTATGACAGACAGGCCTAGAATATATGATGGTGCCAAGAATATATGGTGAAGAGGACAGTTTTCAATAAAGGGTGCTTGGAGCTAGACATCCACATGCAAAAGCATATCTTTTACCGTACACAAAAATCAACCCTAAATGGATTAAAGGCTTGAATGTACAACCTGAAACCATAAAATTCCTAGAAGACAACACAGGGATTAAACTCCTTACATTGGGTATAGTGAAGAATTTTTTGGATTTGACACCAAAAACAAAGGAACAAAAGCAAAAATTTACAAATGGGATTAATCAAACAGTAAAGTTTCTGCACAACAAAGGAAACCTTCAACAATACAAAAAGGTAACAATACTCAATGTGAGAAAGTATTTGCAAATAATATATCCAATAAGGGGTTAATATCAAAAGTATATTAATATATAGAGCGTACATAGCTCAAAAATAAAAAACAAACAAAAACCATCACAATTCAATTAAAAAGTAGATGGGGGCAGATGTGTGTGAATATACACTTTTTCAAAGAAGCCATAGAAATGGCCAATACATACATGAAAAGACACTCAACAGGCCTAATCATCAGGGAAATGCACATCCACACCACAATGAGATATCATCTCACACCTGCTAGAATCATCAAAAAGACAAGAAATACCAAGTGTTGGCGAGTATGAGGAGAAAAGAGAACCCATGTGCAATGTTGGTAGAAATGTAAACTTGTACAGCCACTATAGAAAACAGTATAGAAGTTCCTCAAAACATTAAATGTAGAACTACCATCTGATCCAGAAATTCCACCTTTGGATATTCAAAGAAAATAAGATCAGTAACTTGAAAAGATACATGCACCACTGTGTTCAACTGCAGCGTTATTTGCAATAGCTAAGATACAGAAACAATCAAGGTGTTATTGATAGATGAATGGATAAAGAAAATGTGGTATATATACAATGGAGTATTATTCAGCCTTAAGATAGAATGAAATCTTTCCATTTGTGACAACATAGATGGTCCTTGAGTACATTAGGCTGTTTTCAAAGTAAGTCAGGCACAGAAAGATTTATGATTTATTTTATAATCTCACTTATATGTGGAATCTAAAAACAAAAGCTCATAGATACAGAGAAAAGACTGGTGGTAGCCAGAAGTAGGGGCTGAGAAGGTGCATGAAAGGAGTGAAAGGAGTTAGAAGGTACAAACTTCAAGTTATAAAATAGTTAAGTCTTGTGGATGTAATATGGTGTCCTTGTTGTTCAGTCAGGAAGTCATGTCTGACTCTATACCACTCAATGGACTGTAGCACACAAGGCTCCTCTTTACTTCACTGTCTTCCAGAGTTTGCTCAAATTCATGTCCATTGAGTTGGTGATGCTATCTAAGCATTTCAACCTCTGCTGTACCCTTCTCCTTTTGTCATCAATCTTTCCCAGCAACAGGGTCTTTTCCAATGAGTTGACTCTTTGCATCAGGTGGTCTAAGTATTGGAGCTTCGGGTTCAGCAACAGACCTTCCAATGAATATTTAGGATTTATTTCCTTGCAGTCTGAGGGACTCTCAATAGTCTTCTCCAGTATCACAATTTGAGAACATCCCTTCTTTGGCACTCAGCCTTCTTTAGTCCAACTCTCACATCTGTACATGACTACTGAAAAAGAAAAAACCATACCTTTGACTATGTGGACATTTGTTAGCAAAGTGATGTCTCTGCTTTTTAATATGCTGTCTTAGGTTTGTCATAGCTTTCCTTCCAAGGAGCAAGCATCTTTTAATTTCATGGCTACAGTCACTATCTGCAGTGATTTCAGAACCCAATAATAAGGCCCAATAATAAGTCACTGTTTCCACTATCCCCCCTTCTATTTGTCATGAAGTAATGGGACCAGACGCCATGATCTTAGTATTTTTAGTAATGAATTTCAAGCTAGCTTTTTCACTTTCCTCTGTTATCCTCATCAAGATGCTC
The DNA here is from genome assembly GCF_001704415.2 of Capra hircus. Lineage (NCBI taxonomy): Eukaryota > Metazoa > Chordata > Mammalia > Artiodactyla > Bovidae > Capra > Capra hircus. The sequence goes on from NC_030809.1 coordinate 134,736,822, forward strand.
CTTAGTTTCTCTTCACTTTTTGCCCTTAGAGTGGTATCATTTGCATATTTGATGTTGTTTATATTTCTCCTGGAAATCTTGATTTCACCTTGTGATTCATCCAACCCAGGATTTTGCATGATGCACTCTGCACAGAAGTTAAATTAGCAGGGTGACAATATACTCATTGTAGTCCTTTCCCAATTTGAACCAGTTAGTTGTACCATGTCTGGTTCTAACTGTTGCTACTTGACCCACATAACAGGTTTCTCAGAAGGTAGGTAAGGTGGACTGGTATTCCCATTTCTTTAAGAACTTTCCAGTTTTTTGTGATCCACACAGCCAAAGGCCTTAGTGTAGTTGATGAAGCAGAAGTAGATGTTTTCCTGGAACTCTCTTCCTTTCTCCAGATCCAATGAACGTCGGCAATTTGATCTCAGGTTCCTCTGCCTCTTTCAAACAGAGCTTATAAATTTTGAAGTTCTCAAATATGTACTGCTGAAGCCTAGCTTGAAGGATTTTGAGCATGGCCTTCCTATAATGGCATGTGAAATGAGTACAATTGTATGTAGTTTGAACTCTCTTTGACATTGCCCTTCTTTGGTATTGCAATGAAAACTGACATTGTCCAATCCTGTGGCCATTGCTGAATTTCCAAATTTGCTGACATACTGAGTGCAGCACTTTAACAGCATCGTCTTTTAGGATTTTAAATAAGTCAGCTAGAATTCTGTCACCTCCACTAGCTTTGTTTGAAGTCATGCTTCCAATGGCCCACTTGACTTCCTAAGGCCACTTGACTTCACACTCTAGGATGTCCAGCTCTAGGAGTGACTACACTGTGGTTATCTAAGTCATTAAGACCTTTCTTGTATAGTTCTTCTGTGTATTATTACCACCGCTTCTTAATCTCTTTTGCTTTTGTTAGGTCCTTACCATTTCTGTCCTTTATCATGTCAATCTTTGCATGAAATGTTCCCTTGATATCTCCAATTTTCTTGAAGAGATCTCTAGGCTTTCCCACTCTATTGTTTTCCTCTATTTCTTTGCATCATTCATTTAAGAAGGCCTTATTATCTCTCCTTGCTATTCTCTGGAACTCTGCATTCAGTTGGGCATATCTTTCCCTTTCTTCCTTACCTTTCACTTCTCTTCTTTCCTCAGATATTTGTAAAGCCTCCTGAGACAATCGCTTTGCCTTGTTTCATTTCATTTTCTTTGGGAAGGTTTTGGTCACTGCCTCCAGTACAAGTTACAAACCTTTGTCCATAGTTCTTCAGGCACTCTGTCTACAAGATCTAATCCCTTGAATCTATTCATTATCTCCATTGTATCAAATAAGAGATTTGATTTAGGCCATACCTGAATGGCACAGTGGTTTTCCCTACTTTCTTCAATTTAAGTCGAAATTTTACAATAAGGAGCTCATGAACTGAGCTACAGTCAGTTCCAGGTCTTGTTTTTACTGACTGTATAGAGCTGCTTCATCTTTGGCTGCAAAGAACATAATCAATCTGATTTTGATATTGCCCATCTGGTGATGACCATGTGTAGAGTCGTTTCTTAGGTTATTGGAAAAGGGTGTTTGCTATGACCAGCATGTTCTTTTGACAAAACTCTGTTAGCTTTTGCCCTGCTTCATTTTGTACTCTAATGCCAAACTTGCCTGTTATTCTGGATATCTCTTGACTTCCTACTTTTGCATTCCAATCCCCTATGATGAAAAAGGACATTTTTTTGTTGTTGTTGGTTTTAGTTCTAGAAGACATTGTACTGCATAGAACCTGTCAATTTCAGCTTTTTTGGCATCAGTGATTGGGGTATAGACTTGGATTACTGTGATGTTTAATGGTTTGCCTTGGAAATGAACTGAGATCATTGTTATCTTTGAGATTGCACCTAAGTACTGCATTTTGAATTCTTTTGTTGATTATGGGGTCTATTCAATTTATTCTAAATGATTCTTGCTCACAGTAATAGATATAATGATCATCTGATTTAAATTCACCCATTCCTGTCCATTTTAGTTTACTGATTCCTAAGATGTTGATATTCAGTCTTGCTATCTCCTACTTGACCAGGTTCAATTTACCTTGTTTCATGGACCTAATATTTCAGGTTCTTATGCAATATTGTTCTTAACAGCACTGGACTTTCACCACCAGACATATCCACAGCTGAGCATCATTTTCCCTTTGGCCCAGCCACTTCATTCTTACTGGAGCTTTTGGCAATTTCCCTCTGCTCTTCCCCAGTAGCTTACTGGACACCTTCCAACTTGAGGGACTCATCTTCCTGTGTCATTTTTTTCTTTTGCATTTTCATACTGTTCAAAGGGTTTTCCAGGAAAGAATATTTGAGTGGGTAGCCATTTCCTTCTCCAGTGGACCCTGTTTTGTTAGAACTATTCACTATGACCCATTCATCTTGGGTGGCTCTCCATGGCATGGCTCATCGCTTCACTGAGTTATGCAAGCCCCTTCACCATGACAAGGCTGTGATCCATGGGAGGGGGGCATGTACTATACACCATGGCAATTACAGTTAACACTGTATTGCGTATTTGAAAGTTGCTAAGAGAGTAAATTTTAAAAGTTCTAATGACAAGAAAAAGAATTCTAGCTGGGACTTCCCTGGTGGTCCAGTAGTTGAGAATCTGCCTTGCCACACAGGAGACATGGATTGATTTCTTGTTGGGGAACTAAGATCCCACATGCTGCAGAGCAACTAAATTTGTGCACTGCAACTACTGACCCATGCACCACAAATAGAGTCTGTGTGCCTCAATGAAAAAGATCCTTCAGGATGAAACAATGATACTATATGCTGCAACTAAGTCCAGATGCAGCCAAATAAATAAATAATATTAAAAAATAAAATATGTAATGGCTTAGAATTTCCCAAATGTGAGGAGAGATTTTGATAACCTAGTTCATGAAACTTACAGGTTACCAAACAAAATCTAGTTAAACAGAACCTCTCCAAGACACATTATAATAAAACTGTCAAAAATCAAACACCAAGAGAGAATCTTAAAATAATCAAGAGAAAATAAGCTTGTAACTTACAAGGGAATCTCATAGGGCTACTAGTGGATTTCTCAGCAGAATCTTTGAAGGCCAGAAAAGAGTGGGATGATATATTCAAAGTGTTGAGAGTAAAAATCTGCCAACCAAGAATACTCTATCCAGTAAAGTTATCCTTCAGAAATAAAGGAGAGATAAAGACTTCCAGAAAAACAAAAGCCGAGATCACTATTAGACCTACCTTATAAGAAATTTAGAAAGGAATTTCACAAGCTGAAATGAAAGTATACTAATTGCTAACATGAAAACATGAAAATGTACAACACACTAGTACATTTTAACTGGTAAAGTTATAGTCAAATTAAGAATACTGTAATATTGGAATATGGTGGTGTATTAGTCATTTAAATCCAATATAAAAGTTAAAGGACAAGAGTATTAAAAAAACTAGTTACAATAATTTGTTAATAAAAGTACAATATAGAAAGAAGTAAATTATGACATCAAAAACATAAAGAGGCAGGGAATGAAAAGGTAGAGGTTTTGTATATGATTTAAGTTGTTATTAGCACAGAAGAAAATGTAACCCTCCTTGTTAACCTCAGAGCAAAAACCTACAGTAGATGTAAAAAAGGTAAAGAGAAAGGAATCAAAGCATACCATGATGGAAAATCATCCATTCACAAAGAAAGGCAGAAAGTAACAAAGGAACTACCAAACCCCCAGGAAGCAATTAACAAAATAGGATTAATAAGTCTCTATCAGTAAATACTCTAAATATAAATAGATTAAATTCTCTAATCAAGAGTCAGAGAGTGGTTGAACAGATCAAAAAAGAAAGAAATTTTTGCTGCTTATAAGAGACCCAATCAGATTCAGGGTCACATAGGCTCAGAGAAAAGGGATGAAAAAATATATTCCATGTATGTAGAAATCAGAAGACAGCAGAGTAGCTATACTTATATCAGACAAAATAAAGCTAAAAATTGTAATGAGGTAAAGATACTTTCATAATGATAAAGAGCTCAATTCATGAAGAAGATATAATAGTCATAAATATAAATACACCAACACTGGAGTATCTAAGCATACTAAAGCAATATCAGAAAAACATATCAGAAGGGAAAAGCAGACAATAATACAATAATTGTAGAAGATTCCAATACCCCACTTAAAACAATGGATAGGACATCCAGAAAATCAATAAGAAAATGTTGGATCTGAACTATACTTTTAGACCAAATGGACCAAACAAACATATTCATAACATTTCATACCACAGTGGCAGAATACACATTGCTCTCAAGTACACACAGAACATTCTCCAGGATAGATCATATGATAAATCAAAGAAAAAAAATCTTAGCAAATTTAAGAAAATTGAAATATTACCAGATATATTTCTAGACAATATTATGACTAAAAATCAATAACAGAAGAAAAACTGGAAAGCTCACAAATATGTGGAAATCAAATGGCACAGTCCTGAACAATCAGTGAGTCAAAGAAGAAATAAAAACTGAAGTAAAAATATATTGAATGAAATGAAAATGGAAACATAATACTCCAAGTCCTGGGTGGTGCAGCAAGAGCAGGTCTTAGAGGGAAATTTACAATTATAAATGCCTACAGTAAGAAAAAAATCTCAAATAAGCAACTTAATTTCATATTTCAAGGAACCAGAAAAAGAAGAACAAGAAATTGAGCCTGAGTTATCAGAAAGAAAGAAACAACAAAGATCAGAGCAGAAACAAATGAAATGGAGACCAGAAAAACAATAGAAAAGACAAGGAAACTAAGTGTTGATTTTTAGAAAAGATAAACAAAATTGACAATCCTTTAGCTAGACTAGGATAAAAAGAGCAAAGGCTCAAGTAAAATCAGAAATGAAAGAGCTGACATTACAGGTGATACCACAGAAATAAAAAGGATCATTGGAGACTATTATTGACAGCTATATGCAACTGAACTGAATATACCTAGAGAAAATGGATTGGAGAAGGCAATGGCACCCCACTCCAGTACTCTTGCCTGGAAAATCCCATGGACGGAGGAGCCTGGTGGGCTGCAGTCCATAGGGTCGCTAAGGGTAGGACACAACTGAGCGACTTCACTTTCACTTTTCACTTTCACACCTTGGAGAAGGAAATGGCAACCCCCTCCAGTGTTCTTGCCTGGAGAATCCCAAGGATGGGGGAGCCTGGTGGGTTGCCGTCTATGGGGTCGCACAGAGTCAGACACGACTAAAGCGACTTAGCAGCAGCAGCAGCAGCAGAGAAAATGGATAAATTCCTAGAATCAGACAACCCACCAAGACTGAATCATGAAGAAATAGAAAATCTGAGCAGACCAAGTCGTATATTTCCCAACATAAAAGAGCTCAGAACCAGATGGTCTCATCAGTGAATTCTTAGTTCAGTTCAGTGGCTCAGTTGTGTCTGACTCTTTGTGACCCCCATGGACTGCAGCAAGCCAAGCTTTCTTGTCCACTGTTAACTCCTGGAGTTTGTCAAACTCACGTCCATTGAGTTGGTGAATTTGATCAAACATTTAAAGAAGAACTAATGCAAATTCTTCTTAAACTTTTCAAAAAATTGAAGAGAGAACACTTACAAATTCACTTTACAAAACCAGTATTACCCTGATACACTTCAACAAAGAAATTTATCTAAACAACCACATGCAGAAAAATGAAATTGGACCCCATCTTACACTACTCACAAAATTAACTTGAAATGAATTAAGCACATAAACATAAAACTGAATACAGTAAAGCCTCTAGAAAAAAGGGAAGAAGCTCCTTGACATTGGTCTTGGCAATGATTTTTGGATATCACACCAAAAGGACAAGAAACAAAAGTTAAAGTCAGCAAGTGGGCTATATTAAATTAAAAAGCTTTGCACAGCAAAAACAAATAAAAAATCCAATCACCTAAATGATAAGGCAATCCACAAAATAGTAGAAAATATTTGCAAACCATATATTGGAAAAGACATTAATATCCAAAATATATAAAGAACTCATACAACTCAGTAAAAAAAAGAACCAAACAATTTAATTGAAAAATGGGCAAAGAAACTGAATTCATATTTTTTTTCCAAAGAAGACATACAAGTGGACAACAGGTACATGAAAAGATGCTTAACATTACTAATCATCAGGGAAATATAAATCAAAACCGCAATGAGATATAACCTCACACCTATTAGAATAGCTCTCATCAGGAGGATAAGTATTGGTGAGGATGTGAAGAAAAGGGAATCCTTGTGCACTACTGATGGGAATGAAAATTTGTTCAGCTACTATGAAATCTAGTATGAAGGTTGCTTACAAAATTAAAAATAAAACTACTCGAAGATTCATCAATACCATTTCTGGGCATATAGCCAAAGGGAATGGCAATAGGATATCAATGAGTTGTCTGCACTCTCATATTCAAGACAGCATTATTCATAATAGCCTATTTAGACATCCCTCAATGAATGAATGGATAAAGAAAATGTGGTATATATTTCAGTTATGAGAAAGGACATCCTGCCATTTCCAACAAGAGTGCAAAATGTTGAGATAAATGAGACAGAGAAAGACAAACACTGTACAATATCATTCATATGTAAAATCTGAAAAGCTGAATTTGTAGAATCAGAGAGTAGAATAGTGGTTACCAGGGGCTGAGGGGCAGGGTAATTTTGGAGATTTTGTGTAAGGATATAAACTTGCCACTAGAAGATGAACAAGTCCTGGAGATCTAATACACAGCATAATGATTGTAGTCAGCAATACTGTATTATAAATTGCAAAGTTGCTAAGGGATTAGATCTTAAATGTTATCACAACAAAAAGAAATGAAAATTAGGTGACATGATAGAGATGCTAGTTAACAGTGGTAATCATATTGCAATATAAAATGCAATCTATAATATATAATTCTATCAAACCAACATGTTGTACAGGTTAAAGTTATACATGTTCTAATTTATTTCATAAAAAGAACTCTCAAAAACAAACAAACAAACAAAAAAAGAACTCTCAAAACTCCACTGTAAAAATCAACAGTTCAGTTAGAGAATGAGCAAAAATATGGAGAGACATTTCACCTAAGAAGATACATAGGTATGGCAAATTCTATAGACTGAATATTTGTGTCCCCCCAAATTAATGTGTTGAAATCCTAACCTCTTAAGGTGATGATATAAGCCATATGGGGCCTTTGGAGGTAATTCGGCCATGAGGGCAGAGCCCTCTTGGGTGGGATTAGTGGCCATTGAAGTGCTGTTACAGTGAAAAGGGCCACCTAGGAAGAGAGCTCTCAGCAGACACTGAATCTGCTAACATCTCAATCTTGGATTTCCTGGTCTCCAGGACTGTGAGAAATAAATTTCTGTCCTTTTTTAAAGCCTATGGTGTTTTGTTACAGCAGCCTGAGCTATATGAAACAAGCACATGAGGCACACGGAAAAAGCTCAACAGCACTGGCCCTTGTGGAATGTTATGTCAGAGTCACGAGACCACTACACGCTTGTCAGTGCAGGTAGAGCGAAAACATTGAACGTTTCAAATGTTGGCAAGGATGCAGAAAACATTATGGTGAAATGGTACGCCATGCTGGAAAAAAATTGACACTTAAAAAAAAAACTAAACATATGCATATCATGCAACTCAGCAGTCACACTGATGGGGCATTTATCCCAGAGGAATGAAAACCTTTGCTCACCCAAAAACCTCTTCAAAAACCTTCATGGGAGCTTTATTTGTGACAGCCTCAAGCTGGAAGTGACCCAAATGTCCTTCAACGGGTAATTAATTAAGGAAAATATGGTAAAGTCATTCAATGGAATAATAATCAGCAGTAAAAAGGAATGGACCACACAACTCAACAGAAATCACTGGATTTATGCTGAGTGAAAAAAAGCAAATCTCAGATGGTAATATTTTTGAAATGACAAAATCAGAGAATGGAGATCAGATTAGTGGTTGAAAGTGGTTATGGAAAGGGAAGAAAGTTTTGACTGCAAAGGAGTGCAGTCTGAGGCTGGTGGAATAGTATACGTCTGGTGGTAGTTGTCACATGAATCTACACATGTGATAAAATGGTGCGGAGGTACATACACACATGTTCTTTCAGTGTCAGTTCCTGGCTTTGATGTTGTTCTATAGTGATATAGCATATTACTTTTGGGGAACTGGGTAAAGGGAACACTGAGGCTCTCTGTATTAAATTTCAGCTTCCTGTGATCTATAAATATTTAAAAATGAAAGTTTAAAAAGAACAAGAGGGAGTAAGAAAAAGCAATTGTAGTTAAATGTATTAACAAAACTGAATCAAAATAAGAATATAAAACTTCAGCAACAATATCAAACCAAAACCAAGAATTATAAGATTATAATGCTCATTATTCATGGAGATTAGGAGAAATATAAAAAACTAGCAAAAATAGTGTAGCCTTTTTGGAAGGCAATCTGGAATCTATTAAAATTCTTATAATCATCACCCATCCCACTACTAAGCTTCTGTTTACTAAAATGTATCTATCTGTATGGTTATACATAAAATGGGGTTTTCTAAATCAGTATTTGTAATTTCCAGTAATTGGAAACAAAGTGTGTCATTATCCACAGGTGAAATGAGCAAATTTTTATACACTTATACCATGGAATAGTAAAGTTGCTCAGTCTTGTCTGACTCTTTGCCACCCCATGGACTGTAGCCTACCAGGCTCCTCTGTCCACGGGATTTTCCAGGCAAGAATACTGGAGTGGCTTGCCATTTCCTTCTCCAGGGAATCTTCCTGACCCAGGGATCGAACCCAGGTCTCCAGCATTGCAGATAGACGCCTTACTGTCTGAGGCACCAGGGAAAGTTAGATTATACCATGGAATATTATGCAGTTATTATTTAGAATTACAAGTTCTGTGAAGACACTTCCATGAATGTGAATGTTATTAGGTGGTAAATGTAAAACACAGGAAAGGTGTTTGTATAGGTGTGTATGTATGTACACACATGTATGCATCTGTTTGTGATTATAATACCTTGGAGAAAATATAGAATGTAATTCACTAGCTTGTAGGCTCATGTTAATGGAGGCCACTGTGCAGTGATGCTGAGGTGGGAGGACAGCAGGGAAAGCATCTGTGATAACACAACACAAATGAGATCCTGTTTATATCAAATTGTGTTTGTGGCTTTGTTAGAGTGTGTTTGTATGAAAGGAAGAACAAAATGATGGCCACCAAAATGTTAGGATGACTACCAGAAAAGTGTACGATTTATTGAGGAGTGAGGAAGGGGTAGGGACTGCATGGGGTGGATGAGGATGGGAACTGGACCTCTGGCGTGTTTACAATACAGCTGTATATTCTTGATGGCTTGGCCGCTGTCACCAGTGTAGTTGTCTGCTTCGGGAAGTGAGGGCAACAAGAGCAAGAAGAATCTTTAAGAGCTGCCTCACATTGTGACATGTCTGATCCCTTGCTGCAGTCGCTACAGCATGAACAAGAGATCAAACCCTGAGCCTTTGGAGTGGGAGCACTGACTCCAAGACCCTCAACTAACAGAGAACTAACCCTAGGGAGTATCAAATAGAGAACTCACACAAAGGAAACCACTTGAATACAAGACCGGGCATCACCCAACCACCAATGGCACTCTGTGCAGGACACCTCATCTAAACAACAAACTAAACAAAAATACAAACCCAATCATCAGACAGGAGTACCACCTCACTCAGCCTTGCCCATTAGAGGAAAAACAAACAAACAAAAACTCAGCACAAATCTCACTGTATGTGAAGCTCACACAAACCACTGGACCAACCTTAGGAAGGCAGAAACCAAAAGGGAGAAAGAATTCAACCTTCTTCAAGGGAAGAATTCAACTTTCCCTGAAGCCTGGGAAAAGGAGACCTCAAACACTTAACTTAAAAAAAAGAAAAGAAAAGGCAGAGAAATACTGCACAAATGAGAGTACAAACTAGAAACACAAAAGTCCAAATAAATGAAAAGGAAGCAGGAAAATTGCCTGAAAAAGAATTCAGAATAATGATAGTAAAGATGATCAAAAACCTTGAAACAAAATGGAGAAAATGCAAGAATGAATTAACAAAGACATAGGAGAATTAAAGAATAAGCATACAGAGATAAACAACACAATTACTGAAATTAAAAATACTCTAGAAGGACTCAATAGCAGAATATCTGAAGCAGAAGAACAAATCAGTGAGCTGGAAGATTAAATGATGGAAATAACTTTTGAAGAGCAGAATAAAGTAAAAAGAATGAAAAGAGCTGAGGACAATCTCAGAGACCTCTGGGACCTTATCAAATGCATCAACATTTGAATTATAGAGGTCCCAGAAGAAGAAGAGAAGAAAAAAGGGTATGAGAAATTTTTTGAAGAGATTATAGTTGAAAATTTCCCCAACATGGAAAACAAAATAGTTGGTCAAGTCCAAGAGACACAAAGAGTCCCATAAAGGATAAACCCAAGGAGAAACACACCAAGACACATACTAATCAAACTAACAAAGACTAAACACAAGGAAAGAATATTAAAAGCAGCAAGGGAGAAGCAACAAGTACTATACAAGGGAAACCCCATACACTTTACAGCTGATCTTTCAGCAGAAACTCTGCAGGCTGGAAGGGAATGGCAAGATATATTTAAAATATTGAAAGGGAACAATCTACAACCAAGATTACTGTACCTGGCAAGGATCTCATTCAAAATTGATGGAGAGATAAAAAGCTTCTCAGATAAGCAAAAGTTAAGAGAATTCAGTACCACCAAAACAGCTTTACAACAAATGTTAAAGGGACTTATATAGTCAAGAAATACAACAGAAGAAAAAAGATCTACAAAATCAACCCCAAACAATTAGAAAATAGCAATAGGAACATATCTATCAATAATTACTTTAAATGTAAATGGACTAAATGCTCCAACCAAAAGACACAGACTGTCTGGATGGATACAAAAACAAGAACTATATATATGCTGCCTACAAGAAACCCACTTCAGACCTAAAGACACATATAGACTGAAAGTGAGAGTATGGGAAAATATATTCCATGCAAATGGGAATCAAAAGAAAGCTGGAGTAGCAATCCTCATATCAGACAAAACAGACCTTAAAATAAACAAGACTACAAGAGATAAAGAAGGACACTACATAATGATCAAGGGATCAATCCAAGAGGAAGACATAACAATTGCAAATACCTATGCACCCAACATAGGAGCACCCCAAAAGGAGAAACTGACAGTAACACAATAATAGTAGAAGACTTTAACACCCCACTCACACCAATGGACAGATCATCAAAACAGAAAATTAATAAGGAAACATACATCTTAAATGATACATTAGACAAGATGGAGCTCATTGATATCTTCATGATATTCCATCCAAATGCAGAAGAATACACCTTCTTCTCAAGTGCACATGGAACATTCTCCAGGATAGACCACATCTTGGGTCACAAATGAAACCTCAGTAAATTTAAGAAAATTGAAATTGTATCAAGCATCTTCTCTGACCACAATGCTAAGAGACTAGATATCAATTATAAGAAAAAAACTGTAAGAAACACAAACACATGGAGATTAAACAACACGTTTCTAAATAACCAACAGGTTACTGAAGAAAAGGAAAATTAAAAAAAAATTCTAGAAACAAATGACAATGAAAAACACGACAACTCAAAACCTGTGGGATGCCACAAAAGCAGGTCTAACAGGGAAGTCTGCTGCTGCTGCTGCTGCTGATGCTAAGTCGCTTCAGTCGTGTCCGACTCTGTGCGACCCCATAGATGGCAGCCCACCAGGCTCTGCCATCCCTGGTATTCTCTAGGCAAGAACACTGGAGTGGGTTGCCATTTCCTTCTCCAATGCATGGAAGTGAAAAGTGAAAGTGAAGTCGCTCAGTCGTGTCTGACTCTTCACGACCCCATGGACTGCAGCCTACCAGGGTCCTCCGTCCATGGAATTCTCCAGGCAAGAGTTCCGGAGTGGGGTGCCATTGCCTTCTCCAAGAGGGAAGTCTACAGCAATACAATCCTACCTCAAGAAACACGAAAAGCATCGAATAGACAACCTCACCTTACACCTAAAGCAACTAGAAAATGAAGAAGAAGAAGAAGAAGAAAAAAAAAACAAAATTAGAAGAAGGAAAGAAATCATAAAGATCTGAGCAGAAAAAATGAAAAAGAAATGACAGAAACAATAGTAAAGATGAATGAAACTAAAAGCTGCTTCTTTGAGAAGATAAACAAAATTGACAAACCCTTAGCCAGACTCATCAAGAAAAAAAGAGAGAAGAATCAAATCAACAAAATTAGAAATGGAAAAGGAGAGGTTACAGAAAACAATGCAGAAATACAAAGGACTATAAGAGACTATTATGAACAACTAAACGACAATAAAATAGATGACCTGGAAGAAATGGACAGATTCTTACAAAAGTTCCAATCTTCCAAGACTGAGCCAGGAAGAAATAGAAATTATGAAAGACCCAATTACAAGCATTGATTTTGAAGCTGTGATCAAAAATCTCCCAAAAAACAAAAGCCCAGAACCAGATGGCAGGAGAATTCTATCAAACATTTAGAGAAGTGCTAATGCCTATCCTTCTAAAACTCCTTCAAAAAATTGCAGAGGAAGGAACACTTGCAAATTCATTCTACGAGGCCACCATCACCCTGATACCAAAACTGGACAAAGACAACACAAAAAAAGAAAACCAGCAATCCCACTTCTGGGCATACACACCGAGGAAACCAGAATTGAAAGAGACATGTGTACCCCAATGTTCATTGCAGCACTGTTTATAATAGCCAGGACATGGAAGCAACCTAGATGTCCATCAGCATGGACATGGATAAGAAAGCTGTGGTACATATACACAATGGAGTATTACTCAGCCATTAAAAATAATACATATGAATCAGTTCTAATGAGGTGGATGAAACTGGAGCCGATTATACAGAGTGAAGTAAGTCAGAAAGAAAAACATCAATACAGTATACTAATGCATATATATGGAATTTAGAAAGATGGTAATGATAACCCTGTATGCGAGACAGCAAAAGAGACACAGATGTATAGAACAGTCTTTTAGACTCTGTGGGAGAGGGCAAGGGTGGAATGATTTGGGAAAATGGCATTGAAACATGTATAATATCATATATGAAGTGAATTGCCAGTCCAGATTCGATGCATGATACTGGATGCTTGGGGCTGGTGCACTGGGATGACCCAGAGGGATGGTATGGGGGGTGGGGAGGAGGGAGGGGGGTTCAGGATGGGGAACATGTGTATACCTATGGAAGATTCATGTTGAAGTATGGCAAAACCAATATAAAATATTGTAATTAACCTCCAATTAAAATAAATAAATTTATATTAAAAAAGAGAAAACTACAGGCCAGTATCATTGATGATCATAGATGCAAAAATCCTCAACAAAATTTTAGTAAACAGAATTCAGCAACACACCAAACACCATGATCAAATTGGGTTTATTCCAAGGATTCTTCAATATACATAAATCAAACAATGTAATACACCATATTAACAAATTGAAAGATAAAAACCATATGATCAACTCAATAGATGCAGAAAAAGGTTTTGACAAAATCAGCCCTTATTTATTATTCAGTTCAGTTCAGTTCAGTTCAGTTCAGTCGCTCAGTCATGTCCGACTCTTTGCGACCCCATGAATCACAGCACGCCAGGCCTCCCTGTCCATCACCAACTCCCGGAGTTCACTCAGACTCACGTCCATCGAGTGAGTGATGCCATCCAGCCATCTCATCCTCTGTCTCCCCCTTCTTCTCCTGCCCCCAATCCCTCCCAGCATCAAAGTCTTTTCCAAAACTCTTCAAAAAATGGGTATATAAGTAACCTACCTCAACATAGTAAAGGCCATATATAAGCCTACAGCAAACATTAGTCTCAATGGTGAAAAACTGAAAGCATTCCCCCTAAGATCAGGACAAGACAAGTGTCCACTTTTACCACTATTATTCAACATAGTTCTGGAAGTCCTAGCCACAGCAATCAGGGAAGGAAAAGAAATAAAAGGAATCCAGATCGGAAAAGAAGAAATAAGGCTCTCACTGTTTGCAGATGACATGATACTGTATATAGAAAAACCTAAAGATAGTATCAGAAAATTACTAGAGCTAATCAGTGAATTTAGCAAAGTTGCAGGACACAAAATCAATACACAGAAATCACTTGCATTTCTAAATACTAACAATGAAAAACCAAAAAGAGCAACTAAGGAATCAATTCCATTCACCATTGCAAGAAAAAGAATTGAACATCTAGGAATAATCTTTCCTAAGGAGATGAAAGAACTGTATACAGAAAATTAAAATACACTAATGAATGAAATCAAAGATGACATAAACAGATGGAGAGATATTCCATGTTCCTGAGTAGGAAGAATCAATATTGTGAAAATGACTATACTATCAAATGCAATCTACAGATTCAATGCAATCCCTATCAAATTACCAATGGCATTTGTCACAGAACTAGAACAAAAAATTTCACAATTCATATGAAAACACAAAAGACCCCAACTAGCCAGAGCAGTCTTAAGAAAGAAGAATGGAGCTGGAGGAATCAACCTTCCTGACTTCAGGTTATACTACAAAGCTACAGTCAACAAGACAGCATGGTATTGGTACGAAAACAGAAATATAGTCCAAGGGAACAAGGTAGAGAGCCCAGAGATAAACCCATGCACCGATGCATACCTTATTTTTGACAAAGGAGGCAAGAATATACGATGGGGCAAAGAGCCTCTTCAATAAGTGGTGCTGGCAAAACTGGACAGCTATATGCAAAAGAATGAAATTAGGACACTTCCTAACACCTTTCAGTTCAGTTCAGTTCAGCCGCTCAGCAGTGTCCGACTTTTTGCGACCCCATGAATCACAGCACACTAGGCCTCCCTGTCCATCACCAACTCACAGAGTTCACTCAAACTCATGTCCATCGAGTTGGTGCTGCCATCCCGCCATCTCATCCTCTGTAGTCCCCTTCTCCTACTGCCCCCAATCCCTCCCAGCATCAGAGTCTTTTCCAATGAGTCAACTCTTCGCATGAGGTGGCCAAAGTACTGGAGTTTCAGCTTTAGCATCATTCCTTCCAAAGAACACCCAGGACTGATATCCTTTAGAATGGACTGGTTGGCTCGCCTTGCAGTCCAAGGGACTCTCAAGAGTCTTCTCCAACACCACAGTTCAAAAGTATCAATTCTTTGGCTCTCAGCTCTCTTCACAGTCCAACTCTCACATCCATACATGACCACAGGAAAAACCATAGCCTTAACTAGACGGACCATACAGAAGATAAACTCAAAATGGATTAAAGACCTAAAGGTAAGACCAGAAACTATGAAACTCTTAGAGGAAAACAGGCAGAACACCTGATGACATAAATCAAAGCAAGATCCTCTATGACCCACCTCCTAGAATAATGGAAATAAAAACAGAAGTAAACAAGTGGGACCTTATTAAACTTAAAAGTGTTTGCACAGCAAAGGAAAGTATAAGCAAGGTAAAAAGACACCCTCAGAATGGGAGAAAATAATAGCAAATGAAACAATCGATAAAGGATTAATTTCCAAAATATACAAGCAGCTCATACAACTCAATACCAGAAAAACAACCCAATCAAAAAGTGGGAAAAAGACCTAAACAGACATTTCTCCAAAGAAGACATACAGATGGATAACAAACACATGAAAGATCAACGTCACTCATTATTAGAGAAATGCAAATCAAAACTACAATGAGATATCACCTCACACTGGTCAGAATGGCCATCATCAAAAAGTCTACAAACAGTAAACGCTGTAAAGGGTGTGGAGAGAAGGGCACACTCTTTCTGGAAATGTAAATTGATAGGGCCACTACAGAAGACGGTATAGAGATTTCTTAAAAAAACTAGGAATAAAATGACCATATGACCCAGCAATTCCACTCCTAGGCGTATACCCTGAGGAAACCAAACTTGAAAGAGACACATGTATCCCAATGTTCATTGTAGCACTACTTACAATAGCTAGAACATGGAAGCAACCTAGATGTCCACTGACAGATGAATGGATAGAGAAGTTGTGGTATATATACACAATGGAATATTACTGAGCCATAAAAAGGAACACATTTGAGTCAGTTCTGATGAGGTGGATGAACCTAGAACCTATTATACAGAGTGAAGTGAGTCAGAAAGAGAAAGATAAATACCATATTCTATCACATATATATGGAATCTAGAAAAATGGTACTGATGAATTTGTTTACAGGGCAGCAATGGAGAAACAGATATAGAGAATAGACTTACGGACATGGGGAGAGGGGAGGAGAGGGTGAGATGTATGGAAAGTGTAACATGGAAACTTACATTACCACACATAAAATAGCCAATGGGAATTTGCTGTAGGGTTCAGGAAACCCAAACAGGGCTCTGTATCAACCTAGAGGGGTGGTTTGGGGAGAGAGATAGGAGAAAGTTGGGAAAGAGTTTCAAAAGGGAGGGGATATATGTATACCTATGGCTGATTCATGTTGAGGTTTGACAGAAAACAGCAGAACTCTACAAAACAATTATCCTTCAATAAAAATTAATAAATTTAAAAAATTATTATTGAGGTATAGTTGGTTTACAATATTGTGTTGATTTCAGGAGCACAGCAAAGTGATTCAGTTATATATATATATATACATTTTATATGTATATACTCAGGTTATTTGTATTATACGTTATTACAAGATATTGAATATAGTTCTCTGTGCTACAGAGTAAATCTTTGTTGTTTATGTACAGTAGTTTGTATCTGTTAATTGCAAGCTCCTAATTTATCCTTCCCCAAATCCCTCTCCACTTTGGTAATCATAAATCTGTTTTCCATGTCTGTTTTATACATATTCATTTGTATCATTTTGAGATTATACATATAAGTGACCATATAGTACTTTCCTTTCTCTAACTTACTTCAGTTAGTATGATATTCTCGAGGTCCATTCATGTCCATCCATCAAGTGGCAATGTTTCATTTCTCATGGCTGAGTAATATTCCGTTGTATATCTGTACCGTATCTTTTTAAAACAATCATCTGTTGATGGGCCCTTGCGTTTTTTCATGTCTTGGCTGTTATCAATAGTGCTGTTGTGAACACTGGGGTTCATGGATCTTTTCAAATTAGAGTTTTCTCCTAATATGTGCCCAAGAGTAGGGTTGGTATATTGTATAGCAGCTCTATTTTTTTTTAAGGAATCTCCTTACTGTTCTTCACAGTGGCTATACCAATTTACATCACCACCTATAGTATACAGGGGTTCCCTTTTCCCCACACCCCTCCAACCTTTGTTATTGATGATGACCATTCTGACTGGTGTGAAGTGATACCTCATTGTGATTTTGATCTGCATTTCTCTAATAATTAGTGATGTTGAGCATTTTTCATGTATCTGTTGCCCATCTGTATGTCTTCTTGGGAGGAATGTCTATTTAGGTCTTCTGCCCATTTTTTGATTGGGTTGTTTGTTTCTTTGATTTTAAGTTGTATGAGCTGTTTGTATATTCTAACTATTAACCTACAGGGAATTTTTTATGTTCTCTATATTTTTATGTATTGTTGCAATTCTTTATAAGGAGCATGTATAATTAATATGATCCCAAAAGCTTTTTTAACCACAAAATAAAATTAGAGAACAATGAAAAAGTTCAATAGGAGTGCTGGCAATAAATGAGTAAAATCTCTCCAAAAAATTAATAAAACAAAGATGAAGAGAGAATGTAGAAATGTGAGGACTATTAGAGCCCTATCATGAAGTTATAACCTCTAACAGGAGTTCCAGGGGAAAAGGAGAGAAGGAAATTATCAAGTAAATAATATATATCCTTTTTCCCAATAGTAAAGGTTGAGTGTCTAGACTGAAGGGTACAATGAATGTTGAGCTCAGTGGATAAAAAGAAACTCAGATCCAGGATTATCACTAAGATATTTCAGAACAACAGGGATAAAAGAAAAACCCTTAGAAACTTCTAAATTAAATATAAAAACCCAAGCCATACACAAATGCCACGGTCCTTCTCACCAGCAACATTTGATGGTAGAGCACAGTGAAGAAACGTCTGCAAGTTTTTTTACTTTTCAAAAAATTTTAGTTCTTATTCCCTTTTCATTTTATCTTTTGGCCTGCCACATGTCTTGTGGGATCTTAGTTCCTCCACCAGGGACTGAACCCACAGCCTCTGCATTGGAAGCTCTTAACCACTGGACTTCCAGGGAAGTTTTTGAAGGGTAATTTCAACCCAGAATTCTATATAAAGCCTCAGCATCTATCAAGTATGAAAGTTAAAAAAGGAGTTTTTCTTCAGACATTCAAAAAACTCTATACCTCCTACGTACTTTTTCTTAAAGAAGATATTTTTGAGCATAATAAAGAAGTAAAGGTAGATGTAGGATTCAAGAAACAGGAAGTCAGAGAGGAAAATTATGCAGAATTCCTGGAGAACAAGGCGTCTGAATTATAGCAGGAGGTCAGAGGTTTCCAAGAGGAAGGCCCCTAGGAGAAATGAGAGACTTGATAGAATACTGACATGTTTGAACACTTAGAAAATGGTTTGTAGATGACCTGACGGAGAGTTAAATTGAAGGACAGATACAGAAAATCACAGATGCAAAAAATGCATTCATTATTGACTCCAGGGGGAAAAAATGTCACTATAATCCACTACTTGGCTCTACACTGAATAATATTTTCATGTCCTTGGTAATATAAACACTTGTTACTGATTTAGCCGTATACTGGGAAAGATGATATTAGTTGAATAGGAATAGAGAGGAGACAAAAATTTAGATGCTGATTCTTCATGATGACCACAACTGGAGGTTAATAGGTAACATTTTAAATAATCAAAATAGCAGTTTAACATTATTATTAAAATCTAAATTGATTGTCTCTGGGTGAGGGAGGGACGAGCAGATGGCTGTCTTGTTTTCAGAGGCAGTCTTCTAACTCCTCACTACTCTCGAGTCAGGCTGTGGTGAGGGGATCGGCAGTGTCCTGTCACATGGGAGCTGGTGAGCACTGCATCCTCAGGTCCCACCTGCACATCTAGTCAGAACATGTATCCCAGCAGAGCTCAGGCAATCTAGGGGAACCTTAAACTTTGAGAAGCACAATGTTAGTACCGTTTTATTTTATAACTATGCACATGCATAATTCTGATAACTTTTCTTAAAGTAAAAGGAAAAAAAACCACCCTAAAAAACAGGGAAAATAAAGCATTTTCTAAAGCTTATGCTAAAGCTGAAACCCCAATACTTTGGCCACCTGATATGAAGAACTGACTCATTTGGAAAGATCCTGATGCTGGTAACGATTGAAGGCGAGAAGAGAAGGGGATGACAGAGGATGAGATGGCTGGATGGCATCACTGACTCAATGGACATGAGTTTGAGTAAGCTCCATGAGTTGGTGATGGACAGGGAAGCCTGGCATACTGCAGTCCACGGGGTCACAAAGAGTCAGACACGACTGAGCTACTGAACTGAACTGAAAGCTTATTTACAAGGATGTTCACTGTGGCATATTTAAAAAGTTGTGAACAACCTAACTGTTCAAAACAGTAGAAAACTGATTAAGAATTGGATGCATACACACAAATGAATACCATGTAGTCATTAAACTAATGATATAAATGTTTTCCTCTAATTAAACTTTTAATTTTGATATAATAATTGTAGATACCCATGCAGATGTAAGGAACACTACAGAGAGGTCCAGTGTCCCCTGTACACAGACTCTCACAATGGTACAGTACAGTATCACCACCAGGAAGAGACACTGAGACAACCAAGACCTCACTGAGATTCTCTGTTTCTCTCCAGTCATTTGTATGTGGGCTTGTGTGCATGGTATTATATATTCAGTTCTATGTGGTTTTATCACATATGTAGATTCAACTACCTACCACCACATCCTGATACAGAACAGTGTCATCATTTCAGGATCTTTGGGTTGCCCTTTTATAACCTCACCCAACTTCTCCCCTCGAACCTCTGGTAATGACTAATATATTGTTCATTCCTATATTTTTTCATTTTAAGAATTTTTATGGATGGATTTCTATTGTATATAACTTTTTGGTATTATTTTTTTCCCACTCACAATACTTCTCTGAAGAACCACTAAAGTTGTATTTCACTATTATCCATACTGTGGAATATTACTACTGTGCTATAATACTACTATGACTGTATAATATTACAATACTATTCCATGGTATGGATGTACCACACTTTGTTAACCATCTACCCAGAGAAAGATATCTGGGTTGTTTCCAGCTTAGGGCTACTATGAACACTTATGTATTAAGTTTGTGTGTAAACTAACTTTCATTTTCCTGAGATAAAGACACAAGTGCAATTGCTGGGTCATACATTAAACCCAGGTTCAGTTTCATAACAAACTGCCAGCCCTTTTCCAAAGTAACCGTACTGTTTCACATTCCTACCAGAAACGTGCAAGATACTCAGTTTCTTCACATCCTTACCAGTATTTGGGGTTCTCACATATTTTTATTTTAATCATTCTAATTGTATTTTTAATTTGCATTTCTTTTTTGGTTAATGGTCTTTTCATGTGCACATTTGCCATCTGTATATACTCTCTGGTTAAATGTCTTTTGTCCATTTTCTAGTTGGATTGTTTGTATTTTTACTGTTGAATTTTGAGATTTTATATTCTAGAACTACTCTTTTGTTGGATAGTTCAGTTCAGTTCAGTTCAGTCGCTCAGTCGTGTTTGACTCTTTGCGAACCCATGAATTGCAGCACGCCAGGCCTCCCTGTCCATCACCAACTCACGGAGTTCACTCAGACTCACGTCCATTGAGTCCGTGATGCCATCCAGCCATCTCATCCTCTGTTGTCCCCTTCTCCTCCTGCCCTCAATTCCCCCCAGCATCAGAGTCTTTTCCAATGAGTCAACTCTTCACATGAGGTGGCCAAAGTACTGGAGTTTCAGCTTTAGCATCATTCCTTCCAAAGAAATCCCAGGGCTGATCTCCTTCAGAATGGACTGGTTGGATCTCCTTGCAGTCCAAGGGACTCTCAAGAGTCTCCTTTAACACTATAGTTCAAAAGCATCAATTCTTCGGTGTTCAGCTTTCTTCACAGTCCAACTCTCACATCCATACATGACTACTGGAAAAACCATAGCCTTGACTAGATGGACATTTGTTGGCAAAGTAATGTCTCTGCTTTTCAATATGCTATCTAGGTTGGTCATAACTTATCTTCCAAGGACTAAGCGTCCTTTGATTTCATGGCTGCAATCACCATCTGCAGTGATTTTGGAGCCCAAAAAAATAAAGTCTGATACTGTTTCCACTGTTTCCCCATCTATTTCCCAGGAAGTGAGGGGACCAGATGCCATGATCTTCGTTTTCTGAATGTTGAGCTTTAAGCCAACTTTTTCACTCTCATCTTTCACTTTCATCAAGAGGCTTTTTAGATCCTCTTCACTTTCTGCCATAAGGGTGGCGTCATCTGCATATCTGAGGTTATTGATATTTCTCCTGGCAATCTTGATTCCAACTTGTGCTTCTTCCAGTCCAGCATTTCTCATGATGTACTCTGCATATAAGTTAAATAAGCCGGGTGACAATATACAGCCTTGACGGACTCCTTTTCCTATTTGGAACTGTTGCTGTTCCATGTCGCGTTTTAACTGTTGCTTCCTGACCTGCATAGAGGTTTCTCAAGAGGCAGGTCAGGTGGTCTGGTATTCCCATCTCTTTCAGAATTTTCCACAGTGTATTGTGATCCACACAGTCAAAGGCTTTGGCATAGTCAATAAAGCAGAAACAGATGTTTTTCTGGAACTCTCTTGCTTTCTCTATGATCCAGCAGATGTTGGTAATTTGATCTCTGGTTCCTCTGCCGTTTCTAAAACCAGCTTGAACATCTGAAAGTTCACAGCTCATGTATTGCTGAAGCCTGGCTTGGAGAATTTTGAGCATTACTTTCCTAGCATGTGAGATGAGTGGAATCGTGCAGTAGTTTGAGCATTCTTTGGCATTGCCTTTCTTTGGGATTAGAATGAAAACTGACCTTTTCCAGTCCTGTGGCCACTGCTGAGTTTTCCAAATTTGCTGGCATATTGAGTGCAGCACTTTCACAGCATCATCTTTCAGGATTTGAAATAGCTCAACTGGAATTACATCACCTCCACTAGCTTTGTTCATAGTGATGCTTTCTAAGGCCCACTTGACTTCACATTCCAGGATGTCTAGCTCTAGGTAAGTGATCACACCATCGTGATTATCTGGGTCATGAAGATCTGTTTTGTACAGTTCTTCTGTGTATTCTTGCCACCTCTTCTTAGTATCTTCTGCTTCTGTTAGGTCCAGAACATTTCTTTACTTTATTGATCCCATCTTTGCATGAAATGTTCCCTTGGTATCTCTAATTTCTTGAAGAGATCTCTAGTCTTTCCCATTCTGTTGTTTTCCTCTATTTCTTTGCATTGATCGCTGAAGAAGGCTTTCTTATCTCTCCTTGCTATTCTTTGGAACTCTGCATTCAGATGTTTATAGCTTTCCTTTTCTCCTTTGCTTTTGGCCTCTCTTCTTTTCACAGCTATTTGTAAGGCCTCCCCAGACAGCCATTTTGCTTTTTGCATTTCTTTTCCATGGGGATGGTCTCGATCCCTGTCTCCTGTACAATGTCATGAACCTCATTCCATAGTTCATCAGGCACTCTATCTATCAGATCTAGGCCCTTAAATCTATTTCTCACTTCCACTGTATAATCATAAGGGATTTGATTTAGGTCATACCTGAATGGTCTAGTAGTCTTCCCTACTTTCTTCAATTTAATATGTGGCTTGCAAATAAAGTCTCCCCAATGTGTGGTTTAGCTTTTTATCTTCCTACCAGAATGTTTCTTTGTACAGGAAAAGGTTTTGATTTTGATGAAGTCCAATTTATTATTATTTTTTTCCATTATGGATGTAACTTTGGTATTGTGACTAAGAACTCTTTATTATTTTCTAGATCTCAAAGATTTCCCCCTAAAAATCTTATAGTGTTATGTTTTACATTTAAATGTGTGATTAATTAATTTTGAATTGTTTTTTAATAAAGTGTGAGGTTAGGTTTAGTTTTTTCCCCTATGGATGTCCAAATACCTGAGCCTTGTTTGTTGAAAAGACTACTGTTTTTCCACTAAATTGCTTTTGCATCAGAAAGCAGTTGAGTGTATGTGTATGTATCTGTTTTGGGGTTCTCTACTCTTTTCTTGTGATCTATATGTCTATCCCTACCCCAATACCACAACTGATTAAGTAGCCCTAACTAATATTGGGTAGATGGAGTCCTCTTACTTTATTACTTTTACAAAACTGTTTCAGCTGTTTTAGGGCCTGTGCCTCTCCTCATAAATTTTAGAATACAAAAGACTTCAAGGTTAGAAAATGTTCACACTGTACTTCCCCACCCTCACTTAAAATCTCTAAGTAGAAACAGCACTTCCCAAGTCAGGGAAGAGGATGGGAGAAGGTCAGGTAAACCACTCAGCATTCATTAAGCAGATGCTCCCACAGTCATTTCTTTCTTGCTCCCTCTTGATCTTGGTCTCCTTCTAAGCCCCCTTAGCCAGGAGTACAAACCCATCTATGTACAAATAAGATTATAAATAAGATGCTAAAATTTGCTTTCCCTGGAATCCTAAGTTCTCTGTCCCTCTACCTGAAATTAAAAATCTCTACATGCAAACAGCACCTTTTTACTCCCAAGGATTGCCTCCTCTTGTTCTCCATCATTCACACCTTACGCCTAGAATATCCCAGGTGTAAGGTGACACTGTGGAGGGCTAAATTACATGGCTGTCTGTAGTTAAGGAAATTCTTCCTCATCACTGAGAAGTTGGACTGGACCTGAGAGAGTCACCTGAAAGGTTCTGTTAGACTTCAGACTTCTAAGCTAAGGGAGCCCTATCCCATTAACATTTTTGATTTTTCTTAATTACATTTCAATGTTAATAGTCTTTTCAATATCGGAAATAATCTTATTTACTCAATTATTTACTCACTCTCGCCTCCTGCCCCTCCCTTGAGGACAGAGATCTTTTTATATGCTCTTCAATACTATATCCATAGTGCCTAAGATATTGCCTGGTCCACAGCTGGTGTTCAGTAAATATTTATCAAATTGAAGAAGAACATGGTGAGAGGATGTGGTCACCTGGACAGCAACAGTATTTACATCTACAGCATTAAAGACCCTGAGCTGGCACAAGGATGGACAGAGGCTAATGGAACACAAAAGTCAGCTGTAGACATCTCAGAGACCTACATGTGAACAGTAAGTCCATGAAAGTTTTAAAAAGGTAATTTAGAGAAATCTATTTCTGCTTTATTGACTATTCCAAAGCCTTTGACTGTGTGGATCACAATAATCTGTGGAAAATTCTGAAAGAGATGGGAATACCAGACCACCTGACCTGCCTCTTGAGAAACCTCTATGCAGGTCAGGAAGCAACAGTTAGAACTGGACATGGAAAAACAGACTGGTTCTAAATAGGAAAAGGAGTCCGTCAAGGCTGTATATTGTCACCTGGCTTATTTAACTTATATGCAGAGTACATCATGAGAAATGCTGGGCTGGAAGAAGCACAAGCTGGAATCAAGATTGCTGGGAGAAATATCAATAACCTCAGATATGCAGATGACACCACCCTTATAGCAGAAAGTGAAGAGGATCTAAAAAGCCTCTTGATGAAAGTGAAAGAGGAGAGTGAAAAAGTTGGCTTAAAGCTCAACATTCAGAAAACGAAGATCATGGCATCTGGTCCCCTCACTTCCTGGGAAATAGATGGGGAAACAGTGGAAACAGTATCAGACTTTATTTTTTGGGGCTCCAAAATTACTGCAGATGGCGATTGCAGCCATGAAATCAAAAGACGCTTACTCCTTGAAGGAAAGTTATGACCAATCTAGCTAGCATATTGAAAAGCAGAGACATTACTTTGCCAACAAATGTCCATCTAGTCAAGGCTATGGTTTTTCCAGTAGTCATGTATGGATGTGAGAGTTGGACTGTGAAGAAGGCTGAGCGCCGAAGAATTGATGCTTTTGAACTGTGGTGTTGGAGAAAACTCTTGAAAGTCCCTTGGACTGCAAAGAGAGCCAACCAGTCCATTCTAAAGAAGATCAGTCCTGGGTGTTCTTTGGAAGGAATGATGCTAAAGCTGAAACTCCAATACTTTGGCCACCTCATGTGAAGAGTTGACTCACTGGAAAAGACTCTGATGCTAGGAGGGATTGAGGGCAGGAGGAGAAGGGGACAACAGAGAATGAGATGGCTGGATAGCACCACAGACTCGATGGACATTAGTCTGAGTGAACTCCGTGAGTTGGTGATGGACAGGGAGGCCTGGCATGCTGTGATTCATGGGGTCGCAAAGAGTCAGACACGACTGAGCGACCGAACTGAACTGAGTCATGACTCGGGGGTAAAGAATAGATGGATACTCTTGAAAACAATGAAATTTAGAATTTCTGTTCATTAAAAGATATCACCAAAGAAGGAAAAAGATAAGCCATGGAGTGGGAAATCATATTGATGGCACATTCAACCAAGAAAGTGATTGTATCCAGAATATGTACAATCAATAAGTAAAAGACAACTTCATTGACAAATGGACAAGGTATTAGGTCAGACACGTCCCCAAAGAGAATATCCAAATTGTCAAAAAGTATTAAAAGGGTGTATAGAAGCTCTATACCTTCAGCAAAAACAAGACTGGGAGCTGACTGTGACTCAGATCATCAACTCCTTATTGCAAAATTCAGACTTAAATTAAAGAAAGTAGGGAAAACCACTAGACCATTCAGGTATGATCTAAATCAAATCCCTTACGATTATACAGTGGAAGTGACAAATAGATTCAAGTGATTAACTCTGGTAGACAGAGTGTCTAAAGAACTATGGATGGAGATTCATGACACTGTACAGGAGGTGGTGATAACAACTATCCCCAAGAAAAAGAAATACAAAAAAGAAAAATGGTTGTCTGAGGAGGCCTTAGAAAGGGCTGAGAAAAGAAGATAAGTGAAAGGCAAAGGAGAAAAGGCAAAGAAAGAAAAGGAAAACTCTGAATTCAGAGTTCCAAAGAATAGCAAGGAGAGATAAGAAGGCCTTCTTAAGTGATCACTGCAAAGAAAAAGGAAAACAATAAAACAGGAAAGACTAGAGATCTCTTCTTGAAAATTAGAGATACCAAGGAAACACTTCATGCAAAGATGGGCACAATAATGGACAGAAACAGTGTGCACCTAACAGAAGCAGAAGATATTAAGAAGAGGTGGCAAGAATACACAGAACTATCCAAAAAATATCTTAATGACCCAGACAACCACGATGGTGTGATCACTCACCTAGAGCCAGACATCCTGGAGTGTGAAGTCAAATGAGCCTTAGGGGGACTTCTCTGGTGGTCTAGTGGTTAAGACTCTGTGCTTCCAACACATGGGACATGAGTTCAATCCCTGGTCAGGGAAGATCTCATATGCCTTGTGGCCAAAAAATAAAATTAAAAAAAAAATGAGCCTTAGGAAGCATCAGTATGAACAAAGCCAGTGGAGGTGATGGAATTCCAGCTGAGCTATTTCAAATCCTAAAAGATGATGCTGTTAACTCAATATGCCAGCAAATCTGGAAAACTCAGCAGTGTCCACAGGACTGGAAAAGGTCAGTTTTCATTCCAATCCCAAAGAAAGACAATGCCAAAGAATGCTCAAACTAGTGCACAATTGCACTCATCTCACACACTAGTAAAGTAATGCTCAAAATTCTCCAAGTGTGGCTTCAACAGTATGTTAACCAAGAACTTCCATATGTTCAAACCAGATTTAGAAAAGGCAGAAGAACCAGAGATCAAATTGCCAACAACCGCTGGATCATAGTAAAAGCAAGAGAATTCCAGAAAAACATCTACTTTTGCTTCAGTGACTATGCTAAAGCTTTTGACTGTGTGGATCACAACAAACTGGAAAATTCTTAAAGACATAGAACTACCAGACCACCTTACCTGCCTCCTGAGAAATCTGCATGCAGGTCAAGAAGCAACAGTTAGAACCGGACATGGAACAATGAACTGATTCCAAATTGGGAAAGGAATACCTCAAGGCTGTATATTGTTACCCTGATTGTTTAACTTATATGCAGAGTACATCATGAGAAATGCTGGGCCGGATGAAATCAAGATTGGATGAAATCAAGCCAAAATCAAGATTGCTGGGAGAAATATCAATAACCTCAGATATGCAGATGATTCTACAATAGAGTCAGAGAGCAAGGAGGAACTAAAGAGCCTCTTGATGAAGGTGAAAGAGGAGAGTGAAAAAGTTGGCTTAAAACTCAACATTCAAAAAACTAAGATCATGGCATCCGGTCCCATCCCTTCAAGGCTTATAGTTGGGGAAACAATGGAAACAGTGACAGACTTTATTTTGGGGGGCTCCAAAATCACTGCAGATGGTGACTGCAGCCATGAAATTAAAAGATGCTTGCTTCTTGGAAGAAAAGCTAATACAAACCTAGACAGCATATTACGAAGCAGAGACATTACTTTTCTGACAAAGGTCTGTGTAGTCAAAGCTACGGTTTTTCCAGTAGTTATGTATGGATGTGAGAGTTGAATCATAAAGAAAGCTGAGCATTAAAGAATTGATGCTTTTGAACTGTGGCGTTGGAGAAGACTCTTGAGAGTCCCTTGGACTGCAAGGAGATCCAACCAGTCAATCCTAAAGGAAATCGGTCCTGAACATTCATTGGAAGGACTGATATTGAAGCTGAAGCTCCAATACTTTGGCCACCTGATGTGAAGAGCCGACTCATTGGAAAAGAACCTAATTCTGGGAAACTTGAGGGCAGAAGGAGAAGGGGGTGATGGAGGTTTGAGATGGTTGGATGGCATCATTGACTTGATGGACATGAGTTTGAGCAAGCTCCGGGAGATGGTGAAGGACAGGGAAGCCTGGCGTGCTGCAGTCAATGGGGTTGCAGAGTCAGGCATGACTGAGTAACTGAATATAGATGAACAAAGATGACATGATCATTGCCATGTTAAATATATGGTTCCAGAATAAAATCTGGAAGAAAATTTAACAGTGGTAGTTTTGGAATAAAAGAACTCTTGCTACTTAAGAGCATTGTGGAATGAAGAAATGGGAACACCCCTGGATTCCTTGCCAATTTCTCCTGAAATTACAGCCTGCTCTCCCAGGAGCAACCACTAGATGGAGCCTCACCTTTAGCTCTAAATTCAGTTTCTGCCCACGGTTGCCCACGGCTTCAGCTAGAGAGAGCAAACTTTTCAGAGCTTTTCTTCCCTCTCCTTCCTATGTACATGTATCTGCCACTCGCTTGTATTGGTATTAACATATGTTCTGATGCACAAGGGTGTGATTCTCATTCCTCCTGTGAGGTTTAACATAGAAAGAAGAATATGAATGAACATTTATCCAGCATCCCCTTCATGCCTGACTCATTCTTGTGTCCTTTACCGTCACAGCGTGCAGGCTGTCTGGGTGTTTGCTGAGGCTCCCCGCACTTGGGGGCTTCCCAGGTGGCACAGTGGTAAAGAATCCACCTGCCAGTGGAGGAGATGCAAGAGAATTGGGTTCAGTCCCTGGGTTGGAGACTCCGCTGGAGGAGGAAACAGCACACATACATGCCCCCGTGCCCGCTCCTCCCATAAACACAGGGACAGTCTGAAGGGAATGCTGTTTCCCACTGTGTACAGATATACACATTAATATGTATAGCACTACTAAATCAGTTTCATGATTATATTATTTAGGCACTAAAAATCTTTTTGGACTACTTGATTTTACTCTGACTGTTTGATTTTACCTCAATATTAATCAATAGAAAAATAACTAAATACAGTATAGCGATACTATGAAACAGCATGCCGGTTTCAACTACAGAACAATGTATATAAAACCCCTGGAGGTCTGTATTTGCTGTTTTATTGAAGTAAACAAGAAAGAGACAGGGTAGTATGTGTGTATGACCTGCTGTGTAACCCTCTTTTCCCCAAAGTGAAAGTGAAAGTTGCTCATGCATTGTTGCTCATGCTCTTTGTGACCCCCTGGACTATACAGTCCATGGAATTCTCCAGCCAGACTACTGGAGTGGGTAGCTGTTCCCTTCTCCAGGGGATCTTCCCAACCCAGCGAGCAAACCCAGGCCTCCCACATTGCAGGCAGATTCTTTACCAGCTGAGCCATCCCCCTTATCATCCTGTTGATGTGTGGAGATAATGTAGATAACATACATCCAACTGCTGACACTATTTCCTTCTGTGGAATGTGACTGGGGGCTTTAGAGGGAAATTGTTACCTTTTCTCTTCTACATCTGCACTGGCTTTGCTTTTAATTTTTACTGATAATTAAAAATAAGCAAAACAATAGGAAAAAATCTTTGAAAGCTAATATTTAACACTTTACAGATGAGGACATATGTTGAATAAAGTGATGTAATTTCAGCTGGTAGTCCTCACTTTTGAATGTGAAACGTCTAATTCCAGTATGTTGGGAATACCCTGTGATGCTCACCTGTCCCAGCTCATTTCCTCCTAAGCAGCCCACAAAGAGCCTGGTGGCTGCAGTGAGCACCCCAGACTTGTCGGTTATAGCACACAGGGCCTTCAGCTTGTCCTGTGCACAGAAGTGTAGTCTATGGGAAGAGCAGGTGCAGGGGGCCTCAGCAAACACCCGGACAGACTGCATGTGTTTAGCAAACAGTGAGATGATTGTCAAGTGCCCAGGAAAGGACCAGACACTAAGCAGATGCTGAATAAATGTTCATTCCTATTCCTCTTCCAAACCTTAACAGGAGGAGAGAGAAGGCCATATATGCTTGCAAATCAGAACATATACGAAGGCTGAGAGCCGGGGAAAGGTGCACGCTCAGAGAGGGCAACTGACACTTGCCACAGGAAGACCACAGCCAGTTTGCTAAAGGGCCAGGCTTACCAGGAGCCCGGAGGCAGCACATGGGGGTGGGAGGCTGCATTTGGCCCTGCTTGAGGCTAATGCTGAACCTTTTGCCCTTCCATATCAGCACAGTGCTGGGCACACAGAGACATCACATCTATTTGTCTTAAAGAAGCAATGGGACAAGGGCAAATGGGTGCAAGAGTGGACAGGAAAAGGGAGGTCTGCTTTCACAGTCCCAAGACTACTCTTTCTGGAATGTACCTCCTTCAGAGGGCAGCCTGACTTGAGAGAAATCCCAAGCTGGTATCCCTTTTCTTGTGCCTGACCCAGCACCTGTTCCCTATCCTGGATAGATGCCTTTGCTTTGAGGGAGAGACTGTTTTATTTTACTAGGAATTTCAGAAGCACCACTAATCTCTCCTTATATCCAAACAAGTTAAACTGGATCAGGTTTAGATTTCAGGGAAAAAAAACAACCCATAAACATGCTAGAAAGCAAAGTTGGAAATTTTCCTTTAAAAATTTCACAGTGGTGAAGAATGAAGGCTGAAAGAAAAAAGCCTACATCAACCACCAGATACAAAATAACCAGACTATGAACAGGCCACTGATACAAAGGGGAATTCAGATAGCTTGAATCACATAGGGAAAATAGAGACCGCACAGAATTACAGCAAAATGCAGTTCCCACTTGTTAGTTTGGCAAATTTCAAGAAATCAGTCTGGCTGTGTTGATTCTGGTGGGACCTTCATGTGTGTAAGTGGGGCAATCTCCACGGAAAGCAGAATGGCCTTCCTACTTCTCCCCTCCACTCACTTAGGAAAATGTCCTGTGTGGTACCCTCCTTAAGAGGTAAAAAAAAAAAAAAAAAAAAAGTGAGTTAATTGATGTGAATCACAGATAACTCACCTCGCTCCCAAGAAGGTCCTTCAGTGAGGGTGCTGTGCTTACGCCACAGGGATGCTGGCTTCTTTTCCTGCTCTCTTCCTTCTGCTCGCCCTGGTCTAATGCCTGCAGAGAAAGCAGGAGGCTTATCCAGGCCTGGGACATCTTGGGGTTTCCAGGGGCCTCTGAGCTGGTGTCCACATGGCTGTAGCTTCCAAGAGAAACCACTGAGATGGCCCTACCCTTTTCAGGGTAGTGGAAATCTGTGCGCTGGGCACCAGGCCTGAGACTCTGGGGCTTGGGGCTCAAGGGCTTACAGGGCACGCTTTGGCTTCCATGTGCCAGGCAACAGGTGGAGCTTGAGGGAAGGGTGCAGCTGATCCCAGCCTGCTGCCTCCCAGGACTGCTGGGTGACAAAGGCCAAGACTTTTCAGGAAAGGTACTCGGAGGTATGTATTCACCACTTTCCTGGCTACTTGTACATTTGATAGTTGGTTCACTTTTTCTCCTGTTATCTGAAGAAGCCAAATTGCTGGATGACAAAGGTATGGGGGAATGTGTAGGTGTCCAATGATCTCTAAAAACATAGCTCTCCTTGTGTTCCACCACTGTGTTCTCACAGTGGCTATTGGTCTCTGATGGGAAACGGCTGGGGGTATTCAAGATTTCTGGTCCTGGAATCAGACTTACTAAGGAGGACCTTTTGGAGCCTTGGGCATCTTTGCTTTTCAGGAAAGTGCGCCAGGAAGTCTGGCGCAACCTGCTCTTTTCCTTCTGGTCCTTGGAAGAGCCTGAAGAACATTCACCAGTGTTCTCTTTTTCTAAAACTCTTGACTCAAAAAAATTTGCAAAGGTCTTATGAGCTGAGGCCAACCTTGCCCTGAGTCTTTTCTCTGGAGTGTTGAGTCTCTTGGCGTCGCAGCTTTCTGAGGACTGTCTTCTGCTACCGAGGTCCCCAGGCGTCTCCACCCGGCCCCCTTCCATCAGCCCTGGGGCTCCTTGGCTCGATCCCTGGAGGCCGATCACCGGAAAGGTGCTGGCGGGCGCGTTGCAAGAAGTTCCGGCCTGGCCGGAGAAGCTCTGCGCGCTGCTCCGCTGACTGTCGGGGCACAGTTCCTCGAGGCCGGAAGAACCCCCAGGGTGGCCCCCTCCTGGGCTCTCAGCGGCCGAGGGCTTGCCTTTTCGGAAGGAGATTACCTTGGGAAACGCCAGGCGCTTACCAGGCTCCCGCGATGCTTGGCGGAGCCGGTGGGGCGGTCTGGGCGGTTGGAGTGCACTCTTACGGGCACGGGCCTGGGCGCCGGGCTGCTTGTCGGTGTCTGCATCACCCTCTGCTGCGCACACCCCTCGCGTGTCCTCCGGGCTCAGCGGCTCTCGGCTGCCCGCGGAGTGAGGGCCCCAGGCCTCGGGCTTCCCAGCAGCTTCCCCCCTGGCTGCTGGAATCCTGGAGCTCTGGCTGGCCCCAGGTTGGTTCTCTTCCAGAGGCGCCCCTGTGCTCAGTATGTCCCCCGCGTGCTCCTGGGAAGGCGTTTTCCTCTTCCCCGGGGACCAATCTTCCGAAGCAGCCTGGGGGATCTGAACTATCCCAGGCTCTGAGGCTTGGGCCACCTGCCGAAGAGCCCCATCGTTACCTCGCAGGCTGCAGGCTGCTGGCAGTTCACACTCTTTGCCGCAAGTTTTTGGTTTCCCAGCCAGAGGAGACTCACAGGGGGTCGCTCCAGCACTGTGGGGAGACCCTGGTCTTTCCTCTAGAAACTCACAGGACTGCGTTTTTAGCAGAGGACCCATTTTCTTCCTGGTGGCCTGCAGCCCTTTCTGCTCAACAGCTATAATGATGAGCGTGCCCCTAGAAGATGTGTCTGCTTTGGGCTCTGTCTGGAGGCCCTCTGCAAAGGGTATGGTATCACCCTTGTGCCCCTGCTCACATTCCTCATCCCCACAGCTGCAGTGAGACATGGTGGCTGCTGAGACTCCTGAAAACCCCTGCAAGGCATTTTTTGTGAAGCTGGGATCTGGAACCATCACGTCTTCTGCTTCCTTTAAAGTGTCTGCTGTGCTTGATTTCAGGGTTGTCTCTGGAGCATATGAATTATCGCTCACTCTGGAGCAAACTCCCCAGTCTCTGTTCCACACCAGTGACCCGCTCTTGCTGGGATGATGTGGGAACTTGGCCCTAGCAGATGGCTTTCTTTTTTCGCTGAGGATATTCTTTGATGTGTAATTGCTGGTTGGGTTTCCTGGCTCAGCAGAAATGTCCTGAAGGTGCTTCTGTGCCTCACTCACGTCCTCAGCATCTGGTGCCTGGCCAGGGCCTTGGGGCTCCTCTGGTCTGCTTTCTGGGCCGTGTCCGGACTTGCACTCTGCTGGCACTGGCACTTCCTCTGTGGTGAGGCTCACCAACTCTGCAGTAAGGCATGAAGAGACTGGGCAGGACCTAGAATCCTGTCCTAACTGGTTTTCCAGCCAGAGATCTTCAGAGGGTGTGTCCTGAGAGGCCCTTTTCCAGTTTAGAGCCCTGAGTTTGTACTGATCCTTCAAAGGAAGAGTCTTCCTTTGGGAAGTAGGGAGTAAGTGAGACAGCTGGGTGGGAACAGGGTGAAGAGGGGTTCGTGTTATTGGAGCCCGTTCTGCTTCTGTCCCTTCCTTCAGATGGGTCCCAAACGTCACAAAGTTCTGCCCTAAAGGATCCTCAGAGTTTCTTAAGGGAAATTCTGCTATGGACTGGGCCTTGTTCAGAGTCCTTGTGAGCCAACAGCAGTGCCTTGGGAGTGCCCTGCCTTCATCATCAGTATTTTCTGGGACACTATGGTAAAACTTGGCATGTAGGAGGCAGGATGTCCCTAAAGGAAGCCAGCGGGTGGTATCAAAGCTGTACGGGGAGCAGAGCAACACCGATGTGGGGTCTGGAGGACATTTTTTCCCTGCCCTGGCTCCCAGAGGGGCTGTGCTATTCAGCGGGCTTCTGAGGGACAGCTGGCATCCCCTCTGCCTGTTTTGGATATTCGGCCAGCTCTGGCTCTGTTCAGTGCACCAGAGAAGAAGGGGCCAGACCAGTGGGGTGCCCAGATGACTCTCAGACCTGGATCTCTGAGGAGGAAAAACAGAGAACCCTGTGATGTCTTGGACAGTCACCACCTTTGCTGGTGGGAGGCCGTAACTGCCTGTAAGCCCCCGTGCACAGCCCTGTGTGAGGAGAGCAGCCCTTCCTGGTGGCAGCTCTGGCTCTGGGCCAGCCACATTCTCCTGGAGGATGGCCCTCACTTCTCCAGAAGCTGTAGCAAAGGTTCGTAACCCACTTTTGTGAGACTCTTCCTTGAAGTCAAGGGACAGATCTAGTTCCTCCTTTGGGTCAAGCCCAGGGACATCTGTCAAATATTGCTCCCGAGGGTTCCCAGATGCTGGGGTGTCAAAGAATCCCTTGTGTGCTTCCCTGTCCTCGGAGGTACCACGTGGAGGGAGGCAGATTCCCTCTAGGAGGTCACCAGGCAGGGACTCAGTGTCAGAAGCGCTTTCAAAGGGATCAGTTTTGGTGTCTGATGGACTTTCACTCTGGTGGGACAGTGTCTCAAGATCATCGTGGTCTGTTTCCTGGCTCCACTCCTGCTCCTCTGGTTCTGCAGGAGAAGGGGGGCGCTGCTGACCTTCAGTGTCACCGTGGCCTGGCAGGTGTGCACTGGGCTCTGGAGTCTGGAAGGGCAAGAAGACGAGAGTCAGAGACAAGGCCTGAGGACACCTGTACACACGCACACTGTCCCTGCCTTTGTCAGAAGGAAGAAGGCTCAAAAGCTCCCATTAGTTCCCCCATGTGCCCTTGAAAGAGAGGTAAATAGGAAAAGCTACTTTTTAGTAACACAGAAAAGAAGTGATGGAGTCAAACCCACACAATAGGGAGAAAGTGTAGCACATGGTTAAAACAACCCTAATTAAAATAAGTGGGATGAGCATGGGCAGTTCAGTTAATAAAACGTGTGAGTCATGGTGAGGAGCAAATCTCTGCCTCATGATTTCAGCAAGAGCAAATGAATACGTGTTTGTTTTGTGTTCTGCTAGTTCTTATGCAACCAGCTGGATTAAAGTCAAAGTTCATTCACTTAGAAGTATTTTCTGATTTAGGTTTGCTGCTGCCAAAGGAAAAAGAGAACACACACACAAGAATTATTGAAACTGCAATCATGTATCAAGATGTTACAAATGCCCAAGATAGCTTTGAGAACAGGAGGAAAAGTAGGGGCTAGTATTTTCATACTTCTCTCATTACACATATTTCAATCAACTCTTTATACATCATTTATATGCATCTCCTTAAAAGTATACAGACCTGAGCTTTTTGACAAATGTATATGCCCATGTAGTGGGTTGGCCAAAAACCAATTAACCTGAAAACCTGAACAAAGATTTTTGGAAAACCCAGTAACTACCAATATGATAAAAATCCTGAGTATTTCCTTTTCCCAGAAATGTCCCTGCTCTTCTCCAACCACTGTTCAGCTCCCCTCTTCCTCTCTGTGACCTGTTTCTGTCACACAATCTAGAGTTGCCTTTTCTAAAAGTGTCAGATGATCAGAATATGCAGAATGTGTTCTTTGGGACCTGGCTTCTTTCTCTCAGCACAGTATCTTATAGGTTCACCCACATATCCCAGTTGTAACATGTGTTATACATGCAACACTTTGAAATTTGTGATAATGCTACCCAGCATTCAGTTATCTAACGCTCAAAGATTCCCCAGGCCAGGAATAGGACAAACATTTCCAGCTAAGGCTCCTCACACAAATTTTGTACAGAAGTCATTCATTCAACCAGCCTTTCCCAAGTACATATTCTGAGGACCTGTCATTAGAGGTTTCTCAAAATAAATGTGTTTTTAATCTTCTTCAATTGAGAGGAGAAAAGCAGACAAACATAAAAGAATGTGATGGTGATGTGTAAGCTATATAAGCTATAAGGTAGATTCAGAAAATAAAAAATAATATGATACTTTATTAGCATCAGATAATTTAGTATCATATAGTTTCAAATATGTTGCAAAGCAGGAAGGAGTTGGGAATAGGAGAGGAAACATTGAAAATCAAACCATCCAGGAAGGAGGGCTTTGTGGTGGCCTTGGGGTACCCAAGACAAGAGAGGAAGTCCCCCTAGTCTGCTGCAGACACTTGCTTCAGCGGCCCAGCTTCCAGGTGGCAAGCTCCTCACTGTACATCAGGAAGACAGCCTATGGCCTACAGACGTCCCATGGCCTGGTAAGGCCAAGAAGGTCAGATGTGAATATACCTTGGCAAGCAGGGAAGGCTGTGTAATGGCAAGTCTGTGTTTCATGAACAGAGAATTGAACAGGGAGCAGGGAGCCAACTACAGGTTCCTTCTCAGTAACTCCTGCCTTCAAAAGCACCTCTGTTCCCTCACTTTGATGACCTGTTATTAAACTGGGAAGGGACCCCCTGACTTTAGAGCATTTCAGTAGTTCTTTCAACATTGTTATAGTTTGATGTCACCTCATAGACTCATATTGGTATCAATATTCATATGCTTCAGGCCTTTTGGAAAAATTCCAAAATCCCAAATTCCAAATGACCAATGATATGGACATTGACTATGCCAAGATGCTGGGGGTCTCATTCCTGTCCCTGCTTCCTGCTCAGCATCCCTTTACTGGACATTGCCTGGGTCTTGATGAGGGTCAAGCCTTTCTTTGACTTCCAGGTATTCAGGCAAGTGGTCTCACTCTGTCTCAGTAAAAATAAAAAATTTTCTAAACTCTTCCAGGTTACAAAATTGGTACTGGGGCTTGGTTTCCCCAGTGGCTCCATGGGTAAGGAATCCACCAACAGTGCAGGAAATACAGGAGACATGAGTTTGATCCCTGGGTCAGGAAGATCCCCTAGAGAAGGAAATGGCAACCAACTCCAGTATTCTTGCCTTAAAAAATCCCATAGACAAATGATCCAGATGGGCTACAGTCCATGGGGGTAGCAAAGAGTTGGACATCACAGAGCACATAAACGCAAACTCTCCCAGATTACAAAATTGGTATAGTCTATGCAAGAGCACTGGAAGTCCAGCTTTAGCAGTCCTTAAAGTGTATACATCCCCTTCATGGATCACTGCTTTGTCATAGCAAAGGGGCTTGCATAACTCAATGAGGCTGTGAGCCATGCCGTGCAAGGCCACCCAAGATGGATGGGTCATTGTGGAAAGTTCTGACAAAACATGGTCCATTGGAGGAGGGAATGACAAACCACCCCAGTATACTTGCTGTGAGAACCTAATGAACTGTATAGAAAGCAGAGAAGATATGACACCGAAACATGAGACCCCCAGGTCATAAGGTGTCCAATATGCTACTGGAGAAGAGTGGAGGACAGCTCCTAATAGTCCCAGAAAGAATGAAGCGGCTGGGCCAATGCAGAAACGATGCTCGATCAGCTGATGAAAGTAAAATCTGATGCTGTTAGAAGAGTATTGCACAGGAACCTGGAATGTTAAGTCCATGAATCAAGGTAAATTGGATGTGATTAAGCAGGAGATGGCAAGAGTGAACATCAACATCTTAGGAATCAGTTAACTAAAATGGACAGGAATGAGTGAATTTAATTCAGATGACCACTATATCTACCACTGTGAGCAAGAATCCTGCAGAAGAAATGGAGTAACCTTCATAATCAACAAAGGAGTCAGAAATGCAGTACTTGAGTGCAAACTCAAAAATGACAGAATGACCTCAGTTTATTTCCAAGGCAAACCATTCAACATCATTGTAATTCAAGTTTATGCCCCGATCCCTGATGCAGAAGAAGCTGAAGCTGATCAGTTCTATGACGACCTAGTAGACCTCCTAGAACTAACACCAAAAAACGATGTCCTACTCATCATAGTGGATTGGAATGCAAAAGTAGGAAGTCAAGAGGTACTTGGAGTACAAAATGAAGCAGGGCAAAGACTAACAGAATTCTGCCAAGAGAACACACTGGTCACAGTAAACACCCTTTTTTAACAACAAAAGAGATGGCGTTATACATGGACATCACCAAATGGTCAATACTGAAATCAGATTGATTACATTCTTTGTAGTCAAAGATAGAGAGTCTGTGTACAGTCAGCAAAAACAAGACCTGTAGCTGACTGTTGCTCAGATTATCATCAGCTTTTCATAGCAAAATTCAAGTATAAGCTAAAGAAATGGGGAAACCCACTAGAGCCAGGTATGACTTAAATCAAATCCCCTATGAATATACAGTGGAAGTAATTATTCAAGTATAATCCCTGAATATAGAAATTCAAGAGATTAAATCTAGTAAACAGCACCTGAAGAACTATGGACAGAGGTTTGCAATGTTGTATAGGAGGCAGAAAACAAAACCATCCCAAAGAAAAAGAAAAGCCAGCAGACAAAGTGGTTGTCAGAGGAGGCTTTACAAATGGCTGAAGAAGGAAGAGAAGTGAAACACAGGGGAGAAAGGGAAATGTGTACCCAACTAAATGCAGAGTTCCACAAGAAGGCCTTCTTCAATGAACAATGCAAAGAAATGGAAGAAAACAACAGAAGGGTAAAGACTAGAGATCTCTT
Organism: Capra hircus; assembly: GCF_001704415.2. Classification (NCBI taxonomy): domain Eukaryota; kingdom Metazoa; phylum Chordata; class Mammalia; order Artiodactyla; family Bovidae; genus Capra; species Capra hircus. The sequence goes on from NC_030809.1 coordinate 134,775,319, forward strand.
CAAGAATATTGGAAATATCAAAGGAATATTTCACTCAAAACTGGGCACAATAAAGGACAGAAATGGCCAAGACCTAACCGATGCAGAAGAGATCAAGAAGAGATGGAAAGAATATACAGAAGAACTGTATAAAAAAATCTTAATGACCTGGATAACCACAATGGTGTGGTCACTCACCCAGAGCCAGATATTCTGGAGTGGGAAGTCAAGTGGGCCTTAGGAAGCACTGCTGTCAATAAAACTAGTGGAGGTGATGGATTTCCAGCAGAGCTTTTTCAAATCCTAAATGATGTTTCTATCAAAGTGCTACATTAAATATGTCAGCAAATCTGGAAAACCCAGCAATAGTCACAGGACTGGAAAAGGTCGGTTCTTATCCCAGTTCCCAAGAAGGGTCGTGCCAAAGAGAGTTCAAACCACTGGACAGCTGCAGTCATATCCCATGCTAGTAAGGTTGTACTCGAAACCCTGTATGCTAGACTTCAGCATTACACAAACCAAGAACTTCCAGATGTTCAAGCTGGGTTCAAAAAAGGCAGGGGAACCAGAGATCAAATTGCCAACATTTGCTGAATCATAGAGAAAGCAAGGGAATTCTAGAAAATTATCTACCTCTGTTTCATTGACTATGCTAAAGTCATAACAAACTATGTAAAACTCTTAAAGAGATGGGAATACCAGACCATCTTATCTGTCTCCTGAGAAACCTGTTCCATGCAAGTTTCTAACTGTTGCTTCCTGTATGGAACAGCTGACTGGTTCAAGATTGAGAAAGGAGTATGACAAGGCTGTTTATTGTCACCCTGTTTATTTAACTTTTACACAGAGCACATCATGTGAAATTCCAGGCTGAATGAGTTCCAAGCTGGAATCAAGATTGCTGTAAGAAATAGCAACAACCTCAGATATGCAGATGATACCACTCTAATCACAGAAAGTGAAGAGGAACTGAAAAATCTCCTAAAAAAAAAAAAACTAAGATCATGGCATCTGGTCCCATCACTTCATGGCAAATAGACGGGGGAAAGGTGGATGCAGTGACAGATTTCCTTTTCTTGGGCTCTAAAAACACTGAGGATGATGACTTCAGCTGTGAAATTAGATGATTGCTTCTTGGCAGGAAAGTTCTGACAAACTTATACAGTGTGTCAAAAAGCAGAAACATCACTTTGCCGACAAAGGTTCATATAGTCAGAGCTATGGTCTTTCCAGTAGTCATGTCCAGATGTGAGAACTGGAGCATAAAGAAGGCAGAGCACCAAAAAACTGATGTTTTTCAACTATGGTGTTGGAGAAGACTCTTGAGAGTCTCTTGGACAGCAAGGTGATCAAACCAGTCAATCTTAAAGGAAATCAACCATCAATATTCATTGGAAAGACTGATGCTGAAAACTGAAGCTGAAGTACTTTGGCCATCTGATGTGAAGAGCCGACTTACTGGAAAAGACCCTGATTCTGGGAAAGATGAAGGCAGAAGGAGAAAAGGACAACAGAGGATGAGATGGTTGGATGACATCACCAATTCAATGGTCATGAGCTTGGGCGGACTCCAGGAGATGGTGAGGGACAGGGAAGTTTTGCTGCAGTCCATGGGGTCACAGAATCAGACAAAACTTGGAGACTGAAGAACAGCAATAACTACGAAGTGTATAAATGCTGAATACGAAGAATATGTTTTTTAAAAAAGCATTTGACTGGCCGTGGTGGATTCATGTCAATGTATGGCAAAACCAATACAGTATTGTAAAGTAAAATAAAGTAAAAATAAAAATTAAAAAAAATAAAAAAGCATTTGATTTGATCGAATATTAGATTCTAAATCTTATGAAGAAAGTTTATTCCTCCTTAGTTGATTCAGGGGTAATTCTCAAATACATAATTTCTCAATTTCAAGGTTGTGCCTAAGGGATGGTGTGAAATGAAATGTTTCTTACCATATCCCATATGTCACAGCTATGAGGGATTCTAGCCTTCCAAATGTAAACTTCTGAGACCAGGAAAAATAATACTAGCCCTCTAGCAGCCATCAGCCACTTTCTCCCTGGTAAGCACTGAGGCGCTAAGGGGAATGCAAGAAAATGCAAGAGGCGGCCATCTGCTGTACCTGCTGCCCCTTACAGTAAATGAGGAATTAAGGATGTGAATAATCAGAAAGCAGGATTTGGCCCACAGACAGCTGAGATGCATATGAAAGAACTGATTTCAGTAAGCCCGGATGCTTGCATCTTCCCTTACATAGAAGAGTGGTAAATCCCTTGATGTGTGAGATCTGGTTTTCTTTAATTAACAGTGATCTTTTAATATTCAGATTATCCACCTGTAGGGAAAGAGCAAATTAGCAAAGATGGTGGTGGTCAGGCTCTTTTGCCCCATGGCCTCTATCCTCTTGCCCTGCTTTTTATAAATGCGTGGTTATGTAACAGCTGAGATCATTTATAGTATTGTGCACGTGCAATGCCCTATATAAGCATGATCTCAGCAGCCACTGTGGCTTTGTGAGGCTGTGTCTACTGGGTTAACGACAAGAGGACAGAATGCAGCGTGTCTGCTGCTACAGCTGCTGTGCCAGTCAGGAGAGAACAGACGTATCTGCAGAGTTTTCTCCCAGCCTCCCCACTCATGCCTTGCCTACCATGGGTTCACAAACAGTGTGCGCAGGGAGGAACGGTGAGACAATGCCCCTTGCTGCAAACTTCTGTATAGTTTATCTCTCAGGGTCACCTGAGATGCTGTCTCCTGCGCTTGACGCCCTCAAGACTTCCCCTGAATAAACCCAACTCTCAACTTTTAGTCCAGGCTTATTTTTTCAGTTGACAGTGGTCTGGGGGTTGAATTCACAGGCAAAAGTATTCTTTTTGCTGAAGCTTAGAGTTTTTTCTGGGGATAATGAGTGGATCAACCTTTGTATGTTTTCTGCTTAAAGCAGAAAAACCCTCTCTGTTTTGTCATAGGCCTGGCACTTCCTGATTGTGTTATTCCTATAACTTTATGAGGCTTCAAACACTAGGGTAAGCTGTCTGGACTTTCTTCTGTAAGAACTGGAGAGCTGCATACAGAGGGTTTTGCACAGGGGGTGAAGTGATGACAGACAGTGCATTAGGAAGATGAGAGTGAGTGTTGACAAAGAGGCTCCAGCACCCCACCCCCACCCCTCCTGACTGTCACTTCTTCCATCACCTGCAACAAATCTGCTTTCATCAAAATTCCTGCTCCCATTTCCCACAGCGCCCCAATTTCTTCTCAAACTCCTCAATAACAGTTTACATTTTATCTCTACACTTCATCTCCCATTCAGACTTTTAAAAAAATTAGTATTTGATAACAAAACATAATATCTCTTTTAAACACAAATTCAGTGTCAAGACATTAGTATTAATAAGTGGTATTTACATTATCTTGCAATTCTATTATTTTCTAATTTCCATTATGATTTGCTTTATGACTCATTATTCAGAAGTATGTTTTAGTTATCTTTTTGTTTCTGATTTCTGTTTAATTACATTGTTTTTTCTTTTCATTTTTAATATAAATTTATTTATTTTAATCGGAGGTTAATTACTTTACAATATTGTATTGGTTTTGCCATACATCAACATGAATCTGCCACAGGTATACATGTGTTCCCCATCCTGAACCCTCCTCCCTCCTCTCTCCCCATACCATCCCTCTGGGTCATCCCAGTGCACCAGCCCCAAGCATCCAGTATCATGCATCGAACCTGGACTTGCGATTCACTTCATATATGATATTATACATGTTTCAATGCCATTCTCCCAAATCATCCCACCTCTCCCTCTCCCACAGAGTCTGAAAGACTGTTCTATACATCCGTGTCTCTTTTGCTGTCTCGCATACAGGGTTCTTGTTACCATCTTTCTAAATTCCATATATATGTGTTAGTATACTGTATTGGTGTTTTTCTTTCTGACTTACTTCACTCTGTATAATAAGCTCCAGTTTCATCCACCTCATTAGAACTGATTCAAATGTATTCTTTTTAATGGCTGAGTAATACTCCATTGTGTATACGTACCACAGCTTTCTTATCCATGTCCATGTCCATGCTGATGGACATCTAAGTTGCTTCCATGTCCTGGCTATTATAAACAGTGCTCTGATGAACACTGGGGTACATGTGTCTCTTTCAATTCTGGTTTCCTCGGTGTGTATGCCTGGCCTGTATGATTCTTGGAAATTAGTTGAAACTGGCTTTATGGTACAGTACAAGTTCCTGTTGAACCATGGATAATCATTAGCTAAAACTATTTCACATGTAATCTGCATTCATTAATCAACGTTATTTTAATTGTTGCTACAAAAGACTTGCATGTCTTCCCAGTGGCAATAAACCTAAACAATCAGATTTCTGCCTGGTTGTTTTGCAGAAACTGGGAGTCAGCTGCATCTAGCTCAAGCTGAGCTGGTTAAGACTGGATGGAAGCCTCAGACACTTCAAGCAGGAGTGTCTACTCAGTGACCTTTTGAACTTGAAGAGATGGCAGCTTAGTTACCAACGTACAGAATGGCGACACCATCACCTTTCCCAGTCACCTTTCCCTAAGCTTTATTCTTTAGCACCTAAATATCCAGAGGCCCTGGCTTCCCAGATTTGGTCTCCTGTCTTCACACTTGGCCGCTTTGCAAATAAAGGAATAAATTCTCCCCTGCTGCCAACCTCCTGTCTCAGTGTTCTGGCTTGAGACAAAAATGAGACAAAAAATGGACCTGGTTCTGTAACTCTGTTTCATAAATGCTCCATGGGTATTTGGAAAGATCAAGTATTCTCTAATGGTTCATTCAGCGTTTAATAATTGCTCACGAGGCTTGTTATGTGTTAAATCCTTGTTGAAGCCTCAGCAATTTGACTAGTTTTAAATCTGCTATTAAGAGCAGTAGGTTGATTCACCCACTGTAGTGCTGAGGCAGGAGCCAGATGGGCCCCAGTATGAAGAGTTTCTCCCCTGTGGAAAAAAACCCTATAAAAGCAGGATGATGGAGGAGGCCAGGCTCTGCCCAGATAAGAGATAAAAGACCACATATTTCTCATTCTTGAGCTCAAGGAGACCTCCCTGGCTACACATGTGCAGAAAGGCTCCTTGGAGGTCAAAAAGGTAGGGGTCGTCCACTCATAGTAAGTGATGTCACCTACCCATCAATCTCTACACTGGAATCCATCTTGGCTAAGATATGAACACACACACTTGAGAAGTTACTGCTGCTGCTGCTGCTGCTGCTGCTGCTGCTGCTAAGTCGCTTCAGTCATGTCAGACTCTGTGCAACCCCATAGATGGCAGCCCACCAAGCTTCCCCATCCCTGGGATTCTCCAGGCAAGAACACTGGACTGGGTTGCCATTTCCTTCTCCAATGCATGAAAGTGAAAAGCGAAAGGGAGATCACTCAGTTATGTCTGACTCTTAGCGACCCCCTGGACTGCAGCCTACCAGGCTCCTCTGTCCATGGGACTTTCCAGGCAAGAGTATTGGAGTGGGGTGCCATTTCCTTCCCCAAGAAGTTACTAAGATATACCAAATATGGACTCAGAACCAGGCAAATCGAAAGGATTGGCCAGAGGAAGCCCAGAAGAAATGCCCTAAAAGAGTAGTTCAAACTGAAAGAGTAATTCAAACTACCATGAGGGTGTGACTCAGGGCCTCTCTCTTTGAGCCTGCCCACGTTTCTATCCACGTGTACCCTTTTTTTCCTCCTAATAAATACTTTGTGGGAATTCTTTTCTGTAAAGCCAAGGGGCCAGGACCTGGTCGCTGACCACTGATCTATTTGTTAGGATTCAGTGCTTTCACTGCCACCACCTGAATTCAGTGAACCAAAGGCCATCTCAAGCCACTGCAGGCCAAGGCCACTCAAGGCCAGTGCTGCATTTGTCAATTTCCTTCTCTAATTCCGTCATCTTTCAGTTTACATGTTTCAGTGTTATGTTAGTAGATGCATATACAAATTCTGGCTCTTTTTATTATCAAATAGGACTGGAAAATGTCAGTTTTCATTCCAATCCCAAAGAAGGGGAATGCCAAAGAACATGAAAGTGAAAGTGACTCAGGCTTGTCTGGCTCTTTGTGACCCTGTGGAGTGTAGCCCACCAAGGCTCCTCTGTCCACGGAATTCATGAGAGAAGAATACTGGAGTGGGTAGCCATTCCCTTCTCCAGAGGATCTTCCTGACCCAGGGATCGAACCAGGGCCTCCCATGTTGCCGGCAGATCCTTTACTATCTGAGCTACCAGGAAAGCCTCAAGAATGTTCAGACTACGTTATAATTATGCTCATTTCAAATACTTGTAAGGTTAGGCACACAATCCTTCAAGCTACACTTCAGCAGTGCATGAACCAAGAACTTCCAGATGTACAAGCTGGATTTAGAAATGGTAGAGGAACCAAAGATCAAATTGTCAACATCTGTTGAATCATAGGGAAAGCAAGAGAATTAAAAAAAAAAAAAAACTACTTCTGCTTCATTGACTATGAAAAGCTTTGACTGTGTGAAGTGAGGTGAAGTTGCTCAGTCGTGTCTGACTCTTTGCGACCCCATGGACTGTAACCTATCAGGCTCCTCTGTCCATGGGATTTTCCAGACAATAGCACTGGAGTGGATTGCCATTTCCTTCTCCAGCAGATCTTCCCGACCCAGGGATCGAAGCCAGGTCTCCCACATTGTAGACAGACGCTTTAACCATCTGAGCCCAACAAACTGTGGGAAATTCCTAAAGAGATGGGAGTACCAGACCACTTTACCTGTCTCCTGAGAAACCTGTATGTGGGTCAAGAAGCAACAGTTAAAACTGCACATGGAACAATGGACTGGTTCAAATTGGGAAAAAAATATGACAAGGCTGTATATTGTCACCCTGCTTATTTAACTTCTATGCAGAGTACATCATGCAAAATGCTGGGCTGGACGAATCACAAGCCAGAATCAAGGCTGCTGGAAAAAATAGCAACATGAAAGAAATATCAACAACCTCAGATATGCAGATGATACCACTTTAATGGTAGAAAGTGAAGAGGAGCTAAAGAGACTCTTGATGAGGGTGAAAGAGGAGAGTGAGAAAGCTGGCTTGAAACTCAACATTCAAAAAACTAAGATCCTTACATGATAGTATACATGTTTCAATGCCATTCTCCCAAATCATCCCACCCTCTCCCTCTCCCTCTGAGTCCAAAAGTCCATTATACACAACTGTGTCTTTTTTGCTGTCTTGCATACAGGGTCATCATTGCCATCTTTCTAAATTCCATATATATGTGTTAGTATACTGTATTGGTGTTTTTCTTTCTGGCTTACTTCACTCTGTATAATTGGCTCCAGTTTCATCCATCTCATTAGAACTGATTCAAATGTATTCTTTTTAACGGCTGAGTAATACTCCATCAAATCACCAGTCTATGTCCGATGCAGGATACAGCATGCTTGGGGCTGGTGCACGGGGATGACCCAGAGGGATGTTGGGGGGAGGGAGGTGGGAGGGGGTTCATGTTTGGGATCGCTTGTACACCCGTGGTGGATTCATGTCAGTGTATGGCAAAACCAATACAGTATTGTAAAGTAAAATGAAGTAAAAATAAAAATTAAAAAAAAATTCTTCAAAGTGAAAAAAAAAAAAACAAAACAAAAAAACAAAAAACTAAGATCATGGCATCCAACCTCATCATTTCATGGCAAATAATAAGGGGAAAAAGCAGAAGCAGGGACAGACTATTTTTGTGGGCTCCAAAATCACTGTGGATGGTGACTGCAGCCATGGAATAAAAAGATTCTTGTTCCTTGAAAGGAAAGCTATGATAAACCTAGACAATATATTAAAAAGGAGACATCATTTTGCCAACAAAAGTCTGTGTACTTAAAGCTATGGTTTCTCCAGTAGTCATATATGGATGTGAGAGTTGAACCATAAAGAAAGGTGAAGGCTGAAGAACTGATGCTTTTGAATTGTGGTGCTGGAGAAGACTCTTAAGAGTCCCTTGGAGAAGGAGCTCAAATGGGTTAATCCTAAAGGAAATTTACCCTTAATATTCTTTGAAATGATTGATGCTGAAGTTCTAATACTTTGGTTGCCTGATGCAAAAGCCAACTCATTGGATAAGACCCTGATGCTGGGAAAGATTGAAGGCAAAAGGATAACAGGGTGGGAAAGGGTGAGATGATTAGCATCGCCAACTCAAAGGACATGAATCTGAGAAGCTCCAGGAATTAGTGAAGGATAAGGAAGCCTGGTGCACTACAGTTAATCTGGTGGCAAAGAGTCAGACACAACTTAGCGACTGAACAGCAACTCTCTTCATCCCTAATAATAAAGTCTATTTTAAATAGCCTATATTTTAAACTAATATATTTTATTTTAACCTATATATTTAGCCTAATATTTTGAACCTGTATTTTAAAGGTTTAAAATTAAACCTATATTTTGAAGGTTTAAAATATTTTATATTTTAACCAACTTTCTTTGGGTTAGTATTTGCCTAGTATATATTTTTCCATTCTTTTATTTTCAGTCTTTTTATGTTCCTTAAGTGTGTTTTCCATAACTGATGTGTAGCTGGATTCTTAAGATCCAACATTTCAATCACTTAATCAGAGAGTTTAACCAGTGAGCATTTATTTGGGTTTCTATCTATCACCATATTTCATTCTTTTCAGCTCCCTTTCTCTTTTCTTCTCCTTGAGATTTGTTTATTTTTTAATGTGAACTCAGCAATGGTTTGTTCAACACCATATGTTTAAAGGAATGTATGCTTTATTTCTGTGTGTTTGTTGCAGTGAGTATTTTGATACATAGACGCAGTGCGGTAGAATCAGAAATGTCCTGCTTGCTGCTCACTGCAGTCTGGCTGTCTCTCCATTCACTCACTGAAATCAGTCTGGCAGAGTTCTCTAATAACCTCCGCATTGCCAGATCCAAGACTCTGGCCTGTCTGCCTTCCTTTCTTCTTTGCCTCCTTCTTCTCTCCCTTCCTTCCTTCCCTACTTTCACTACGTTTTTGCAACTTTATTGAGGTAGAACTGACATAAGTAACTGCATATATTTCAAGTGTAAGTAATTAATGTGTTTACATACATCTGCAAAACCATGACTACAAGCAAGATAACGAACATTTCTCTTGCTTCTTAAAGTTTCCTCGTGATTCTTGTAATTCCTCCACCATAGCCTCCCTCACTGCATCCCCAGGGAATCTTTATCTACTTTCTGCTACTATAGATTAGTTTTCATTTTCTAGAATTCCATATTAAGAGAATCACATAGAATGTATTTTTTGTCTGTTTTTTATTTTCACTCAGCATAGTTATTTTGAGACTCATATATGTTTCATTTGTCAGCAACTTGTTTTATTGCTGGGTAGGGTTCTGTTGTATAGATATATCATGATGTGTTTATCCACTCACCTGCTGAAGGACATTTGAGTTGTTCCCTGTTTTTGGCTTTCAAATAAAGCTGTAACAGTTATGTACAGATGTGCGCTTTCATTTGTCTTGAGTCAGTACTGAGGACGGGAGTGACCAGGCCATATGGTAGGTGTATATTTTTAATTTCTTAAGAAACTGCAAAGTGTTCTCCATTCTCTTTTACACCACCCTCAGTAGTATATGACAGTCCAGATGCTCCACACTCTCACCCACATCTGCTGTGGTCAGTTTTGAAAATCTTAACAATGCTAGTGGGTGTGAAGTGGCATCTCATTGGGGTTTCAATTTGCATTTTCCTATCAGGCTTCCCTGGTGGCTCAGAGGTTAAAGTGTCTGCCTGCAATGCAGGAGACCTGGGTTCGATCCTTGGGTCAGGAAGATCCCCTAGAGAAGAAAATGGCAACCCACTCCAGTATTCTTGCCTGGAGAATCCCACAGACAGAGGAGCCTAGTGGGCTACAGTCCACGGGGTTGCAAAGAGTCGTACATGACTGGGCGACTTCACTTTCACATTGAAATATGATGTTGAGCATCTTTTCAAAAGCTTTTTTCTATCAGTACATCTTCTTTGTGAAATGTCAGTTCAGATTTTTTGCCAATTTCAAAGAAAACAAAAACAAAAAACAAAAACACTGGGCTGTGTTCTCGTGAAGTTTAAAGACTTCTTTATATATCCTAGATATAAATCTCCAGGGTAAATCACATCTTTGGTTACAAATCAAGCCTCAGAAAATTTAAGAAAATTGAAATTGTATAAAGCATTTTTCCAAGCACAATGCTATAGATTTGAAATCAGTTACAGAAAAAAAAACTAAAGAACACAAATACACGAAGGCGAAACAGTGTACTGCTAAATAACCAAGAAATCACTGCAGAAATTAAAGAGGAAATAAAAATACATAGAAAAAAATGACAATGAAAACATGACATGCAAAATCTATGGGTCACAGCAAAAGCAGTTCTAAGAGAGAAGTTTACAGTAACTAAATATTACCTTAAGAAACAAGAAATATCTCAAATAAACAATGTAAACATACACCTAAAGCAACTAGAGGAAGAACGAAGAAAACCCAATGTCAGTAGAAGGAAAAAAATTATAAAGATCAAAGTAAATAATGAAATAAATGAAGTAGAAATGAAGAAAATAATAGCAAAGATCAGTAAAAGTTGGTTCTTTGAGAAAAATGAACTTGGCAAATGTTTAGTCAGATTGTTCAAGAAAAAACAGGAGAAGACTCAAATTAATAAAATTAGAAATGAAAAAGGAGAATTCACAATTGTCGCCACAGAAATACAAAAGATAATAAGTGACTACTATGAGCATTTTATACTATAAAATGGACAACCCAGAAATGGACAAATTCTTGGAAATGTACAACCTTCCAAGACTAAACCAGGAAGAATTAGAAAATATAAACAGACCAATCACAAGTAGTGAAATTGAAACTATAAGTAAAAATCTTTCAACAAACAAAAGCCCAGGATCAGATGGCTTCAGAGGTGAATTCTATCAAATTTAGAGAAGAGCTAACACTTTTTATGCTCGAACTCTTCCAAAAAATTGTAGGGGGAGGAACACTCCCAAATTCATTCTATGAGACAACCATTGCTCTGATATCAAAACCAGACAAATATACAACTAAAAAAGAAAATAAAGACCAATATCACTGATGAACATAGAAAAAAAAAACACCTCAACAAAATACTAGCAAACAAAATACAACAACACATTAAAAGGTCATACACCATGATCAAGTGTGATTTATCCCAGGAATATAAAGATTCTTCAATAATGTAAATCAATCAATGTGAAACATCGTATTAACAATTAAACAATAAAAACCATATGATCATCTAAATAGATTCATAAAAGCTCTTTGACAAAATTCAACATCTATCCATGGTAATAACTCTCCAGAAAATAGGCACAGAGGGAACCTATTTCAATATAATAAAGGCCATACATGACAAATACACAGCATATATCATCCTCAATGATGAGAACCTGAAAGTGTTTCCCCTAAGATTAGGAATAACACAAGGATATCCACTCTCACAACTCTTTTCAACAAAGTTTTAGAAGTCCTCGCCTCAGCAACTAGAGAAGAAGAAGAAACAAAAGGAATACAAATTGGAAAAGAAGAAGTAAAACTACCGCTGCTTCCAGATAACGTGTTACCCTACATCGAAAATCCTAAAGATGCCAGGGATGGTAGGGGGAGGGAGGAGGGAGGGGGGTTCAGGATGGGGAACACGTGTATACCTGTGGCGGATTCATGTTGATGTATGGCAAAACCAATACAATATTGTAAAGTAATTAGCCTCCAATGAAAAGAAATAAATTTATATTAAAAAATGAAAGAAAACTACTGGACCCAATCATTGAATTTGGTAAAGTTGCAAGATACAAAATTAATGCACAGACATCTCTTGTATTCCTACACACCAACAATAAAGGAGCAGAAAGAGAAATTAAAGAAATAATCCCATTTACTATGCCAACAAAAAGAATAACATACCTAGGAATAAGCCTCCCTAAAGGGCTACCCAGGTGGCTCAGTGGCAAAGAATCTGAATGCTAATATAGGAGACACAGGAGACATGGGTTCAACCCCTGGGTGGAAACATCCCTTGAAAGATAAAATGGCAACTCACTCAAGTATTCTTGCTTGAAAAATTCCATGTACAGAGGATCCTGGCAGGCTACAGTCCATGGAGTCCCAAAGAGTTGGACACGACCAAGGATGCATGCATTAAGGAAGCAAAAGAACTGTACTCAGAAAACTATAAAATGTTGATTTTAAAAAAGAAAAGAAAAAACAAAGAGGACACAAATAGATGAAGAAATATACCATGCTCTTGGACTGGAAGAATCAATATACTGAGAATGAATATATTACCCAAAGAAATATGCAGATTCAACAGAATCTGCAAATGACCAATGGCATTCTTCATAGATATAGAGCAAAAATTTTTACAATTTGTATGAAAATACAAAAGACTCCAAATAGCCAAAGTAAGCTTGAGAAAGGAAAATAGAGCTGGAGGAATGAGGCACCCTAACTTCAAACTATACCACAAAGATTCAGTAATGAAGACAGTAAAGAACTGGCACAAAAATAGAAATATAGACCAGAGAGAGAGGATAGAAAGCCCAGAGATAAACCCACACATATATGGCCACCTAATGTATGACAAAGTAAGCAAGAATATACAATGGAGAAAACACAGCCTCTTCAATAAGTGGTGCTGGGAAGTCTAGACAGCTACATGTGAAACATGAAATCAGAACACTACGAACCTGTATGCAGAGTACATCATACAAAATTCCAGGTTGGATGTATTACAAGTTAGAGTCAAGACTGCTGGGAGAAAAAACCTCAGATATGCAGATGGTACCACTCTAATGGCAGAAAGTGAAGAGGACCTAAAAAGCCTCTTGATGAAGGTGAAAAAGGACACTGAAGAAGCTGGCTCAAAACTCAACATTCAAAAACCTAAGATCATGGCATCCAGCCCTGTCAATTCATAGCAAATAGAAGAGGAAAAAGTGGAAGCAATGACAGATTTTATTTTCTTGGGCTCCAAAATCACTGCAGATGGTCTGCAGCCAAGTAATTTTTAAAACTCTTGTTCCTTGGAAGAAAAGCTATGACAAACCCAGACAGCATATTAAAAAGCAGGGACATCACTTTGCTGACAAAGGTCCATATAGTCAAAACTATGGTTTTCCTGATAGTCATGTACAGATGTGAAAGTTGGACCATGAAGAAGGCTGAGTGCTGAAGAATTGATGCTTTTGAATTGTGGTGCTAGAGAAGACTCTTGAGAGAACCTTGGACTGCAAAGAGATCAAACCAGTCAATCCTAAAAAAAAATCAACTCTGAATATTCATTGGAAGGACTGACACTGAAGCTCCAATACTTCGGCCATCTGTTGTGAAGAGCCAAGTGATTGGAAAAGAACCTGATGCTGGGAAAGACTGAAGACAAAAGGAGAAGGGGATGACAGAGGACTAGATGGTTGGATAGCATCACTGAGTCATTGGACATGAGTTTGAGCAAACTCCAGGAGACACTGAAGGACAGGAAAGCCTGACATGCTGCAGTCCATGGAGCATGGAGTCTGACAGAGTCAGACTCAACCTAGCACAAACAGCACAAACAATAAAAATACCACCATATACAAAAACAAGCTCAAAATTGATTAAAGACCTAAATGTAAGATCAAACACTATAAAACTGGTAGAAGTAAACATATGAAAAATACTTTTTGGCATAAACCACAACAAGATCTTTTTCAACCCATCTCCTAAAGAAATCAAAATAAGAACAAAATAAACAAGTGGGACCTAATTAAACTTAAAAGCTTTTGCACAGGAAAGGAAAACATAAACAAGATGAAATGACAACCCTCAGAATGGGAGAAAATATTTGCAAATGAAGCAGCAGACATTTGGATTAATCTCCAAAATATACAACCAGCTCACAAAACTCAATAAGGAAAACAAAACAAACATACAATCTAATCAAAAAATGGGTGGAAGAGCTAAATAAACATCTCTTTAAATGTGACATATAGATAGCCAAGACGTACATGAAAAGACGCTCAACATCATTAATTACTGCTGCTGCTGCTGCTGCTAAGTCACTTCAGTCGTGTCCGACTCTGTGCAGCCCACCAGGTTCCCCCAATTACTAGAGAAATGCAAATCAAAACAACATGAGGTAAGATCTCACACCAGCCAGAGTAGCCATCATAAAAACAAATCTACAAACAATAAATGTTGCAGAGGGTATGGAGAAAAGAGAACCCTCTTTCATTGTTGGTGGGAATATAAATTGATACAATCACTGTGGAGAAGTAAAAAACTAAAAAAACTAAGCATAGAGGTGCAATATGACCCAGTAATCCCACTACTGGACATATACCCTGAGAAAACACTACCATGTGTAAAATAGCTAGTAAGAAGCTGCTGCACAGGACGCTCAGCTTGGTGCTCTGTGATGACTGAGAGGAGTAGGATGGAGTGGGAGAGAGAAGCTCAAGAGGGAGAGAATATATGTATAATGTGGCTGATTCATGTGGTTATACAGCAGAAACTAAAGTAATACTGTAAAGTAATTGTATTCCAATAAAAAGAAAATTGATTACATTCTTACTGAGTTGTAAGAGTTGTTTATATATTGTACAGGTAAATTTCTTCCTGGATATATGTTTTTCAAATATTAATAGTTTATTCCATCCTGAAACTTGCCTTTTTATTAACATTTCCTTAAAGCAAAATGTTTTAACTTGATGAAGACAAATTCATGGATTTATTTTTTTTCAGATTATGGTTTTTTTGTGTGTGTGTTTCAAGTTTTAAGATTTTTGCAACCTAAAGTAACATTTTCCTATCATTTCTTCTAGAAAGAATAATGCCCCCTTTTGCCAAAAATTGTCCATGTTCTAATCCCTAGGGTTTGTGAATGTTACTATCTAGGGAAAGAAGGACTTTGCTAATGTGATTACATTAAAATCTTGAGGAGAATATCCTGAATCAACTATGTGGGCCCAATGTAATCACAAGGGTCCTTATAAGAGGTCAGTGATTATGCCATCCAACCATCTCATCCCCTGATAGCCCCTTCTCCTCCTGTCTTCAATCTTTCCCAGCATCAAGGCCTTTTCTAATGAGTTGGATCTTCACATCAGAGGGCGAAAGTATTGGGCATCAGTCCTTCTAATGAATATTCTGGGTTGATTTCTTTTAGGATTGACTGGCTTGATCTGCTTGCTCTCCTAGGAACTTTGAAGAACCTTCTCCAGCATCACAGTTCAACTCTTTGGCACTCAGCCATCTTTATGGTCCAACTTTCACATCCACACCTGACTACGGGAAAACCATAGTTTTGACTGTACAGACCTTTGTCAGCAAAGTGATGTCCCTGCTTTTTAATATGCTGTCTAGGCTTGTCATAACTTTTCTTCCAAGGAGCAAGATTCTTTTAATTTTGTGACTGCAGTCACCATCTGCCTTGATTTTGGAGCCCAAGAAAATAAAATCTGTCATTGCTTCCACTTTTTCCTCATCTATTTGCCATGAAATACTGGGACCAGAATCTAAGTTCTTCAGTTTTGGAATGTTGAGTTTTGAGCCAGCTTTCATTTTCCTCTTTGACTTTCATCAAGAGGCTCTTTAGCTCCTCTTAATTTTCTGCCATTAGAGTGGTACCATCTGCATATTTGAAGTTGTTGATATTTCTCCTGGCAGTCTTGATTCCATCTTGTGATTCATCTAGCCAGGCATTTCACATGATGTACTCTGCATAGAAGTTAAATTAGTAGGGTGACAATATACAGCCTTGACACTCTTTTCCCAATTTCAAACCAGTCCATTGTTCCATGTCCATTCCTGACTGTTGCTTCTTGACCTGCATATAGATTTCTTAGGAGTCAAGTAAGGTGGTCTGGTAATTCCATCTCTTTAAGAATTTTCCAGTTTGTTGTGATCCACAGAGTCAAAGGCTTTAGTGTAATCAATGAAGCAGAATTTTTTTTTCTGGAATTCCCTTGCTTTTTCTATGATCCAATTTGGCAATTTGATCTCTGGTTCCTCTGCCTTTCCTAAATCCCACTTGTACATCTGGAAGTTCTTAGTTCATGTACTGTTGAAGCCTAGCTTGAAGGATACTAAGCATTAACTTGCTGGCATGTGAAATGAATGCAATTGTGTTGCAAAATGTACTGACAAAATGTGGTCCACTAGAGAAGGGAATGGCAAACCTCTTCAGTATTCTTGCCTTGAGAACCACAAGAACAACATGAAAAGGCAAAAAATATGGAACTGGAAGAGGAGCCCCCCAGGATGGTTGGTGTCTAATATTCTACTGGGGAAGAGTGGAGAAAAAAAAATAGCTCCAGAAAGAATGAAGAGGCTGAACAAAGGCAGAAACGACCCCCATTAGTAGACGTGTCTGGTGGTAAAAATAAAGTCTTATACTGTACAGAACAATATTTCATAGGTCCATGTTAGGTCCATGAATCAAGGTAAATTTGATGCGGTCAAACAGGAGATGGCAACAGTGAACATTGACATTTTAGGAATTAGTGAACTAAAGTGGACTGGAATGGGTGAATTTAATTCAGATGAACATTATATCTACTACTGTGGGCAAGAAACCCTTAGGAGAAATGGAGTAGCCCTCATAGTCAACAAAAGGGTCCAAAATGCAGTACTTGAGTGCAGTCTCAAACAGGACAGAATGATCTCCATTCATTTCCAAGGAAAACCATTCAATACCACAATAATTCAAGTCTACACTCCTACTACATTTTATACCATCAGTGGTAGAAACTGAATGGTTCTATGAAACTTTCCTGATGGCTTAGTCAGTAAAGAGTCTGCTTGCAATGCAGGAGACTCGGGTTCAATCCCTGGGTCAGGAACATCCCCTGGAGAAGAAAATGGCAACCAACCCTAGTATTCTTGCCTGGAGAATCCATGGACAGAGGAGCCTGGCAGGTTACAGTCCATAGGGTCGCAAAGAGTTGGACAGGATTGAGCAACTAACACTTTCACTTTCATGAAAGTGACCTTCTAGAACTAATACCAAAATAGATGTTCTTTTCATCATGGGAGGTTGGAATGCAAAAGTAGGAAGTCAAGAGATACTCAGGATAATAGACAAGTTTGGCCTTGGAGTACAAAATGAAGCAGGGCAAAAGCCAAAAGTTTTGTCAAAAGAACACGCTCATCATAGCAAACACCCTCTTCCAACAACCTAAGAGATGACTCTACACATGGACATCACCAGATGGTCAAAATAAAAATCAGATTGATTTTTATTTCTGATCAGATTTCTTTTTATTGATTGATCAGATTTCTTTTTATTTCAAAAATCTCTGCAGGTGAATATGGAGAAACTCTATACAGTCAGCAAAAATAAGACTGGGAGCTGACTGTGGCTCAGATCATGAGGTCTTTATTGCAAAATTCAGATTTAAATTGAAGAAAGTAGGGAAAACTGCTAGGCCACTCATGTATGACCTAAGTCAGATCTCTTATGATTATATAGTGGAAGTGACAAAAAGATTCAAAAGATTATATCTGATAAACAGAGTGCCTGAATAACTAAAGCTGAAAGTTCATAGCACTGCACAGGAGGTGGTGACCAAAACCATCCCCCCAAAAAAAGAAATGCAAAAAGGAAAATAGTTGTCTAAGGAGGCTTTGTGGGAAATAGATGGGAAAACAGTGGAAACAGTGTCAGACTTCATTCTGGGGGGCTCCAAAATCACTGCAGATGGTGACTGCAGCCATGAACTTAAAAGACGCTTACTCCTTGGAAGGAAAGTTATGACCCATCTAGACAGCATATTCAAAAGCAGAGACATTACTTTGCCAACAAAGGTCCATCTAGTCAAGGCTATGGTTTTTCCAGTGGTCATGTATGGATGTGAGAGTTGGACTGTGAAGAAAGCTGAGTGCCAAAAATTGATGCTTTTGAACTGTGGTGTTGGAGAAGACTCTTGAGTATCCCTTGGACTGCAAGGAGATCCAACCAGTCCATCCTAAAGGAGACCAGTCCTGGGTGTTCATTGGAAGGACTGATGTTGAAGCTGAAACTCCAATACTTTGGCCATCTCATGCAAAGAGCTGACTCATTGGAAAAGACCCTAATGCTGGGAAGGACTAGGGGCAGAAGGAGAAGGGGACGACAGAGGATGAGATGGCTTGATGGCATCACAGACAGAATGGACATGGGTTTGGGTGAACTCTGGGAGTTGATGATAGACAGGGAGGCCTGGCGTGCTGCGATTCACGGGGTCACAAAGAGTCAGACACGACTGAATGACTGAACTGCACTGAACTGAAGGAGGCTTTACAAATAGCTGAGGAAAGAACAGATGGGAGAAGTAAGGGAGAAAGGTAAAAATATACCCAAAGGAATGCAGAGTTCTTGAGAATAGCAAGGAGAGATTAAACAACATTTTATTTTTTATTTTTATTTTTTTTTAATTTTTTATTTTTTTTAAATTTTAAAATCTTTAATTCTTACATGCGTTCCCAAACATGAACCCCCCTCCCACCTCCCTCCCCACAAATCTCTCTGGGTCATCCCCACGCACCAGCCCCAAGCATGCTGCACCCTGCGTCAGACATAGACTGGCGATTCAATTCTTACATGATAGTATACATGTTAGAATGCCATTCTCCCAAATCATCCCACCCTCTCCCTCTCCCTCTGAGTCCAAAAGTCCGTTATACACATCTGTGTCTTTTTTCCTGTCTTGCATACAGGGTCGTCATTGCCATCTTCCTAAATTCCATATATATGTGTTAGTATACTGTATTGGTGTTTTTCTTTCTGGCTTACTTCACTCTGTATAATTGGCTCCAGTTTCATCCATCTCATCAGAACTGATTCAAATGAATTCTTTTTAACGGCTGAGTAATACTCCATTGTGTATATGTACCACAGCTTTCTTATCCATTCATCTGCTGATGGACATCTAGGTTGTTTCCATGTCCTGGCTATTATAAACAGTGCTGCGATGAACATTGGGGTACATGTGTCTCTTTCAATTCTGGTTTCCTCTGGTGTGTATGCCCAGAAGTGGGATTGCTGGGTCATAAGGTAGTTCTATTTGCAATTTTTTAAGGAATCTCCACACTGTTCTCCATAGTGGCTGTACTAGTTTGCATTCCCACCAACAGTGTAGGAGGGTTCCCTTTTCTCCACACCCTCTCCAGCATTTATTGCTTGCAGATTTTTGGATCGCAGCCATTCTGACTGGTGTGAAGTGGTACCTCATTGTGGTTTTGATTTGCATTTCTCTAATAATGAGTGATGTTGAGCATCTTTTCATGTGTTTGTTAGCCATCTGTATGTCTTCTTTGGAGAAATGTCTATTTAGTTCTTTGGCCCATTTTTTGATTGGGTCGTTTATTTTTCTGGAATTGAGCTGCAGAAGTTGCTTGTATATTTTTGAGATTAGACAGTCATCAAGACAGTATGGTACTGGCACAAAGACAGACATATAGATCAATGGAACAAAATAGAAAGCCCAGAGATAAATCCACACACATATGGACACCTTATCTTTGACAAAGGAGGCAAGAATATACAATGGAGTAAAGACAATCTCTTTAACAAGTGGTGCTGGGAAAACTGGTCAACCACTTGTAAAAGAATGAAACTAGATCACTTTCTAACACCGTACACAAAAATAAACTCAAAATGGATTAAAGATCTAAATGTAAGATCAGAAACTATAAAACTCCTAGAGGAGAACATAGGCAAAACACTGTCAGACATAAATCACAGCAGGATCCTCTATGATCCACCTCCCAGAATTCTGGAAATAAAAGCAAAAATAAACAAATGGGATCTAATTAAAATTAAAAGCTTCTGTACAACAAAGGAAAATATAAGCAAGGTGAAAAGACAGCCTTCTGAATGGGAGAAAATAATAGCAAATGAAACAACTGACAAACAACTAATCTCAAAAATATATAAACAACATTTTAAATTGAACAACGCAGAGATATAAAGGAAAACAATAGAATGGAAAAGACTATTGATCTCTTCAACAAAATTAGAGATATCATGGGAACATTTCATGCAAAGATGGGCACAATAAAGGACAGAGACGGTATGGACTTAAAAGAAGCAGAAGAGATTAAGAAGGTGGGAAGAATACACAGACCTGTCCAAAAGTGTCTTAATGACCCAGATAACCACAATGGTGTGGTCACTCACCTAGAGCCAGACATTCTGAAGTGTGAATTCAAGTGGTCCTTAGGAAGCATTACTACAAACAACGCTAGTGGAGGTGATGGCATTCCAGCTTAGCTGTTTCAAATCCTAAAAGATGATGTTGTTAAAGTGCTGCACTCAATATGCCAGCAGGTTTGGAAAACTCAGCTATCACCATAGGACTCAAAAAGGTCAGTTTTCATTCCAATGCTAAAGAAGGGCAATGCCAACAAATGTTCAAACTACCTTGATTTAAGGCCAAGTGACTGTCCAGCCATGGGTGTGTGTTGCAACATGGCAAGAAGATGGAGCACTGTGTAACATGTAATCATAAGACCCAGACCAAATTTCCATATTGCCAGTAACATTTACTCACTTAGTAAACCTCATTCCTTACAAATACAAATATCTGACATTTGAAACTGAGCTGATCAGGTTTATCTTCTTACTCACTGAAAGGCACTAGTTTCCATGTCAATGATTCACAGTGACAAGGTTCCAAGGGGGATGTATTATTCCTTACACTGTTCAAGGACTCGAGCATTTTCTATCTCATTGTACCTAAAGTATGTACCTCTCACCCACTTATTAGACAAGGTGACAGGACTTCACCTGAAAATCCTTTCAGGCAGTCAATGTGAGTTACAATATGACTCTGGGAGTTATACTATTGCATACTATTAGGTTTATTTAAGAATGTTTCCAGAATTCATTTGGCCTTTCCTTTAACTAGCCCAAACTTTGTACTCTCAGGCTGAATTTCCATATACACCAGAAATTATTTTTCAAAGGCACTGTAGTTATCTGGTGCTTCATTTTATTTTTCCTTGCAAAGCACAGATGCATTTGCCAAAATTCTGGATTCAGAGTCACTTAGGAAGTTGTCACTTACTAGAAACTATTGTGTGCCAGAAACTATATTAATAAGAGACACACAAGACAAAGTCCCTCCTAATGTAATAGGGGGGAAAGGGGCAGGGCACAACTTTTGAAAGAATGACACATAACTCGAGGACACAACATAAACTGCTTAGAATCAAATGTGTCCAAGACGGCAAAGTCAACTTTGATTAGACCTTGATTTCAATCAGCAATCTAAATGACACACCCAAGGGCCATATTAGAAAAGACTCATTAGGAAACTGACTCATTAGAAAAGATGCTGGGAAAGATTGAAGGCAGGAGGAGAAGGGGATGACAGAGGATGAGATGGTTGGATGGCATCACCGACTCAATGGACATAAATTTGAGCAAGCTCTGGGAGATGGTGAAGGACAGGGAAGCTTGTCATGCTGCAGTCCATGGGGCCACAATGTTAAGTAGTTAGAATAGGAAAAAAGAGTCCAAAATGGTGGAGGCCAAAAGATGAAGAAAGGGAAAAGCCCATGAAAATAGAACAAAAGAAAACCCATGGACCAGAGTGAGAACCTCAGATGAAACAAACACACCTCCTTCCTGGCTAACCCAATTTGCATAGGGCAGGCTCAATGAGGAGGAGACAAATCATTTAAAAAGAGGAAGGCAGGTTAGAGGTTAGAATTTTGGCAAAGGCAGGTTAGAGGAAGGCAGATTGAGGTTCCTCCTTTGGGGTCGACCTGCTTTCATTCCTCAAAGGTGTACTATCCCTTGTTTTCCAAATAAAACTCTGAGCTGTAACTGAATTGTAACTCTGGTCCACTGTTTCAAATGTTTGTTGTGGTGAGACATAACTGAGGAAATTATACACTTTCCAGACACACCTGGTGCCATGCCTCTGATGTAACCTGACTGAAGCAACCCCAGCTCAACACCAGCGAGGAGGAGACCTAGCAGAAGCCCAACTTGGTAAAGGCTCATTCTGTGGAAGTTGAATGTGAAGGAAACCCAGCACAGTGGAACTGACAAGAAGCCCAGAATGCTGGAAACTGGGACAGCAAAAACAAGCTTGGCAGAAACCTCACACAGCTCAGTCTCAGATTCCAGAAGACCTCTGGTTAAGGTAGGTCCTGGCCCCTATGGCTGGAAGGACATATGGCTAACAAAATCTTAATTCCTTTACAGTCTCTCATTTCTTGCTTCCTTGAACTCCCTGTGAACGAGCAGCACTGGGTGCAACTGAGGGACTCTGGCAGGGGCTACTCCCCAGTGTGTCCTGAAGGCTCCAGTATCCTTTTCACCCTAGTAATAACTGTTGCCCAAGTGGGTGGTAAGGGTTCTTCTGCCCTAATCTCCTTTGTGCCAAGGATCAGGCCAATGAAAACTGAGGCACAAGTCAGGCAGTTAGCAGTTTTCCGAGCAGGTTATGAAGGGAGTTCCTCTGCACAATCTTCCCACTGCTTTTTCCTCCCATTCTTCAGCTCCTTTCTCTATGCCACTGTTTACAAAATATTGGGCAGGTCATCATCTTCTCATTTCTGAAAGTAAGGCTTTCACAACTTTCATAGCTAAGATTGGGACTAAAACCCACATGACAGGGACTCTGTGCTGCGCTGCACTTAGTCCTCAGTTGTGTCTGACTGGGACTCAAGCCCAACCAAAACCCATGGTGCCTGATTTTAGGACCTATTGAAGCTCAGGTTCTTGATGTCTAATTGTAGAAAGAATTCAGTGAGAGACACAGTGATAGATAAGAGGTAGATTTCTTCAGATTCACACAGAAGCACACTTCTAACTTGGTTGACTTGTATGTAGGCAACGTCATTCCATCCACCCTATTAACAAAATACTTTTAATGCCCCTAACAGGACCAGAAAACCCACTCCTTTGTTAATATTTCTGTTATTACCTAGAGTGGGTCTGTGAAAATGAAATGTTTCTCTTATGGACTAGGGGAGGGGGGACTAGGGAAGAAAATAGAGTGATAAGAGGATTAGGCTTGTGGCTACTTTGCCAGGTTTCCAGTCTCAGGGCACAGGCTTGGATTGCTTTACATCAGGGTATCTATTCCCATACGGTGTAGACAAGCTGGCAACGAGCTAAGATTACAACCCCTTGATTTGACCAAGTATTAGTCATGCTGGAGACCTTGGAGATGCCCAACTCCAGACTGGGAATCCAAGGAGGTCTACCTGCCTTGACCTGCCTAGGGATCTGGTCCCTGGGAGGTTGTCACACCTCAATGTGCTTGGGGGTCTGCCAGTCCAGGGGTCCCAGGAGGTCAACATTCTTCAACCTGTCTAGGGATCTAGTCCCTGGAAAGTTGCCATTCTTCAACCTGCTCAGGGATCCGCCAGTCCAGGGGTCCCAGTAGGTTGACCTGCCTTGACCTGCCTAGCGATCTGGTTCCTGGGAGGTTGCCATGCCTCAACTTGCTGGGTTCCGCCAGTTCAGGGGTCCCAGGAGGTTGACATGCCCAGGCCTCAACCTGCCAGGGACCTAATTCTTGGAAGGCTGATATGCCTCAACTTGCCTTGGGATTTGACCTCCAGGAGGTTGTCATGCCTCAACCTGCCTGAGATCTCCACCTTGACCTGGGGGCGCCTGGCTCTCAGGTTGCAACAGTACTGGGTAGGATAAGCTTCAGAAAGACTCATCCCTAAGGAAGTCCACCCATGGAAATGGAAGGAAGCCCACCCATGGAAATGGAAGGAAGCCTATTGTGGGGCTGTGCCTTGTCTCAGCAATAACTCAGGAGCCTAACAAGAATCCCATTCCCTTTCTGGAAAGGCTAAAAGAGGCCCTCCAGAAGTTTACCAATCTGGACTTAGGCTCTTACAAGGGATACGTGATTTTAAAGGGACAAATTCCTATCCCAATGTGCATCAGATATAAAGATAAAGTTACAACAGCTACAGCAGCAGGTCTCTCCTGCCTCTTTAGAAGAGATGGCCCAGACAGCCACCAATACCTTTTATAACAGAGAACAAGAGAGGGAGGCCAAAGCCCACAAAAGGGAGAGAAGGAAAGAGACAAGTCACACCCAGATGCTGCCTGCCCTCCTGGGAAGCCCTATGGCAAACCCCGAGTCCTTGAAGGACAGGGCACGAAACGGATGCCTAATCTGTAGCCAAGTGGGACATTGGACCAAAGAGTGTCCAAATTATGGTAAGCCTCCTAAACAGCTTGCTACAAATGCCATCAATTGGGACACTGGGAGGCACTCTGCCCCCCACAATGGGAATCTGCTCCAGCCAACCCACCTGCTACAGATAACCATCACAGGACTGGAGTCAAGGGTGTAACTGAATCTGCCAGGTAGATCCGAGAATAATTTGGTTGACACAACATACTCTGTCCTGACCTCCTGCTCCAGAGCCTTCTCCCCCCAAACCTGTACCCTTTGGGGTACTATGGGAAAAGCAATTACAGAAAGATTCACCTGAGAACTTCTTTTTCTCCTGGGATGGACAAAATTTTCCCACCAGTTTTTGGTCAGCCCTGAATGTCCTGCTCCCTTATTGGGGAGAGATGTGCTCACTAAGCTGGGGACCACCCATGATGGGAAGCCCCTAAAGCCCCACAGCTCCTGTTACTACTGAGGAGTCCATTATACGCTCCTAGGGTATAATAGGAAGGGACCAAAAACTATGGGAGGCCCCAGGAGAAAAAACAACAAAAGACTTGAGAAATATTACCTCAGGGGTTCAGAGATAGCCCCCACCTGTTTGGACAGGCTCTTGGCTGGGATCTCCTAGACCTGGACCTGGGATCAACTGGCAAAATATTGCAATATATAGATGACTTGCTAATCTGCTCTCCAGATGAAGGAAATGCCCAACAACATGTGATTCATGTTCTAAACTTTTTGGCAGAGAAGGTATAGTCTCCTGTGCTAAGGCACAGATGGTCCAGACAAAAGTCCCTTACCTGGAAGTTCAGATTATGCATGGGTCCAGGAATCTGTCCTCTGACTGAATACAAGAAATCCTCCAGTTGCCTTCCCCCATGACTCAAAAACGCTTGTGAGCCTTCCTGTGGCTAACCAGGTTTTGTAGAATTTGGATACCCAAATATGGTCTAATTGCCCAGCCCTTACATTAAAGCTTAAAGGGACAGGATGACTCAATCCCACTGACATGGGGAACTCCTCAGAAGGAGGCAGAGGCTACACTAAAACAAGTCTTAACTCAAGCACCCGCCTTGAGGTTGCCAGGCCCAGAAAAAGCATGCCAACTATATGTCCACAAAAAGGAAGGAATAGCCTTGAGAGTATTAACTCAAAGGTTGGGACCTGAGCCCCAGCCAGTAGCTTACTTAATCAAGATGCTTGATCCAACCACCCAACGTTGGCCTCCCTGCCTTCAAAGTCTTGCAGCTATAGAAGCTGATAGAAGAGACTTTAAAACTCTTTCTTGGGGCAAGCTAACTTTTTTTTTTACCAGTCACCAAGTGAAACAACTTCTGAATGGGGGAGGCCATTTATGGATGTCTGATCAAAGGATCTTCAGATATCAAGTAGTGCTGATGGAAAGTCCAGGCCTGACTATATCCCCTTGTGAGGTTTTTAACCCAGCTACCCTCCTGCCTACCACTGAGGGCTTTCTCCCCCTTTCACTATACCCTAGGAACTTTGGACCATTGGACAAAACCCCTAGAGGGATTGTCAGAAGATCCTCTAACCAATCCTGAGGAAATCTGGCACTGATGGAAGCAACTTCGTCTTAGATGGAAAAAGAAGAGCGAGATATATGCAGTAGTTTCCAATTTCAAGTCGATAGAGGCTAAATCTTTCCCACTAGGTACTTCAGCTCAGGTGGCTGAGCTCATAGCCCTGACTCGAGCTTTCAGTCAGTTCAGTTTAGTTGCTCAGTCGTGTCTGACTCTTTGTGACCCCGTGAACTGCAGCATGACAGGCCTCCCTGTCCATCACCAACTCCTGGAGTCTATCCAAACTCACATCCATTGAGTTGGTGATGCCATCCAACCGTTTCATCCTCTGTCGTCCCCTTTCTGCCTGCCATTAATCTTTCCCAGAATCAGGGTCTTTTCAAATGAGTCAGCTCCTTGCATCAGGTGGCCAAAGTATTGGAGTTTCAGCTTCAACATCAGTCCTTCCAATGAACACCCAGGACTAATCTCCTTTAGGATGGATTGGTTGGATCTCCTTGCAGTCCCAGGGACTCTCAAGAGTCTCCTCCAACACCACAGTTCAAAAGCATTGATTTTTTGGCGCTCAGTTTTCTTCACTGTCCAACTCTCACATCCATACATGACTACTGGAAAAACCATAGCCTTGACTAGACAGACCTTAGTTGGCGAAGTAATGTCTCTGCTTTTTAACGTGCTGTTTAGGTTGGTCATAACTTTCCTTTCAAGGAGTGAGTGCCTTTTAATTCCATGGCTGCAATCACCATCTACAGTGATTTTGGAGCCCAAATGAAGTAAAGTAAGCCACTGTTTCCCCATCTATTTCCCATGAAGTGATGGGACCAGATGCCATGATCTTCATTTTCTGAATGTTGAGCTTTAAGCCAACTTTTTCACTCTCCTCTTTCACTTTCATCAAGAGGCTTTTTAGATCCTCTTCACTTTCTGCCATAAGGGTGGCGTCATCTGCATATCTGAGGTTATTGACATTTCTGCCAGAAATCTTGATTCCAGCTTGTGTTTCATCCAGCCCAGCATTCTCTGGGCTGTACTCTGGGATGTACTCCGAATTTAAGTTAAATATCAGGGTGACAATATACAGCCTTGACGTACTCCTTTTCCTCTTTGGAGCCAGTCTGTTGTTCCATGTCCAATTCTAACTGTTGCTTCTTGACCTGCATACAGATTTCTCAGGAGGCAGGTCAGGTGGTCTGGTATTCCCATCTTTTTCAGAATCTTCCACAGTTTATTGTGATCCACACAGTCAAAGGCTTTGGCATAGTCAATAAAGCATAAATAGATGTTTTTCTGGAACACTCTTGCTTTTTTGATGATCCAACAGATGTTGGCAATTTGATCTCTGGTTCCTCTGCCTTTTCTAAAACCAGCTTGAACATCTGGAACTTCACAGTTCATGTACTGTTGAAGCCTGCCTAAAGCATTGGGCATTACTTTTTACCTCTATTGTGCCTGGAAGCCTCAGTCTTCAGGAAAAGTAGAAACAGCTAACCAGTTCTTAAAATCATAAAAATGATCCAGGAGACCTTCCTCGGATGGAAGGAGGTTTCACCAATAGCACTCCTCCACTCTTGTATTGCCCCTAAGAATAGTTTGGTGTTAGCTCTTATGAGATGCTATATTGGAGAAGTTTTGTTTATGACAATGACCTCTTTCTAGATTCAGAGGCTCGGACCCTCTGGTCTTATGCCATTGGACAATTCAAACAAGAAATATGCTTATGGTGTGTCAACCAGGACCCAAAGGATTCTAAAGAGCCACCACTATATGCTCCAGGGACTCAAGTCCTAATTAAAGTCTGGAAAGTTGGGTCCCCAAAGGCTCACCTCCAGCCCACATGGAAAGTCCCCTACCCTGTAATACTTTCTACCCTCACAGCAGTCAAAGTACCTGGGCATGACTCCTTGATTCACTACTCATAGGTCAAGTCATGGAAGAAAACAGATGAGGACACTGAATACACCTGTGAGCCCCTGGGAGCTCTCAGGTACCTATTCAGCACTGCAAATGAGTGCCACTCTAGTGAACACTCCCCAAATCAAGTTTCTGTGGATAAGCACTCTCAGGATAGCTCTAAAGAGCCAACGCAGCTTGGCATGGGTTGTAGTCCAAAACAGACAGGAGACAGATCTTCTCACCACTGAACACGGAGAGACTGGAGCCATTTTGAATGAGACATGCTGTTTCTGGGTAAATACCTCCAGCCAAGTTGAAGAAAGTCTCACAGTCCTCAAGAAAATCATTCAGATCCTACAGGATCTCAAAGAAGAGCTAGAGAGTCCTCAGATTGGCTACAGTCTCTCTTTGGGGAATCTTTCTCCTGGGAAGGGGGAATTTGGAGTTGGCTAATGCCCCTACTAACCTGTCTGCAATGCAGGAGACCTGGGGTCAGGCCTTGGGTTGGAAAGATCCCCTAGAGAAGGATGGCAATGCACTCCAGTACTCCTGCCTGGAGAATTGCAGGAGGAGTTCTGACAGGCTATAGTCTAT
Source organism: Capra hircus (assembly GCF_001704415.2). Taxonomy (NCBI): domain Eukaryota; kingdom Metazoa; phylum Chordata; class Mammalia; order Artiodactyla; family Bovidae; genus Capra; species Capra hircus. The sequence goes on from NC_030809.1 coordinate 134,803,496, forward strand.
GGAATTGCAAAGGGTCAGACACGACTGGTGTGACTAACTTTCACTTTCCTACTAGCCCCTGTTATCACCATATTGATACTGCTTATGATTGCTACAGGTATTATCAATTGTTTACCCACTTTGTCTCTGCCAAAGTCAACAAGCCACAAAATGCAGTGCTAGCTCAACAAGAATATGTAAAACTACACCTGATCATGGAATATCTATCACTCACCCTTAGACGAACAGCACTATAAGGACTCTGAGGCTTGAGACTAGCAAGAGGAGGAGGCCCAATGCCCCTCACCATCCCAACTCAGTGGGAAGTAGCCAGAAAGATATCAACATCCCTGTTCCCAAAGAACTGGACCTCCCATTTCTTGTGTGGGGAATGTTAGGTAGCTAGAATAGGAAAAATTGCCACCAAAATAGCGGTGGCTAAAAGACAAAGAAAGGGAAGATCCCACAAAAATGGAACAAAAGAAAATCCATGGACCAGAGTGAGAACCTCAGGTGAAACAAACACACCCCCTTCCTGGCTAGCCCACTTTGCATAGGGCAGGCTCAGTTGGGAGGAGACAAAATGTATAAAAAGAGGAAGCCAACACGGACTGAGGTCTCTCTTTGGGAGTCAGCCTGCCCTCATGCCTTGAGGGTGTATTATCCTTTGTTTGCTAAATAAAACTCTGAGCTGTAACCTAGCTGTTACACTGGACTGCCATTTCAAATCTTTGTTGTGAGACAGAACCAAGGAAATTACACACTCTCCTGACAGCAAAGAGTTGGACACAACTGAGTGACTGAGCAGAGAGGCACTATGACAGTTTTAAGGCACTGTCAGAAGACCAAGGAGTTGGTAGTGGCCCAATTCCTGGAAATCTCCACCCCTTCCCAAAAATAGTTGGAATAATCCTCCCACTCATTAGCATGTGAAATTACCCAACCTATAAAAACCAAGCACGTCATATTTCACGGCCACACTCGCCCTCAGGGATGGTCCACACTCTGTCTGTGAAGTGTGCTCCTCTCTGAATCTGAATAAATTCACTTCTTACCTATTACTTTATTTCTCAAGGAATTCTTTCTGTGATGAGACATTAAGAACCCTATCTTCATTAGATCCTGAAACCAGGTACCATTGGTTTTGGTTGGGTTTGAGTCCCAGCACATGGGTTCAAGGCATAAACTGGGTTTTAGCTGGGTTTGAGGCCTGGCCATGTGGGTTCAATTCCCAAACTGGGTTTTGGCTGGGTTCCAGTTCCAATCACATGGGTTCAAGTCCCACATTGGGTTCTGGCTGGGTTTGAGTTCCAGCACATGGGTTCAAGTCTCAATCTGATGTAAACGTTTTCACTAGCAGAACAGTTGTGAACCAATAAGAGAATGTTCGTCTCCAAGGCAAACCATTCAATATCACAGTTATCCAAGTCTATGTCCCAACCAGTAATGTTGAAGAAGCTGAAGTTGAACAGTTCTATGAAGACCTACAAGACCTTTTAGAACTAACACCCAAAAAAGATGTCCTTTTCCTTATAGGGGACTGGAATGCAAAAGTAGGAAGTCAAGAAACACCCGGAGTGACAGGCAAATTTGGCCTTGGAATACAGAATGAAGCAGGACAAAGACTAATAGAGTTTTGCCAAGAAAATGCACTGGTCATAGCAAACACCCTCTTCCAACAACACAGGAGAAGACTCTACACATGGACATCACCAGATGGTCAACACCGAAATCAGATTGATTATATTCTTTGCAGACAAAGATGGAGAAGCTCTATACAGTCAACAAAAACAAGACCGGGAGCTGACTGTGGCTCAGATCATGAACTCCTTATTGCCAAATTCAGAGTTAAATTGAAGAAAGTAGGGAAAACCGCTAGGCCATTCAGGTATGACCTAAATCAAATCCCTTAAGATTATACACTGGAAGTGAGAAATAGATTTAAGGGCCTAGATCTGATAGATAGAGTGCCTGATGAACTATGGAATGAGGTTCGTGACATTGTACAGGAGACAGGGATCAAGACCATCTCCATGGAAAAGAAATGCAAAAAAAGCAAAATGGCTGTTTGGAGAGGCCTTACAAATAGCTGTGAAGAGAAGTGAAAAGCAAAGGAGAAAAGGAAAGACATAAGCGTCTGAATGCAGAGTTCCAAAGAATAGCAAGAAGAGATAAGAAAGCCTTCTTCAGTGATCAATGCAAAGAAATGGAGGAAAACAACAGAATGGGAAAGACTAGAGATCTCTTCAAGAAAATTAGAGATACCAAGGGAATATTTCATGCAAAGATGGGCTCGATAAAGGACAGAAATGGTATGGACCTAACAGAAGCAGAAGATATTAAGAAGAGGTGGCAAGAATACACAGAACTGTACAAAAAAGATCTTCACAACCCGGATAATCATGATGGTGTGATCACTCATCTAGAGCCAGACATCCTGGAATGTGAAGTCAAGTGGGCCTTAGAAAGCATCACTATGAACAAAGCTAGGGGAGGTGATGTAATTCCAGTTGAGCTATTTCAAATCCTGAAAGATGATGCTGTGAAAGTGCTGCACTCAATATGCCAGCAAATTTGGAAAACTCAGCAGTGGCCACAGGACTGGAAAAGGTCAGTTTTCATTCCAATCCCAAGGAAAGGCAATGCCAAAGAATGCTCAAACTACTGCACAGTTGCACTTATCTCACATGCTAGGAAAGTAATGCTCAAAATTCTCCAAGGCAGGCTTACAGCAATACTTGAACCATGAACTTCCTGATGTTCAAGCTGGTTTTAGAAAAGGCAGAGGAACCAAAGATCCAATTGCCAACATCTGCTGGATGATGGAAAAAGCAAGAGAGTTCCAGAAAAACATCTATTTCTGCTTTATTGACTATGCCAAAGCCTTTGACTCTGTGGATCACAATACACTGTGGAAAATTCTGAGAGAGATGGGAATACCAGATCACCTGACCTGCCTCCTGAGAAATCTGTATGCAGGCCAGGAAGCAAAAGTTAGAACTGGACATGGAACAGACTGGTTCCAAATAGGAAAAGGAGTCTGTCAAGGCTGTATATTGTCACCCTGCTTATTTAACTTCTATGCAGAGTACATCATGAGAAATGCTGGACTGGAAGAAACACAAGCTGGAATCAAGATTGCCGGGAGAAATATCAATAACCTCAGATATGCAGATGACACCACTCTTATGGCAGAAAGTGAAGAGGAGCTAAAAAGCCTCTTGATGAAAGTGAAAGAGGAGAGTGAAAAAGTTGGCTTAAAGCTCAACATTCAGAAAACGAAGATCATGGCATCTAGTCCCATCACTTCATGGGAAATAGATGGGGAAGCAGTGGAAACAGTGTCAGACTTTATTTTTGGGGGCTCTAAAATTATTGCAGATGGTAATTGCAGCCATGAAATTAAAAGACGCTTACTTCTGGAAGAAAAGTTATAACCAACCTAGATAGTATATTCAAAAGCAGAGACATTACTTTGCCGACTAAGGTCCTTCTAGTCAAGGCTATGGTTTTTCCTGTGGTCATGTATGGATGTGAGAGTTGGACTGTGAAGAAAGCTGAGAGCCGAAGAATTGATGCTTTTGAATGATGGTGTTGGAGAAGACTCTTGAGAGTCCTTTGGACTGCAAGGAGATCCAACCAGTCCATTCTGAAGGAGATCAACCCTGGGATTTCTTTGAAAAGAATGATGCTAAAGCTGAAACTCCAGTACTTTGGCCACCTCATGCGAAGACTTGACTCATTGGAAAAGACTCTGATGCTGGGAGGAATTGGGAGCAGGAGGAGAAGGGGACGACCGAGGATGAGATGGCTGGATGGCATCATGGACTCGATGGATGTGAGTCTGAGTGACCTCCGGGAGATGGTGATGGACAGGGAGGCCTGGCGTGCTGTGATTCATGGGGTCGCAAAGAGTCGGACACGACTGAGCGACTGAACTGAAGTACGTCACCACAGAGCATTGATTAGAGTTCATACAGAGTGAAGTAAATTGGAAAGAGCAAAACAAATATGATACAATATTTCTTATGTTTGGAATCTCCATTTCTTCTAAGTCAAGTTTTTGCTACCCTGTACTCATCTCTGATACCACAACTTTGTGTCATCCCTTAAATATTCTGTCATGGTTATCAGTGTCATTTAATAACATTGAAGCATGGAGGTGTCCAGGCAAACCAAGCAGATCTCATCACTGCCCCCAAAGACGCACATGAACATCAAGCAAGGAACATGTACAAATGGAGAGGAGGGTTAGGAAGGCAGAAAGCCCAGGGTGATGAGAGGCTAGGGAAGTGCTCTCCAGGAGGTGAGTAAGCAGAGTCATAAAGGCTGAGTAGGCCAGCCTGGGGATGCTTGGGGAAGAGAACATTCCAGGCGGAGGAACAGGCCTTGTGAAGATTCTGAGGTCCTGGGACCTTGGCTCAATGGAACAAAAACAATGGGCCTCATGGAGAAAGGAAAAGGAGGCAAAGGCCAGTATTGTGGGACTCATAGGTGGATTGAGGAGCTGGACTGTATTCTGAGTTCAAAGAGACAGCCAATATAGAGTTTAAAACAGTGTGATGAGGAACATCTTTAAAGTAACGCTGGCTACTAGGAGAGAGCAGTCAGAAAGCTCTTGCAGTCATTCAGTTTTCTTCTCTGTTAACTCTGGTGTCTCATTGACAGATATGCCCCCCAAACCTTGCACCACTGAGTACCCCAAGTTGTGAGAAAGTAGCCCAGGGGAAAGTGGGCATTTAATCACAACTTTGAGAGTTAAAAACTAAATGACTTCCCTTGTGGTAAGAACTTGAATTTGTGCCAGACTACTACCACAGGGTGACTTTAGGTGGCTTACTTCCCCTTTTGGCACCTCAGCACACTCATTTATAAATGAAGGCAGCATTTGAAAAACTGCATTCTGATTTTACCTTCTGATCTGATATGAAAAAGAGCTCAAAGGAGCATCATTTCACTCTTCTAATAAAAAAGCCAAATTAGGTTAACATTTATAACTTTTTTTGAGCCATCATAGAGCTGAGGCTGCAGAGCAAACTGCTGGCCCAAAATTTGAGGAGAGAGGAAACCCAAACATTCAAGGCCAGTATAAGATGATCCAATAGAGACATAATTGGAATCTTAGAGGAAGAGAGACTAGGGTAGAAGAAATATTTGAAGCAGCAAGTCCAATAATTTCCTGACATTAGCAACAGATATTAAACCACAGATCCATATACTTCAAAAAGGATAAATATGAAAGAAAAAAGTTCATACTTAAGCATATCATACTCAAACTGTTGAAAACAAAAGATAAAGAGACAATTTGGAAAGCAGCTAGAGTAAAAAGAAACAATACAGAGAGAAAAAGAGTAAGAATTAGGGAAAAATTTTTTTATTAAAACTATGCAAGCCAGGAGACAGTAGAGTGATGTCTTTAAGCAGTTGAAAAAATATATATATATATATATATATATTCAGCAAAAGAAGCTTTTAAACATGAAAAGAAATACTTTCTCAGACTAACCAAAACTGAAGGAATTAATTTGCATCAGATCCACTCCATAAGCAATGTTAAAATTTCTTCAAGCAGAAGGAATATGATAGCAGACTGAAACCTGGATCTATGCTAAGGAATGAAGAGTGCAAGCAAGGAATAGAAGGGAATGTTCTCAACCTGTGAAGGTTAACTACAAGCCACCCCCCAGCACAAGTCAACATTATACTTAGTGATAAAAGCCTGGACACTTTCTCCCTAAGACCTAAGCAAGGCAGGATGCTTTCTCTCACCACACTTGGTCAACATTGAACATTGAAATCCTAGCCAATGTTATATGACAATAAAAAGAAATAAAAAGAATGCAGATTAAAATGGAAGAAACTGAACAGTCTCTGTGTAATTTTCTATATAGAAAATCTCAAAGAAACCAGAAAAGAAGCCTCCTAGAATTAATCAGTGAGTTTAGTAAGGTAGGAAGACTTGAGATCAAGAAACAAAATAAATTTCAGATCTATACAATAATGGTGAGCTATTAGAATTTGAAGTAAAAACAGCATTTACAATAGTAGCCAAAAATTATATCCTTAAGGTATAAATCTAACGAAATATATTCAGGACACATATACTGGCATTTCATGAGGATGGCTTTTTAATCAGTGAAAGAAATCAAAGAAGACCTAAAGGTAATATGGTGCTTATGGGTTTAAAGACCTGATATTATTTAATATAATTCCCTCATATTAAGTAATATTCCTATTACTAAGAAGCCAATTTCCCCCACATCCAAGGACAAAGGAGAAGCCCCCAATAAGACAGTAGAAGGGGCAAAAGCACATTTAGAATCAAACCCTAAACCTGACCACTTTACTTTACACTCCAGGATGTCTGGCTCTAGGTGAGTGATCACACCATCATGGTTATCTGAGTCATTAAGATATTTTTGAATAGTTCTTCTGTGTATGTATTCTTTCCACCTCTTAATATCTACTGTTTCTGTTAGGGCCATGCAATTTCTGTCCTTTACTGTACCCATCTTTGCATGAAATTTTCCCTTGGTATCTCTAATTTTCTTGAAAAGATCTCTAGTCTTTCCCATTTTATTGTTTTCCTCTATTTTTTTGCATTGATCACTTAGGAAAACTATCTTGTCTCTTCTTGCTATTGTTTGGAACTCTGCATTCAGATGGATAGATCTTTCCTTTCCTTTTTTCCTTTGCCTTTCACTTCTCTTCATTTCTTAGGTATTTGTAAGGCCTCCTCAGACAACCATTTTGCCTTTTTGCATTTCTTCTTGAAGATGGTTTTGATCACCACCTTCTACAATGTCACGAACCTCCATCCATAGTTCTTCAGGCACTCAGAGCCTGAAGAACCCTTGAATCTAATTGTCACTTCCAGTGGGGACATGAAAGTGCGGGAATAGAAAATCACCAATAGATCACCAGTAAGAGTTGTGTCAGGGATCATCTACAATGAAAGCTAAAATTATGTATAAGGAACAATCAAAAGGGTCACAATTTGACCAAGTAATCTCACTTGAGAGATTCCAGCTTAAAGAAAGATTCTGCAATGGGACATGTTCATGAAAGTGTTATTTGGAAAATTTAAAAAGGAAAGTAACTTGTGTTCAACAATACAGAAATGCTTAATCAAATTAAACAATATGCACTCAATAGAAAATTACACAGCCATTGAAAGTCTAATTTATAAGAAATATTGAATAGTAGAGAAAATGCATAACAATATGGCTAGAATTTTATATAATGTATGATTTAAATCATTTAAAAATATAAATATACACTCCACTGTACCATCATAAGGGATTTGATTTAAGTCACACATGAATGGTCTAGTGGTTTTCCCTGTTTCTTCAATTTAAGTCTGAATTTTGCAATAAGGAGTTCATGATATGAGCTACAGTCAGCTTTTTTTTTTTTTTTATGACTCTATAGAGCTGCAAAGAATATAATCAAGCTGATTTCTGTTTTGACCATCTGGTAACATCCATGTGTAGAGTCATCTCTTGTGTTGTTGGAAGAGGGTGCTTACCAGGACCCGTGCCTTCTCTTGGCAAAACTGTTAGTCTTTGCCCTTCTTTTTGTACTCCAAGGTGAAACTTGCCTGTTACTCCATGTATCTCTTTACTTCCTACTTTATTCCATTCCCCTATGATGAAAAGGACATCTGTGTGTTTGTGTGTGTGTTAGTTCTAGAAGGTCTTGTAGGTCTTCATATAACCATTAAACTTCAGATTCTTCAGCATTAGAGATTGGGGCATAGACTTGGATTACTGTGATATTGAACTGTTTGCTGGGAAATGAACAGAGATCATTCTATCTTTTTTGAGACTGCACCCAAGTACTGCATTTTGGATTCTTTTGTTGGCTATCAGGGCTACTCCATTTCTTCTAAGGGATTCTCTCCCACAGTAGTATATATAATGGTCATTTGAATTAAATTCATCCATTTCAGTCCATTTTAGCTCACTGACTCCTAAAACGTTGATGTTCACTCTTGCCACCTCCTGTTTAACCACTTCCAATTTACATTGTTTCATGGTCCTAACATTTCAGATTCCTATGCAATATTATTCTTTAGAGCATCAGACTTTACTTCTATCACCAGCCACATCCACAACTGGTCTTTGTTTTTGCTTTGGCTCCATCTGCTTCGTTCTTTCTGGAGTTATTTCTTCACTCTTCTCCAGTAGCATTTTGGGAACTTACTGACCTGGGAAGTTCATCTTTCAGTGTCATATCTTTTTGCCTTTTCGTACTGTTGATGGGGCTCTCAAGGCAAGAATATTGAAGTGGCTTGCCATTCCATTCTCCAGTGGACCAAGTTTAGACAGAGATCTAAACCATGATCCCATCTAGTCAAATCTATGTTTTTCCAGTAGTCATGCATGGATGTGAGAGCTGGACCATAAAGAAAGCTGATCACCAAAGAATTGATGCTTTTGAACTGTGGTGTTGGGGAAGACTCTTGAGAGTCCCTTGGACTGCAAGGAGATCCAACCAGTCCATTCTAAAGAAAATCAGACCTGAACAGTCATTGGAAGGACTGATGTCGAAGATGAAGCTCCGATACTTTGGCCACCTGATGCGAAGAACAGACTCACTGGAAAAGACCCCTGCTGCTGGGAAAGATTGAAGGCAGGAGGAGAAGGAGATGACAGAGGATGAGATGGTTGGATGGCATCACCGACTTGATGGATATGAGTTTGAGCAAGCTCTGGGGGTTGGTGATGGACAGGAAAGACTGACATGCTGCTGTCCATGGAGTTGCAAAGAGTTGGACACAACTGAACTGAAGTAAACTGAATTTCCCCCAATTTTGGAACAATTTAAGTAATGAAACAGATAACCATATTATTGAGTTATAACTTCAAGATACCCATCAGCTCACATTGATATGGATAAGTGACTGAATGCATTAAAAAACAGGGGAGAGTGGAAAGCTCTTCCTTATAGAACATTTCCAGGTAACAAAGGTGGAAGGAATGGAGGAAATAGAATATCACTAATAGATCACCAGTAAGAGTTGTGTCAGGGAAAATCTACAATAAATGCTAAAATTATGTGTAAGGAACTATGAAAAAGGTCATGTTTTGATCAAGTAATCTTCCTTGAGCGATTCCAACTTAAGGAAAGACTCTGAAATGTGACATGTTCATGGAAGTGCTATTTGGAACATTTAAAAAGGAAAGTAACTTGTGTTCAACAATAGGAAAGTGCTTAATCAAATTAAACAATATGCACTCAATAGAAAATTACACAGCCATTAAGAATCTAATTTATAAAGGCTACTGAATAGTAGAGAAAATATATTACAATATAAGCTAGAATTTTCTATAATATATTATTATAAATCACTTTAAAAATACAAAAAACCCTCAAATGAAATATACATGATGACCCTGTATGCAAGACAGCAAAAGAGACACAGATGTGTAGAGCGGACTTTTCGACTCTGAGGGAGAGGGAGAGGGTGGGATGATTTGGGAGAATGGCATTGAAACATGTATACTATCATGTAAGAAACGAATTGCTAGTCTAGGTTCAATGCAGGATACAGCATGCTTGGGGCTGGTGCACGGGGATGACCCAGAGAGATGATATGGGGTGGGAGGTGGGAGGAGGGTTCATGTTTGGGAACTCATGTACACCCGTGGCGGATTCATGTCAATGTATGGCAAAACCAATACAGTATTGTAAAGTAAAATAAACTAAAAATAAAAATTAAAAGAAAAAAAGAACACACACACACACACACAAAGGAACAACAATTTTTTTTACAGTCAAAATTTTTTCTTTTTCAAAATTATTTGTCACATCAAGTGGTTTGGTTAATTATCTTTATAATTTAAAAACATTTGGAAACAATTTGATTTCTTTTATATAATATGAATTGTAGGTAATTCTGTTAATCATTCAAACAACCCTTCAACTCCAGTAAAAAGGACCACATCAATTACTTCTTTATATTCCCCATAGAGCTTAGTTGCAAGTCTTGATATACAAAATAATCTCAATCAGTATTTTCATACTAATTGATTTCCAATATCATTGCTATCAGTGTCACCTGAAAAACATATAGCGCTTGTTTCTCCTCAGGTGACAGCTTTTACTTCGTCAATGGGGAACCAGGATTCCCAACCTCACCTGGCAGTAATGAGGTGGAACTCCCTATCCCCTGCCAGGCAGTGTGAAAGGAGGGCTGCCAAGTCACAAGATTTAAATAAGGTCTAGAGTTTGCTCTTAAGTTTTCTTTTTATCTCCGAAATATTCTGGGCTGGGAACCAGGGAGAATGGCAACCTGGAACCATCAACAGGCAAAAAAAAAAAAGGAAGGAAGGAAGGGAGGCAGGGAGGTGGGGAGCAGGAGAGAAGGATGAAAGAAGAGAAGGGAGAAAAGTTTGCTCCACTTCATGTGTATGCACAGAACTTTAACTCAAGGAGGTGACTGAGTGATGACATGGAGAGGTAAATGCCACTGAAAGAAGATTTAGTTATGTACAGCTTCTGAGAAAAAGAGGCATGCCATGTTACAGAGGGCCTGTGGGGAAGCACCAGTGTGGGTCAGATGGCAAAAGGAACAAAGGGAAAGTCTAGGCTAGAGCCTTTGCTGGGGTTTCCAAGAGAAACAAGACAAGACAAAGTAAACAGCTTAGGGCTGGCAAGTCTGAATAACTGCAGTAGGCTCTGAGATAGTGGTTGGCCCTGGGGTGATTTAGGGCTGGTAGATTTAGGGCAGTGTCAGCATTTGATCTGGAGGTGGTTCAGAGCATGGGCTCTGAATCTTACGGAAGATGTAAACAATTTAGCCATTAGTTTTTCCCTGTAATTAATGGATGCCAAATAGAAAAACACAGACTCTAAGAAAACACAGAACCTCTGCCCAATGTTCCAGGAAGGGAAAGCCCGGAAGGAAGATACATCCTTGTGGCAGCAGTATCCTGACCTGACTGAAATAGTAGCTACAACAGATCCCAGGTAGTTCAAACCATGACCACCCCTTCCCTCATCCATCAGCAACACAAGGGGTCAATCTGCTAGCACCAGAATCTGAGCAAGTCAAACCAGCCCCTGCCAGGAGCAGGTGTGCCCTCTGCCTGCACAGATGGTGTCAACAGTCTTGGTGTCTGCTCCTCTACCCAGCGGTAGAAAGCAACGCAGCACTAGTGTCTCCCAATCCTCCACCCAACAGCAGAGAACCTCCCAGACCCCATGGTTCCAGCCCTTTCCAGTGGCAGAACGTGGCCCAGGTAAGCACCTCTTTCTGTCAATGGCAATGGCAAAGAGAGAGAGTGAGAAGCCCACCAGCACTGGGTCACTGGAAAACAGCCAGGGGAAGTACTCTCTTTCCTATGGGTTGGGATTCCTATATCCACCTAACAGAGCCAGGAAGCCCAGGGGAGCCATTTCTGGACACTGCAGACAGTACTAACAAGGATCAAGGGAGAACTCAAGCAAAAGAGTTAAAAAATCAGAACAGCATTGCAAAAGGGTCACAAAACTGGACTGCAGCCAATAAAATAGTCCAGACCTATAAACTAAATATAAATAGGGGAAATCCTTGCTAAAGGGATGTAAGTAGGATCAAGAGTGTCTTAACATAATATCCAGACCGCATGGAATACAATAAAACAACCTTGTCATTCCAAGAACCACAACTTAAGTGGGAAAAAAAACATTAAGTTGATACAACTACTGAGAGGAATCAGAACAATTTGTAAAAGATTTTGAAGCGGCCATCATAAAACTGTTTCAACAAGTACTCATAAATATACTTGAAACAAATGGAAACACTGTAAAACCTCAAAAAAGGGTTATAAAAAGAAACAAGTGGAAATAAAATAAATAAATTCCATTTATTTATTGAATTGAAATAAAACTGAATATGTAGGTTAAACAGAAGAATGAAGGGAACAAAAATAGAATCAGGAAACTTGAGGACAAGTTAATAGAATTCTGAATAACAGAGAAAACATTGAAAAAAATCCTCATAGACTCAGGGATATTTACGTCATTGAAGTCTTGGAAGAAGAGGAGAAACAGGAAGGACTGAAACAGTTTTAAACAAATAATGCCTGAATGGTTCTCAGATTTGTCAAGAGACAAACTATACATTAAAGAAGCTGAATGAATTATAAATAGGAAAAAATGAAACCCAACCAAAATACATCATAATTAATCTTCTGAAACCAAATTGAAACCAAAGGGAAAAAACTCTTAAGGCAACCAGAAGAAAGCTTCCACCTATTATCTATAATGGAAAGCTAACTTGAAAGACAACCTTTTCTCACATGAAACCACAGAGGCCGAATAAAGTGATGGATTTCTCAAGTGCTGTTAAAAGAACACTTAACTGAAATTCAATATCCATTTGAACACATTCAGTAATGAATAAGATGAGGGAAAATTAAGAGAATTTGCTGCTAGCAGATCATTTAAAAATGTATGGGAATTCTAACTTGTATACTGTCATGTAAGAATTGAATCGCCAGTCCATGTCTGACGTAGGGTGCAGCTTGCTTGGGGCAGGTGCATGGGGATGACCCAGAGAGATGTTGTGGGGAGGGAGGTGGGAGGGGGGTTCATGTTTGGGAACGCATGTAAGAATTAAAGATTTTAAAATTTAAAAAAAAATAAAAAAATTAAAAAAAAATGTATAAATTAAACTCTCCAAAAGAAAATAAAATAAAAAAAAGAAAAGAAAATGATTATAAAAGAAGGCTTGAAACTTTTGAAAGGAAAGAATGAAAGATTAGGCAAAAATAGAGGTAGATATAATAGGCTATCTTCATGAATTTAATAAAGCATACTTGATTGTTGAAGTAAAAACTGTAATTTTATCTGTTATGGTGCTCAGTGTATATGGAGGAAATAGTTGAGACAATTATACTTTAAAAGACACGTTGGTAAAGGAACATAAACAGAAAGTTTCAGTACTCCACAATAAAGGACAGAAACAGCAAGGACTTAACAGAAGCAGAAGAGATTACGAAGAGGTGTCAAGAATACACAGAAAAACTGTACAACAAAGGTCTTAATGACCTGGATAACCACAATGGTGTGGTCACTCACCTAGAGCCTGATATGCAGGAGGGTGAAGTCAAGTGGGCCTTAGGAAGAATTACTACAAACAAAGCTAGAAGAGGTGATGGAGTTCCAGCTGAGCTATTTCAAATCCTAAAAGATGATGCTGTGAAAGTGCTGCACTCAATATGCCAGCAAATTTGGAAAACTCAGCATTGGCCACAGGACTGGAAAAGGTCATTTTTCATTTCAATCCCAAAGAAGGGCAATGCCAAAAAATGTTCAAATTACCATACAATTGCACTCATTTGACATGCTAGCAAGTTAATGCTCAAAATCCTTCAAGCTAGGCTTTAATAGTTTGTGAACCGAGAACTTCCAGATGTATAAGTAGGATTTAGAAAAGGCAGAGGAACCAGAGATCAAATTGTCAACATTCAGTGGAACATAGAAAAAGCAAGAGAATTCCAGAAAAACATACTTCTGCTTCATTGACTATGCTAAAGACTTTCACTGTGTGGATCACAACAAACTGTGGGAAAATCTTAAAGAGATGGGGATACCAGACCACTTACCTGCCTCATGAGAAATCTGTATGCAGGTCAAGAAGTAACAGTTAGAAACAGAAATGGAACAACTGACTGGTTCCAAATTGGGAAAGGAGTACGTCAAAGCTGTATATTGTCACTCTCCTTATTTAACTTATATGCAGAATACATTATGCAAAATGCCAGGTTGGATGAAGCACAATGTGGAATCAAGATTGCTGGGAGAAATATCAACAGCCTGAGCTATGCAGATGATACCACCCGAATAGCAGAAAATGAAGAAGAACTAAAGAGCCTCCTGATGAAGGTGAAAGAGGAGAGTGAAAAAGCTGGCTTAAAACTCAATATTCAAAAAACTAAGATCATAGCATCTGGTCTCATCACTTCATAACAAATAGATAAATAAAAAATGGAAACAGTGGCAATTTTATTTTCTTGGGCTCCAAAATCACTGCGGAGAGTGACTGCAGCTTTGAAATTAAAAGTAGCTTGGAAGAAAAGCTGTGACAAACCTAGACAGCATATTTAAAAGCAGAGACATCATATTGTTGACAAAGGTCCGTATAGTCAAAGCTATGGTTTTTCTAGTAGTCATATACAGATGTGAGAATTGGACCATAAAGAAGTCTGAGCACCAAAAAATTGATGCTTTTGAATTGTGGTGCTGGAGAAGACTCTTGAGAATCCCTTGGACAGCAAGGAGATCAAACCAGTCAATCCTAAAGGAAATCAAGGCTGAATATTCTTTGGAAGGACTGACACTGAAGCTCCCATACTTTGGTCACCTGATGCCAAGAACTGACTCATTGGAAAAGACCCTGATGCTAGGAAAGATTGAGAGCAGGAGGAGAAGGGGATGACAGAGGATGAGATGGCTGCGTGGCATCACTGACTCAATGGACATGAATTTGAACAATCTCAGAGAGATAGCGAAGGGCAGAGAAGCCTGGTGTACTGTAGTCCATGGGGCTGCAGAGTCAGACATGACTTAGTGACTGAACAACAACTCCACTAGAAATGGTAAAATATCTATACAGCATGCAATTTTTTGTTAACATGTGTATATTGTAGTATCTAGAGTAACTTTTAAAGAAAACTGTATAAAGAGATATACTCAAAAACAGTATAAGTAAAATGTTCAAGGAACCCCCAGGAAGGCCAGAGAAGAAAAAGAGTGAGACAGAAAACGATAAAGTTGCAGGGCTTCCCTGGTGGTCCAGTGGTTAAGAATCTGTCTTGCAAGCAAGGGACACCAGTTCGATCCCTGGCTCAGGAAGATCACACATGCCACAGAACAACTTAGCCCATGGGCCACAATTCTGGACCAGTGCTTTAGGGTTCATGAGCCACAACGGTTGAGCCCATCTGTTGCAACTACCAAAACTAGAGCCAGTGCTCCACAAGAGAAGCAACCACAGTGAGAAGCCCGTGCAACGCAACTAGAGAGTAGACCCCATTCACTGCAAGTAGAGAAAATCTGTATGCAGGAACAAAGACCACAGCCAAAAATAAATAAATCTTAAAAAAAAGAAGTAGCAAATTTAAACCCTAACATGCCAATGATTGTTTTAATGGAAAAAGTCTGAATATAAAATTTAAAAGGCAGATTGGCATAGTGGATAAAACCAATATAATATTGTAAAGTAATTAGCCTCCAATTAAAATAAATAAATTTATATTAAAAAATAAAATTTAAAAAAATGATCCAACTATATATGCTGTCTAGAAAAAGTAAACTTCAGAGAAAAACAGTTATCAGAGGTAAAGAATGAAATTTAATAATGATGAAGAAAACAGATCCAATAGAAAGACCTAATAAGTATATATGCAACATACAGCAGCGCTTCAACCTACATGAAACCAAAACACAGTTCAAACAAGAAATAGAAAAGTCCATAATTATACTTGGGGACTACAAAACTATCAGCAATTTATAGAACAACTAGACCAAAAAAAGCAAAGATGTAGGATAATTGAAAACAACACAATCAGTCAATCAGATTTAACTGACATTTTTAGACATTCCACAAAACGTCAGTAGAATACATACGTATTCTTTTTAAACACCCATGGAACATGTGCCAAGACAGACCTTCTCCTAAGTCACAAAATATAACAAATTTGAAACAACAGATATCATAGAGTGTTCTCTAACCATATTAGAATCAACTGGAAATAAACAAGAGAAGAATAAGAAAATGCTCTAACAGTTGGGAAAAAACAAACAAACACATTTCCATGAGTCAAAGAGGAAGTTTCAAGGGAAATTTTAAAAATACACAGAACTGAATGAAAATGAAAATACAACATATGAAAAGCTAAAACAGTGCTGAGACAGAAATTTGTAGCACTAGATTCTTATATTAGAAAGAGGAAAATTCTCAAATCTCTAAGTTCCTACCTTAAGAAACTAGGAAAAATAAGAGCAAAATAAATCCGAAGCAAGCAAAAGGATATAATTTTAAAAGTAAAATTCAATAAAATTAAAACAGGACAACAATGAAGAAATTCAATGAAATCAAAACTTTTTTTTAAATATCAATTGCTAAACCTCTAGTAAAACCAATGAAAATATAGAAAGAATGCATACAGACACAAAACCAAATTCCAGAATGAAACAGGAGCTATCATGATACATTCTGCAATTCTTAAAGGGGTAATAAGAGAATATTACAAATAACTTTAGGCTCATAAACTCAGTATTGAACAAACGGACCAATTCCTCAAAAAATACAAACTACCAAAACTCAACCAAGAATAAATAAACCGAATAATCCCATAATCCATTAAGGCAACTGAATATTATTATAAACCTGGAAACAATCTTCAGGCCCAGATAGTTTCATTGTAGAATTCTGCTAAACACTTAAAGAAGAATTAATACCAATTTTATACAATGTCTTCCAGAAAAAGAAATAGGAAATCATTTCCCAAATTGTTTTATGAGATCATATTCCTTGATGCCAACCTAGACAAAGAAAATACGAAAAGAAAAAAACTATAGACTAGTGTCATCATAAACTTAGATGCAAAAATTCTAAACAAAATATAATCAAATAGAGTTCAGCAATATGTAAAAAAGAATCACACATCACTAGCCTGAAGGATTTATTCCAGGTATGCAAGTCTGAGTCAACATTCAAAAAGAAATCACTATAGACCAACATATCAACAGGATACTAAAAAAATTATAAACCATATTAATTGATGGAGAAAAGTATTCAGACAAAATTCAATACTTATTTATGATAAAAACTCTCCAGAAATTAGGAATAGCAGAGAATTACCTCAACTTTATAAAAAGCATTTTGACGACTAATTTTATACGTCAACCTGACTGGGTTAGAAAGTGCTCAGATATCTGGTAAAACATTATTTCTGGCTGTGTCTGGAACAGATTAGCATTTGATTCAACAGACTGATAAAAAGCATCTTCTCTCATCAGGCATGATCTGATCTGCTGAGGGCCTGAATAGCATAAAAAAGTGAAGGACCAGTTAATTCCCTGTTATGAGCTGAGATGTCCATCTTCTATTGCCCATGGACATCAAAGATCCTATCAGGCCTTTGGACTCTGGGGTTTACACCATTGGCTCCTCAGATTCCCAGGCCTTGAGACTTAGACTGAATTACACCACCGACTGGCCTTCCTGATTGTCCAGCCTGCAGGCAGCAAACTGTGGAGCTTCTCCATCTCCATAACCCTATAAGCCAATTCCTATAATAAATCTCCCCAGATACATATTTCTATACAACCTATTAGTTCTGTTCCTCTGGAGAAACCTGACTAACAAAATCATCTATAAAAAACTTACAAATAAAATCATATTTGATAGTGGAAGACAATTCATTATCTTCAAGATTGGGTTTATGGCAAAATTTTCCACTCTCACAACTTCTATTCAACATATTTATAGATGCTCTAGCCAATTCTAGCCCCTACCTTTAATACACACACTAACAAGAAGAAGAAACAAAGACATACAAATTGGAGAGGAAGAAATAAAAATGTCCTTTTTGTGAATGGCTTGGTCATCTCCTAGAAAATCCCAAAGAATCTACAAAACATTCCTAGAATGAATAAGCAAGTTTAGCAAAGTTGCAACATGTGATTTCAACACCCACAAATCAATTACATTTCTATATATTAACAGTAAACATGTACAAACTGAAATTAAAAATGCAATATTAGTTATAATCATGCCAGAGAAAATGAACTACTTAATAATAAACTTAACAATATATGTAAAGCATCTATATGCTGAAAATTACAAAATGATGATGAAAGAAATCAAAGACCCAACTAAATGGAGAGACATAATGTGTTCATGGATCGAAAGACTAAATAAAATAATGACTGTAGCCCGCCAAGCTCCTCTGTCCATGGAATTCTCAAGCAAGGCTACTGGAGTAGGTGGCCATTCTCTTCTCAAGGGGATCTTCCCAACCCAGGGATCAAACCTGGGTCTCCTGCATTGCAGGCAGATTCTTTACTGTCTGAGCCACCAGGGAAGCCCAATAATGATGTCATTTTTCCCCAGATTTATTTATCGGTTTAATATAAGTGCTATCAGAATCATAGCAAAGGTTTTTGGACATAGACAATTATTCTGAAATTTATATAGAAAGGCACAGGACACAGAATAGGCCTTTGAAAAAATCTTAAAAAGGAATGAGATGGGAGGAGTTAGCCTACACTATAGTAAGGTTACTATGGTGCTTCAGTAATCAAGGTGCGTGGTATTGCAGAAGAATAGACGTGTATAAATGGAACAAAAGAAGCAAATCAAAAATTGTTGTTTAGTCACTAAGTTGTGTCCAATTCTTTTGTGACCCCATGGACTATAGCCCACCAGGCCCCTCTGTCCATGGGATTTTCCAGGCAAGAATACTGGAATGTGTTGCCATTTCTTTCTCCAGGGAATCTTTCCAACCCAGGAATCAAATATGCAGTTTTAATTAGTAGGCAGATTCTTTACCATTGAACCACTGATCTACCAGGGAAGCCTAAAGTAAAAGTAGACCCACACAAATATTTCCAACTGTTTTTTTTTTTTGACAAATGTACAAAACAACTCAAAGGAAGAATACTGATTTCAATAAATGATTGGAATTGGATACCCACAGGCAAAAAACCTATAAAAACCAAACCTGACATAAACTTCACAACTACAGGAAAACTTAACTAAAAATGATTCAGGTACTAAAAAGTAAAATATAGAGCCTTTAGCAAAACAAAACAAAAACCCTAGGAAAAAAGTAGGAGCAAATTTTTGGCCTCTAAGGCTAAGCAAATAGTTCTTAGATTTGACACTAAAAGCCTCATTGGTAAAAAGAAAAACTGATGAATTGAATTCCATCAACATTTAAAACTTTTGATCTGTGGAAGGCTCTGCTAAGAAGATGAAAAGAAAAACTACAGACAAGGGAGAAAATATTTGCAAATCACGTGTATGACAAAGGACTAGTATCAAGAATATGCGCAGAACACTCAAAACTCCACAGCACAAAACAATCCAGCTAGAAAATGAGATGCACTGAAATTTCACTGAAGGTGATACACAGATGGAAAATGAGTGTGAAATGAACTTATCAGAACAGCTAAAATGAAAAGTTGTGACATCAAATGCTGGTGAGAATGCAGAGAAATTGGATCAATCATCCATGGTTAGTGAGACTATAAAATGGTACAGTCACTGGGGAAAATGGCTTGGCAATTATATTTATTAACATAAAACTAAACAAGCAACTAACAAATGACCCAGCAGTTACATAAAAACCTGTACATAAATGTTAATAGCTGAATTATTTATAATAACTCCAAACTGGAAGCAACCTAAATATCCTTCAAAGGATGAACAGTTAAATTGTGGTACATCCATAATGTGGAATGGACTGTTACTAAATTCAATACTTTGGGTAAATCTCCAAAGAATTATTCTCAATGAACAAAACTAAACCCAAAATGTTGTCTGCTATAGAAATGGATTTGTTAAACATTCCTGCAGTTATAAAATCGTATAAGTAATGAACAGCTTGTCTGTGGTTGTCAGTGGTTAAGGATGAGAAGAGTGAGTGCTTGAGGAATGTGGGTGTGGTTTTTTATATGGCAGCATGAAGAATATTATGGTGATGGAACTCTTCTGTATTTTGGCGGTGGTTGAGAGTACCCTAATCTACATATGATAAAATTGCATAGAACAAAATACACACACACGAACACAATTAAGTACAAGTAACACTGGGGAGATGTCCTCCAGATCAGTAGAAAATTTCCTGTTGTAATATTTTACTATAGATTGATAAACTATTGTTATTGTGGGAAGCTGGGTAAAGTTTCAGTGGGAAATGCTCTATTATTTCTTAAAACTGCATGTGAATCTACCAAATTAAATTCTATAAAGTTACACTTAAAAAATAATTAACACTCAAAACTAAATAGAGGAAGAAGTATTGAGACATGCACAGGCTCACTATCAACTAAACATGTAAAAGCAGAGACAGCTCTATCTACTACCCAGAAGCAAGACCTGAGCCCAGGCTGTGAGGATCTGATGACACTACAAGCTGTCTTTGTCGCTTATAAAGTCTCTCTGCAATGTGTGAAAGGAATGACTACATTTTTTGGACATCTGGATTTTGATTCAAATGCCTGGTCCATCACTTTCTGGCTGAGGGACCCTGAGAAAAGGCGTACACTTTTCATCTCACTTTCTTCAATCTCCAATGATAGGGATGGTTACTTACAGGGTTGATGTGCATATTTAACAAGCTTGTGTATAAGAATCTAGTACAGTTCCTGAGAACAAGAAGGCATTCAGTGGCATGTTAAATTCCTTTCATAAAAAGAAAAAGCATCCCATAAAGTACCACACCCTGATGGTTTTAAAGGAACATTCTACCAAAAAAAAAATCAAGAAATACATAATTCCAGTCTCACCAAAGAACTGAAAAAGCAGGATTGTTCCTCAGCTTTTTAAATAAAGATGGTATAATGCTGACAGAAAAACTCAACAGGGGTAGCACAAGACATATTAATCTCACCCACAAATATAAATGCAAAAATTCTAAACAAAATATTAGCAAAATAAGTCTAATGTTGTAAAAAAAATAGCATTTCAAGACCAATTGTTGGAATTATTTCCACAAAAATAGATTAAATTTTCCACAAAAATAAAGGGGAAAGAAAACATACTGCTATCTCAATAGACTCAGAAAATGAATATGAAATATTAAACATTTACTCCTTATATAAAAATGGAAACAAACTTCAAGATCTAATGGAGGGTATTATAAAAAGGCTACAGAAAATACCATACTCAATTAACCTCTGAAAACATCTTTTCAAATTAGAAACAAGACGATGGTTGCTATGACACTTTCAACATTGTACTAAAGATCCTATCCTACACAAAAGACAGAAAGATTCAATACAATATATAAGAACTGCAAAGGAAGAAACAAGATTATTATCATTCACATGCATTCTGATAGAAATTCCAAAGGAATCTTTAGGCAAATCTGTAAGTATTCTATGTATTAATAGCCTATATATAATATATATTAATAAGATCCACATTACCTGGTATGTTTATATCATAGATTAGTTAGAAAATACAATTTTAAAGATACTTTTTTATAAAAGCAATAAAAAACATACTTCAGTACCTAAGAAAATATGTAAAAATATGCCCAAGATCTTGGAAAACATTTTTAAACTTTAAATGTGAAATTTCAATTTGAGCGTCCACCCCTCCCTGCAGCAACAAAGTGGTATGAGTCAGTCCTCTGCTTCTATTCACTTCCAAGCAAGGAAGCAATGTCAGTCAGTGCTCCATTTTCATTTGAGTGCTGTTTTCAAGGCCCAGCAGGAAGCTGACAGACACATCCATCCTACCCTAACAGAACAGCTCAGAGACTGCCTGCCAAAAAGAGAAGGTTAAATTGGATCCAGAGTCATATAATACCTAAAATGTCCTGGATACAGCAGAATATCACCAGTCATATCAAAACTAGAAAATCACTATGAGAATGAGAAAAGACAACCAACAGATACTAACACTAAGATGAATCAGATGTCAGAATTGTTTGACAAAGATTTTAGAGCCATTATAAAAATGCTTCAATTAAAGCAATTATAAATTTTCTTGAAACTAATGAAAAATAAAAAAACTGAATGATAAAAAACAGAGGAAAATCTTTTTTTTTTTTTAAATTAAAAGGAACTGGGACTTCCTTGGTGATCCAGCAGTAAGATTCCATGCTTCCAATGCAGGGCACACAGGTTTGATCCCTGGTCAGGGAACTAAGATTCTTCATGCCACAAGGGATGGCCATAATAATAATAATAATAATAATAATAATAATAATAAAGGAGCCAGAGTGGAAATTATTGAACTGAAAAATATAATGAAAGAAAGGAAAAATCTGCTGAATAGGCTCAGTTTAGTGTGGAGATGACACAGGATAGAATTATTAAACTTGAGGACAGATCAACTGAATTTTTCCAATCTGAGCAATAGAGACAAAATAGGTTATAAGAATATTAACAGTATTGGGAACCAATGGGATCATATGAAAAGAGTATCATCAGACTCTCACATGGAGAGGAGAGGAAAATAGTGAGACCGTCTTTCAAGAATGAATAAGAAAGAAGTACACTAGAGAAGACACATAAATGGAGAGACATTCTATTCTTCTGAATTTTAAACACCTCGGCCTGGTTTTTAATGTGATGAGTTTGTAATGCTGTGAGCCATCCCCTGTTCTGTGAATGGTAGGATTCCAGAATATCACTAAAGATGTGGAAAAGCAATCAGTCTGAGTCAGAATGAGTGACCAGAAGGATACGCAATGTCTGATCCTTCTACCTGGAGACTATTTTTGGTTTTGGTATCTATAATATTAACCATGTTTTTATGAAGTTTCTTTAAAAATTCTATGTTTTCTACAGAGCCCAGACTAATATAAATACCAGCAGACTCACTTGATATCTTTGTCTTTTGAACAAATAAAACTATTTATTTCAAACAAATACAGATTATACCACATTATATCCTAAACTGTATATAATTGTAGGACACATATTTTGGTTATATTATCAATGGTATTTAACAGTTATTTCATTTATTTTATATATATATATATATATATATATATATATATTCTGTCCCAATAAACTCTTTGCTAAAAGGGTCTATAATTAGTTTAGTTCATTGTTTTAATCCTGAAGGCACTGTGACTGGCAAATAGAAGGTACTAAAAACAAATCTTCATGAATGAACAGATTTTTATATTTTTTCAAATTTCAAATAAAATATATATTATTGCTTACAATTTTCAATGCCTAGGAAATCTGTGTTTGGTTTTAATAAATAAATGCACCTATCAGATAATTAATAACCCAAGGATAGCAAATTTTATTTCACATCATATTTCAGCTCTCACTGACTGATAACAGCTACCAGAAATAAAATGAGAAGGATTCTAAGGCCTCTAAAAGGAAAGAGTGCCATGCTCACTTTGGCAAGGTCTCCTGGGGTGAGGGAGGAAGGAATTGGTCCTTCCTTGGCCCAGCCCTTACTCTAATTAAAATATGCAGCAAGGAAGAAATATACCGCTTATGTGGATTACATTGAAACTTCCTTGAAAATCTCTTTTTATTGCACTGAAAAGGCTCTTCATGTAGTGGGAAGAACAGGAGTGCTGAGCCCCACAGGCCTGGGCTCTCACAGCCGCTCTGGGATCCTCTTCTGCTCCCAACAAGCGCTCTCCCCCGTTCTCCACAGGCCTCTCCAAGCTTCTCTCTGCCCAGTTCCTGTGCGCCACTGTGTGCGACGTTGCCTCAGTCATGTCTGAACCCACGTCACCTTATTGACTGTAGCCTGCCAGGTTCCTCTGCCCATGGGATTCTCCAGGCAAGAATTATCTCTCCCACATCACAACTCACCTCCTCCTTCACAGAGACTACGAATTTGTCACTCAGGAATGCCTTCAAATTTTGGCCTCGCATCCTTTACGTTTTCCTGAAGCTTTACTCACTGCCTTCTCCTTCCTAGTGCAACTTTAGTTCTGTCCCCTTCCACCTGTCTGTGGTCCAGACCACATCATCTCCTGCCCACCGAGGCCCTCCAAACTCCATTGATTATCTTGTCTTCTCTGTTTGTTCACCTTTCCACTGGCTTCCTCCCAACAGCACTTAAGCATAATCTTTGTTCTTTCATAATAAAACCCTAGAAAAATAATAAAGTATCATCTGCAAAGAAAATAACAAAATAAAATTAACCTCCTCCCAGTTTCCTTGACCTTGATCCTCTCCAGCTATAACACTTACCTCACATGTTAGTCTTTAACGCTCTGTCACCTGATCCCATCCACCTCCCACTGGAATTACTCTTCAGTTCAGTCGCTCAGTCGTGTCCGACTCTTTGCGACCCCATGAATCGCAGCACGCCAGGCCTCCCTGTCCATCACCAACTCCCGGAGTTCACTCAGACTCACGTCCATCGAGTCAGTGATGCCATCCAGCCATCTCATCCTCTGTCGTCCCCTTCTCCTCCTGCCCCCAATCCCTCCCAGCATCAGAGTCTTTTCCAATAAGTCAACTCTTCACATGAGGTGGCCAAAGTACTGGAGTTTCAGCTTTAGCATCATTACTCCCAAAGAAATCCCAGGGCTGATCTTCAGAATGGACTGGTTGGATCTCCTTGCAGTCCAAGGGACTCTCAAGAGTCTTCTCCAACACCACAGTTCAAAAGCATCAATTCTTTGGTGCTCAGCTTTCTTCACAGTCCAATTCTCACATCCATACATGACCAAAGGAAAAACCATAGCCTTGACTAGACGGAACTTTGTGGCAAAATAATGTCTCTGCTTTTCAATATGCTATCTAGGTTGGTCATAAATTTTCTTCCAAGGAGTAAGCGTCTTTTAATTTCATGGCTGCAGTCACCCAGGGGACATTTTTGGTCATCTCACCTGACCTCCCACAAGTACTTGACTTCAACTTCTCTCTTGACACTCTCTTCTCTTCCACCACCTGAATTTCTTTCTTCCATGCCTTCTGTTTCTTCCCCCTTTGCTGGGTGCTCTTCCTCCCTCCTATCACCTAAAAGTTGTTTTTCAGGTCCTCTACTCTTCCCACACTTGAAGTTCTGGGAGGCGATTTCAGTCATTCACTGATGACTCCCAAGCTTTGATCACTATCCTAGATCTGCATACAGGAATCACCCCTCAGTATCTCACAGTCACCTCAAATTATTAAACATCTTTAAAATAGAACCCATGTTTCCCATTGCCCTATTCCTCCTCCAGTCTCCATGAATAGTACCATAATACATTTAGTCATCCAGTCAGAAATATGGGACTCACTTGTAACTTGTTACCCTTTCACACTCAAGCACAAATCATTTCACATTCACTTCTCTTCCCTCCACTGGCATTTTCACTTTTCAAGCTATCATCAGCTTACCTGGTTACTAAAACAACCTCCTGGTTGGTGTGCCACCCTCCTCTCTAGATAAATTTTCTCCACTTCCATAGCGCCAGCAGACAAGCTTTCTAAAATGAAGATCTCAGCATTCCAACCCCATGCTAAGAAACTCTGGGGGCTCTCACCTTTCTTCCCACCATCCCTTGTCTCTCTGGGTCCCTGAAGTGAGTTCCACAGGTCAGCAGTAATGAACTCCAAACACTCAAGCTGTTCTTTCTGCCTGGGACCTTCCCCTCTTGTTAAATTCAGCCCATCATACTAGGTTCAGTTTAGATAGTTTTCCTCCAGGAAGCTGCCCCTGCTTCACTTAGAGAGAGCTTCCCCATCCTGCACAGCACTATGTGCTGCTCTCCTAGAGCATTCACTAGAGTGTCTTATAACTGCTTGCTATCAATTCTGATTCCCCCATTAGTGTGCTAGCAGGATTCTGACCCCAGGCTTTTGCCTTGGGGATTATGTCCATGAATATGTTATGTTACAGGATAGAGAGGATTTAAAAGATATATTAAGATTAATAATCAGCTGACAACAAGATAGAGATTACTTGGGCAGGCCCAAAGTAATCATATGCTTAAAAGCAGAAGAGGAAGGCAGAGTCTTGGGGCAGAAGTCAGATTCTCAATGTGACAAAGCTCTACCATGCCCTTGCTGCTCTGAGCTGCAGGAGCTACAATACAAGCAGCAAAGCTGTGCAAAGAATTCTATGATTCCAGAGACACTGTGCTATTTGAGGAGTATGAGGGACATGCCTATGTTGAGAGCTGGGGGAGATTTCCCTGGGGCACTCCCACACCACTGCACCCACAGCATGCTGCAGGCAAATACAGCATCCTTCAGTCCCATTGCCTAAACCCAGCTCTACCTAGAGTGGATTGTGTGAGCTGCAGAATCCTTCCCTACTCTTGACTCTGGTTTAATCCAGAGAAAGGAGCAAATTTCTTCTTATCTACCTACCTGTCATTCTCCTGTCTCTTGCACCTGCCACCTCCCTCTCAGATGTGTGTCCTGGTCTTGAAGGGTCTGTCCTCTCCACCCTCTGTCTCTTCTCAGATCAACTCATCAACCTAATCAGTGCTGCCACTTCATGAAGCTCTCCCAGACTCAAATCCATAATTACTCTTCCTTCCTTCATTTACCAATTGATTCATTCACCTTCTAGAATTGAGTTTCTATTCCATGCCAGGCTCCGAGTTTGGCACTAGGATATGCAGACAAATACGGAATTCATGTGTACTTCCCCCTTAGACTCCATGATCTGGGCAAGTATTTGACTTCCTTCATCCTGGCCCATACCTGTGGAAGGCCCATTCCCAGGCCTCCAGGAAGGACTGACATGCGTGTAAGCATGCAGCACAGGGCACTTCACCTGAGTGTGCTCTGGCCCCATCAGCCGGCCTGCTGAGGGCTCGGCTGTGTCTACTTCTTACCTTCAACCCAGGACAGTATTCAGAAGAGCTATCCATGTTCCTGGCCCAACTAGGGCTCTAACCTGGGGGCATAATAATAACAATTTTATGTCCATAGCACAGGGGGAAAGTGTGGATAGAATGAAACAACTACCCTACAAATCAAAGAAAATGTATTTTTTTTTTCTATTTGGGTATTTAAATATTAATCTCAGCATACACACACAAAATCCTCTATTCTGTTTGGACTTGTATATCTCTTCTGGCACATTCACCATACAGTTAATAGAGTGGTTCATGTAGTTTCTTAAATCCAAAAAAGCAAACACAGCTAAAACAGGTCTGTTGTGCCTGAGAGTTTGCCATCTGTGTATTCATTATCTCACTTGATCTTTACAATCACTCTGTGTTTTATTACCATCCCTATTTTGAATTAGCAGCAGCATGGTGTTTCAGAAAAATTAAAAGACTGTTTTGAGAAGGAGCTAACACCTAACTGTAGGTCTGTGGGAAAGGTATTTGACTTGCTTGAACCTCAATTTTCTTTTCTGTAAGACAGAAGGAAAACAAGCTAGACCATGTATGTATGTTTGAGTATTACATGAAATAGTAGGTGTAAAATGCCCAGCATACATTATGTATTCAATGATATTGGGCTTTTTACCCTTTTTCTAAAACTAACACAAGTGATGCTGGGGAAAAGTTAGCAAGTCTGCAGGGTGGCCAGATCTCCAACCCCCCGCTTCCAAGGTCACTGTTCTTCAATGCTGCTCCTTACGGACTGTCTCCTCCTGTCCCCACATGACCACCCAGGAAAGCAAGCCTTTGGGTGTCAGGAGGCCCCGTGCTCCCAGACTACAGCCAGCCCGCCTAAGCTGCTGCAATTCACTTATCCAAACACTGCTTGTCCTTTGTTTCACAGGAGGCAAAGGGCACACAGGTTTTACTGAGTGTGCTGTTGGTTAAAAAAACAAGGCCATGCTCAAGGGCACACAGGAAGTACACTGTTGCAGGAATGTTTGTCTCCTGGTGGCATTAGGGTATGGTAGCTGCCATTTATGGGGTTCACTCTGGGTGCCTCAAACTTTGTATTCTTCCTCTCACTGACATCCTACAGGAACTACAGCTGACCCTTGAACAACATGAGTTTGAATTGCAGAAGTCCACTTCTATGCGGATTCTTTTCCAGTAAATATGCACTAAGGTTGGTTGAATCCATGGATCTGGAACCTTGGATGAGTGGCCAACTGTGAAGCTACATTCAATTTTCAACTGCTTGGAGGGTCAGTGCCCCGAATGCCTCCACTGTTCAGGGTCAACAGTATATTCCTCTTTCCTTCTATATCCTGGAGATCAGGACCATCAGACCAACAACAATTTAGCACCTGTTACATGCCAGGCAATTTACCCACCACCCTGGAAGATGGTTGTCATTTTTCCATACAGACTTAAATTCCACTGAACCAGCATACAGGCCCTGTCATGAGCAGCTGCCAGTGCAGACCTGCAAGGAGCTGAGGACTCTGTTGACCATGGACAGTCCTAGATGCGGATGCTCTTCATGGTCTCCAAGGCCCACCCTTAAGCCATCTTCCCCAAGGCCTGGATTCTCTTTGCAAATGCATCCCCATTTGCTAAGTGATATTTGGTTCTAAAATATCATCATTATGATGGTTCATTTTATGTATCAACTTGAGAGGACTAAGGGATGCCCAGATAGCTGGTGAAACATTATTTCTGGATGAATCTGTGAGGGTGTTCCTGGAAGACATTAGCATTTGAATGGGTGGACTGAGTAAAGAAGGTTGGTCTCACCAGTGTGGACAGGTGGTATCCAACCTGTTGAGGGCCTGAATAGAACAAAATGGGAGAGAATGGGTGATTGACTCTCTCTGCTTGAGCTGAGACATCTGCCTTTTCCTGCCCTCAGATATTGGCACTCTGGTTCTCAGATATTTGGACTGAGACTGGGATTTACACTGTCAGCTCCCTGATTCTTGGGCCATTGAACTTGGACTGAATTAAACCACTGGCTTTACTGGTTCTCCAATTGCAGGCAGCAAATTGTGGGGCTTCTCAGCCTCCATAACCACATGAAGCAATACCTATAATAAATCTCCTTTCATATATATCTCCATATATAATATTGGTTCTGTTTCTCTGGAGAACCCTGGTAAACACAATTCAGTCAGTCAGTTCAGTCGCACAGTTGTGTCCGACTCTTTGCGACCCCATGGACTGAATTACATACAATTAGTATGGTAAAAAAAAAAAAAAGTGAAGATTTCCAGTAAAATAGAGGCAGCATTACAGAAAGAAAAAAGCTTTATATCCAAGTTCGGATGTGTATTTGCTATGGGTCAGTTAATTATTCTCTCTAAGCCTCCTATTTGGTCAACTGCAAAATGAGATTCTCATCTCAGGCTGTTATGAAGATTAAATTAGGTACCTGGAAGATAGTATGTACTCACTGAAGAGTAGTTTCCTTCTGATATACACACACAGTCCATACGATGCGGGCATTGCACAATCAAATATTGTAATGGTTATGGACCATCACTGCCAGGAGAATAGTTTCTGCTTGGACACCAACAAATAGGGTCTACTCTACATAAAAACTCTCCCATTCACCAGCCTGGATAGCTCCATGCAACACAAGTGATGGTAAGTTCAGGCTATTGCAAGTATTACAGTAAAGGAGAAAGAACAAAAGATCATCTACCAACATTTTATATGAAGTACCACATTTTATAGCACTTTAGATTAAAAATAATTGAAAATAAGAGACTATAGAAGAGCAAAATCCTATAATTCAATGTAAAAAGAGAATAGCAGTCTTTTCAATAAACGGTACTAGAACCATAACCATGTGCCAAAATGCAAAATAAACACAACTCCCCACCTAATATCATACACAAAGTTTACTCAAAACAGACCGTACACCTAAGTGTCAGAGCTAAACCATAAAACTCCTTGAAATAAATATAACAACATATTTATGGTCTTGAATGAAGCAAATAGGATGCACAAATTTGAAACCCTAATCCAAATTTTAAACTTCTGCTGTTTAAAAGTCACTATTAAAGAAATGAAAAAATAAGCCGTAGACTGGTAGATAATATTTGAAAAGTATACATTTGACAAGGAATTGTATCCAGACTATACAAAGATCTCTTACAGCTCAATGATAAGACAAACAACCCAATAAAAACATGGGGAAAAAAAGCTTGAAGAGATCCTTCATTAAGAAGATTATACAGATGGCAAATGAGCACACAGAATGATGCAATATCATTAATAATCAGGGAAATATAAATAAAAGCCATGATGAGACACCACTTTACCCCCGTGGGAATGACTGAAAAAAAAAATTGATAATACCAAGTGAGGCGAGGGTCTGGAGCAAGCGGAGCTCTCACACACTGCTGGTGGCAATGTAAAATGGCTATTGGCAGTTTCTTATAAAGTTTAAGAATGCTTACTCTGTGACCTAGCAATTCTCTTCTTAGGTTTAAAAAAAAAAGGTGGTGGTAGGGACAATGTCTACATAAAGATTTGTAAGCAAATGTTCATAACAGATGTATTCGTAACAGAAGTTCATAGAAGAAGTATTCATAGCCAAACTAGCAAGAGTTCAAATATTCACAGACTGGTGTGGCAAACAGCAGTGACACCCCATGGAACACGACTCAGCCACAACAAAGGAACAGATTTCTCATGCTCACACGTGTGGCTGATTCCCAGAAGCCGTGTATTAAGTGGAAGAAGTCAGGGCACCAAAGGCTCTACACTCTACCATTTCATTTATGTGCAAGTCCAGAGTGAAAGGAGACCAAGAGTGACAGGAGGCGAGATGGATATTTACTAGGCAGGGGCAGAGGGGCGCTCTGTTGCAAGGAGAAAGGTTCTATGCGATGACTGCAGAGACAGCTATGCGAAGTGTACACACTTGCCAAAACTCATCAAACTGTACACTTACAGGTGGTGAATTCTATTGTATATAAATTATACCCCCAAAAGCTAATTTTTTTTAAAAAAGTTATAATCTCTAGGGAAAAACTCCAGGAAAGGAATAACAGAAGAAGCTAATGGTGGGGGAAAGGACCTTGAACAACTGCACGTGTAGGGACTGAACTTGGTCGGCCTATAAGCCTGGGAACCTGCCCACCCTTGCCTGGAAAGAAAGCCGTTCAGGGAACTGCGGAAGATGGCATCGGGGACAGGCAAAATCCAGACTAGGGGAAATTGTTAAGGATTCACACCAGCTCTTCCCCTCCAGAAAAAAAAGTTGCTTTTTCTAAAAACTAGAAAGGCAAATAGATGCTTCATTATGCAAACAAAGCCAAGAATGCAGAAGGAAATGAAATGATAGGAAAATTGCCTGCCTCTCCATCCCTGCTCTTTCCCAAGCCCCCTCCCAGGGGTGACCTCTATGGGCAGGGACCTGCCCCTCACCTGCATTGTCCTCCTGTTTTCTTTCCAGTTGTCTCAGTGGCTCTTCACTGAAAAAGGACTGGAAGTGACTAATGGATTGAGCTTGCAGCCCAGGGGTTCAGAGCTCATTCAATAGTCCTTTGTCTTCTTCATAAACTAAAAATCAAGCATTCTGCAGGGTGTATTTAGAGTGAAGAAGGCCTTCCTGACTGCTATCATTGTAGAAATAAGCAAAAGTTCTGGGTAGGCAACTGTTCTTAAAGACAAATAACCTGAATAAATATGTGGGT
This sequence comes from Capra hircus, assembly GCF_001704415.2. Taxonomy (NCBI): domain Eukaryota; kingdom Metazoa; phylum Chordata; class Mammalia; order Artiodactyla; family Bovidae; genus Capra; species Capra hircus. The sequence goes on from NC_030809.1 coordinate 134,834,664, forward strand.
AGACATCATTAATATCATTTCTGTTTAAGTTAAAGCTTAGTTTAGCTCAATAAACAGCTTTTATAGAAAGGAATCATATCCACAGGCTTCCCAGGGCTTCCCAGGTGGGTCAGAATCTGCTTGCCTATGCAGGAGATGCAAGAGACTCGGGTTCTATCCTTGGGTCAGGAAGATCACCTGGAATAGGAAATGGCAAACTGCTCCAATATTCTTGCCTGGAAAATTCTATGAACAGAGGAGCCAGGCAGTCCCCAGTACATGGGGTCACAAAGAGTTTGGACATGATTGAGCAGGCACATGTACACACAATCACATCGATAGCAAACTGACATGTTATATCCACAGTTTGTAACACACAGACCCAGGTTCAACTTCGGACACTATATGCACAGGTCAGATGTAGCCTTAAAGGTCTGTCTGTGCCCTGCCATGGCCCCAGGGGACTGTGCTTGGCACATCTTCCTGATACCCAGGCAGGACAGGGCCATCCACAGGGTCCTGAGAGCACTAACAGGACTTTGTAAACTTTCTAAACCTACTCTGCCATCCAGACTTCATCGGAAAGTCCCTTCCCAGACACAAGAGTAGCCGCCTCTTAGAAGTACTTGTGGCCCTTCTCACCTGCTAGGTCCAGCTGTCCAGGAGTACAAGTAAAATGAAATGTGGCCTCCTCCAGAAGAGCAGCTTCTCCAGAGAACTGGGGAACATGCCCAGACTGGGGAGGGAGGAAGGGACTGTGAGAAGACTAGAAGGAGCCTCTGGGTATTTGTTGCACCCGCATGTGCTTCTGTAGGGCTGTTCTGGTTGGGCTGATTCACCAGGTGTGGCCACAATCCCTGAAGCACAGGCCTCCCTCCCTCAGCTCCACCCTCCTGCTCTGCGGGACTGAACAAAGCTGTGTCTCCTCACCCTGCCCAGGCTACACTGGCTCCTGGGCGGACTGAGCAGCTCAGCCCAATTCAGCCTTATAGTCCCTGAGGTGACACACGTTCCCTGTGCTGCACCAGCTCTGGGAGAAGCCAGAACAAAGCCAGAAAGGTCAAGGCTGGCACAGCATGAGTTATTAGAAAACACTGCCTAACAGTTTACAGACAAGCGGAATTTATTCTTTCTTCAGAATTCAATAATTTATTCAAACCTGGCAACATAACCGGGGAGTAAAAAAAACCCCACCGGATATGCACCAACTGCAATCGCCAGTAGAGAAGTGACTCAGATGCTTGCCTCCCCCAGCAGCGTGTGGGGGCTGGGCAGGGAGGTGCAGGTCGCATCGTTGGTCCTTGGGTAAGGACCAGGCTTGAGTGCCCTGAGGACACTCTGAGAGAATTAACGTGACATAGCAACCCAAACCGTGGGATCATCAAAAAACAACAACAACAAAGACATTTATTGCAAAAGATTCTAATACCACATGGTGACCCCTGGCATGCTCACAGAATGAAAGATTGTACCTCTAGCAAAAAACAAAGGAGAGAAAGTTGGCTGCCATTTAGCCCCTCCATCCCTGGAGGCAGAGAGGCAGGTGTGCAACAGCCAGAGCAGGAAGGCAAGGGGCCACTGCAATCTCAGCCCCAGAGACTGCATCTTCCAGCAAACTGTGAGCAGGCTGCCAGTTGCTAAATAAATCTTCCTGGGATCCTGGGCAGTAAACATCTGCCAGGAGTGTCACAGCCTGAGATCAGCTCCCCAGAGGAGAAACATGGAACACCTGGGGCCGTGCCCTCTTGGCACACCTGGGAAACTGAGTGGCTGGGACCAGAGAGATACATAAGATTCAGGGCCCACCTGAGACAGTGCATTCAAAAACACCTGGTCTCCTGAACAGCTTGGACCTGGGAAGGGCACAAAATACACAGCCCATCTGGGTCTGTGCCTTTGCAGAGGACCTAAGAACCCGAGCAGCTTAGACCTGGGGAGTGCATGAAATGCAGGGCCCACTTGGGACAGTGCCCTTGCAGAGCACCCTGGAGCCTGAGCAGTGTGGATACGGGAAGTACACACCACCTTGGCCTGTAGCAAACCCAGTGTGGTCCATCCACTGTGAGGATGCCCCACACATGCCAGAGGTATTTGTTTGCAGTGTCCCTCCCTCTCCATAGCACAGTGGAACAAGTGATCCTAAATAAGTGGCCACTGTTGCCCCCTCGTGTCAGGGCAGAAATTAGACACTGAAGAGTCTTGCAACAGGGGAAGCCAAAACAAAGAAGGGGGAACTGCCCCGGAAGTGACAGGTGCAACAGATTAAAACCCTGCAGTTAATGCTGAGACTGTGCATTTGAGGGGCAACTATAGACTTTGAGAACAAGTACAAGCTGGAACAAGGGACTATCTGACACTGAACTGACCCCACACTGCCCACAACAGCTCCAGAGAAACTCCTAGATATATTTTTATCATTATCACTTTTTAATTTTTCAAAAAAATTTACTTATTTATTACTCCTTTAACTTTCATTTTTATAGGCTACTATAACCTTTCAAGAAAAAAACCACCTTTTAAAAAACAAATTTAATATATATATAATTTTTTCTTTTTAATTTTTGTGATTGATTTTGTTTTGTATTTTTTATATTGTATTTTTGAGAGTCTAACCTTTATTCTATGTTTTTAATCTTTGCTTTTTGATATTTTTTATCAATTTTGTACCTTTAAGAATCTAATCTTTAATATCCATTTTCACTTAGGGATTTGATTACTGGCTTGATAGCTCTCTCCCCTTTTTACTCTCCCTTTTCTCCTCTGGGTCACCTATATCTCCTTCCTCCCTCTTCTCTTTTCTATATAAGTCTGTGAATCTCTCTGGGTGTTCCTGGCTGTGGAGAGTACTGAGGGATTTCATTGCTGGCTTGAATGTTCTCTCCCCTTTTGACTCTCCTTTTTCTCCTCTTGGTCGTCTCTATCTTCCTCCTCCCTGCTCTCTTCTCTATATACCTGTGAATCTCTCTGAGTGTTCCTGGCTGTAGAGAGTTGTTTCACCATTAACCTAAGGGTTTTATCTCTGTGCTCTATGGATGGAGAAGTCTTGAGGCTACTGTAAGAGGGCTGAAACCCAGAGGAAGAAGGCTTAACTTCAGAAGTTTAGAATATCAGAGAACTCCTGACTCCAGGGAACACCAATAGACAAAATCTCACCCAAAACTCTCCAAACTGAAACCAACCTCCACAGAAGAGTCAAGTTCCAGTGCAAGACACACCATGCTAATTCTCCAGCAAAACAGGAACACAATGCAAAACATTAAAAGACAGGCTACCCAAAGCCATGCCAAACTCATAGACACCCCAAAACACACTATTAGACACTTCATTGCACTCCAGAAAAAAGAGATCTAGCTCCACCCACCAGAACACAGACACAGTTTTGCCCAACCAGGAAAACTTGACAGGCCACTGGTCCAACCCACCCACAGGGAGTAGACTTCACAAATAAAAGGAAATACAAACTTTCAGCCTGCAGAAAGGGCACCCCAAGCAGTCTAAACATAATTAAATAGCAGGGAAATAGTCAACAGGTGAAGCAACATGATAAAAACCCAACAAACTTAACAAAAGAGGAAGAAATAGGGAGTCTCCCTGAAAAAGAATTCAGAATAATGATAGTACAGATGGTCAAAAATCTTGGAAACAAAATGGCATTACAGGTAAATAGACTAGAGACAGGGATTGAGAAGATGCAAGAAATGTTTGACAAGGACCCAGAAGAAATAAAAAAGAGTCAATAAATGATTAACAACGCAATAACTGAAATTGAAAGCACTCTGGAGGTAACCAACAGTAGAATAAATGAGGCAGAAGAGAGGATAAGTGAGGTGGAAGATAGAATGGTAGAAATAAATGAAGCAGAGAGGAAAAAAGAAAAAAGACTTAAAAGAAATGAGGACAACCTCAGAGACCTCTGGGACAATCTTAAACACCCCAACATTCAAATCATAAGTATCCCAGAAGAAGAAGACCAAAAAAAAAAAAAAAGGCATGAGCAAATATTTGAGAAGATAATAGTTGAAAACTTCCCTAAAATGGAGAATGAAACAGCTACCCAAGTCCAAGAAACCCAGAGTGTCCCAATCAGGATAAACCCAAAGCAAGACACCCCAAGACACATATTAATCAAACTAACAAAAATTAAACACAAAGAGCAAATATTAAAAGCAGCAAGGGAAAAGCAAGAAAACACACAAGGGGATCCTCTTCAAGCCAGAGGGAATGGCAGGACACACTTAAAGTGATGAAAGAGAAAAACCCACAACCAAGATTACTCTAACCAAAAAGGATCTCATTCAGACATGAAGGAGAAATCAAAAGCTTTACAGACAAGCAAAAGCTGAGAGAATTCAGCACCACCAACCAGCTCTTCAACAAATGCTAAAGGATCTTCTCTAGACAGGAAACACAGAAAAGTTTTATAAAAATGAACCCCCAAAACAAAGGAAATGGTAATGGGATCTTCCTTATCAATAATTACCTTAAATGTAGATAGGTTGAATGTTCCAACCAAAAGACAGAGACTGGCCAAGTGGATACAAAAACAAGACCCCTGTATATGTTGTCTACAAGAGACCCACCTCAAACCTAGGGACACATACAGACTGAAAGTGAGGGGCTGGAAAAAGATATTTATGCAAATGGAGAACAAAAGAAAGCAGGAGTAGCATTACACATATCAGATAAAATAACTTTGAAATAAAGACCATGATAAGAGACAGAGAAGGACACTACATAATGATCAATGGATCAATCCAAGAAGATATAACAATTGTAAATATCTATGCATCCAACATAGAAGCACCTCAGTATGGAAGGCAAATGCTAACAAGTATGAAAGGGGAAATTAGCAGGAATACAATGATAGTGGGAGACTTTAATACCCCACTCACACCTCTGGATTGATCAACCAAACAGAAAATTAGCAAGGAAACACGAACTTTAAATGATGCAATGAACCAGTTAGACCTAATGGATATCTAAAGGGCATTTCACCCCAAAACAATGGATTTCACCTTTTTTTTCAAGTGCACACAAAACAATCCTCAGGATATACCACATCCTGGGCTATATATCTGGCCTTGGTAAATTTTAAAAAATGAAATCACTTCAAGCATCTTTTCTGATCACAATGAGGTAAGATTAGATGCCAACCACAGAAAAACAACTATAAAAAAACACAAACATATGGAGGCTAAACAACATGCTCCTGAATAACCAACAGATCACATAAAAAATAAAAAAGGAAATATAAATATACATAAAAACAAATGAAAATGAAAACACAGCAATCCAAAACCTATGGGATTCAATAAAGGCAATGCTAAGAGGGAGGTTCATAGCAATACAAACGTACGTCAAGAAACAAGAGAAACATCAAGTAAGCAACCTAACTTTACACCTAAAGCAACTAGAAATAGAAGAACAGAAGCACCCCAAAGTTAGTAGAAGGAAAGAGATAAAATCAGAGCAGAGATAAATTAAAAGGAAACGAAAGAGACTATGGCAAAGATCAACAAAACTAAAAGTTGGTTCTTTGAAAAGATAAATGAAGTAGACAAATCATTAGCCAGACTCATCAAGAAAAAAGGGAGACGAATCAAACTGATAAAACTAGAAATGAAAATTGACAAATCACAACAGACAACTCAGAAATACAAAAGATCATAAGAGACTACTATGAGCAATTATATGCCAATAAAATGGACAACTTGGAAGAAATGGAAAAATCATTAGAAAAGTGTAACCTTCCAAAACTGAACCAGGAAGAAATAGAAAATCTTAATAGACCCATAACAAGCACAGAAATTGAAACTGTAATCAAAAAATCTTCCAACAAACAAAAGCCCAGGACCAGATGGCTTCACAGGTGAAATTCTACCAAAAATTTAGAGAAGAGTTAAGAATTCCAGAAAATTGCAGAGGAAGGTAAACTCCCAAACTCATTCTATGTGGCCACCATCATCCTAATACCAAAACATGACAAAGATGCCACAATAAAGCAAACTACAGGCCAATATCACTGATAAACATAGATGTAAAAATCCTCAACAAAATTTTAGCAGAGTCCAACAACATATTTAAAAAATCATACATCATCACCAAGTATGTTTTATTCTAGGGATGCTAGGATTCTTCAATGTTCACAAATCAATCAATGTGATACACCATATTAACAAATTGAAAGATAAATACCACATGATTATCTCAATAGATGCAGAGAAAGCCTTTGACAAAATTCAATACCCATTTATGATAAAAACTCTCCAGAAAGCAGGAATAGAAGGAAAGCCAGAGATGACAAACCCACAACAAACATTATCCTCAATGGCGAAACACTGAAAGCATATCCTCCAAAATCAGGAACAAGACAAGGGTGTCCACTCTCACCACTACTATTCAACATAGTTTTGGAAGTCTTAGCCATAGCAATCAGAGAAGAAAAAGAAATAAAGGAATCAAGATTGGAAAAGAAGAAGACAAACTCTCAGTATTTGCAAATGACATGATGCTCTACATAGAAAGGTAGCACTTAAAGATACCCCACCAGAAAATTGCAAGAGCTAATAAATAAAATGTATAAAAATTATAGGGGAATGGAATGCAACAGTAGGAAGTCAAGAAACACCTGGAGTAACAGGCAAATTTGGCCTTGGAATACGAAATGAAGCAGGGCAAAGACTAATAGAGTTTTGCCAAGAAAATGCACTGGTCATAGCAAACACCCTCTTCCAACCACACAAGAGAAGACTGTACACATGGACATCACCAGATGGTCAACACCGAAATCAGATTGATTATCTTCTTTGCAGCCAAAGATGGAGAAGCTCTATACAGTCAACAAAAACAAGACCGGGAGCTGACGGTGGCTCAGATCATGAACTCCTTATTGCCAAATTCAGACTGAAATTGAAGAAAGTAGGGAAAACCACTAGACCATTCAGGTATGACCTAAATCAAATCCCTTATGATTATACAGTGGAAGTGAGAAAGAGATTTAGGGGACTAGATCTGATAGATAGAGTGCTTGATGAACTATGGAAAGAGGTTCGTGACATTGTATAGGAGACAGGGATCAAGACCATCCCCATGGAAAAGAAATGCAAAAAAGCAAAATGGCTGTCTGGGGAGGCTTTACACATAGCTGTGAAAAGAAGAAAAGCAAAAAGCAGAGGAGAAAAGGGAAGATATAAGTGTCTGAATGCAGAGTTCCAGAGAATAGCAAGAAGAGATAAGAAAGCCTTCTTCAGCAATCAATGCAAAGAAATAGAGGAAAACAACAGAATGGGAAAGACTAGAGATCTCTTCAAGAAAATTAGAGATACCAAGGGAACATTTCATGCAAAGATGGGCTCGATAAAGGACAGAAATGGTATGTATCTAACAGAAGCAGAAGATATTAAGAAGAGGTGGCAAGAATAAACAGAAGAACTGTGCAAAAAAGATCTTCACGACCCAGATAATCATGATGGTGTGATCACTCACCTAGAGCCAGACATTCTGGAATGTGAAGTCAAGTGGGCCTTAGAAAGCATCACTACGAACAAAGCTAGTGGAGGTGATGGAATTCCAGTTGAGCTATTTCAGATCCTAAAAGATGATGCTGTGAAAGTGCTGCACTCAATATGCCAGCACATTTGGAAAACTCAGCAGTGGCCACATGACTGGGAAACGTCAGATTTCATTCCAATCCCAAAGAAAGGCAATGCCAAAGAATGCTCAAACTACCACACAATTGCACTCATCTCACATGCTAGTAAAGTAATGCTCAAAATTCTCCAAGCCAGGCTTCAGCAATACGTGAACTGTGAACTTTCAGATGTTCAAGCTGGTTTTAGAAAAGGCAGAGGAACCAGAGGTCAAATTGCAAACATCTGCTGGATCATGGAAAAGGCAAGAGAGTTCCAGAAAAACATCTATTTCTGCTTTATTGACTATGCCAAAGCCTTTGACTCTGTGGATCACAGTAAACTGTGGAAAATTCTGAAAGAGATTGGAATACCAGACCACATGACCTGCCTCTTGAGAAATCCGTATGCAGGTCAGGAAGCAACAGTTAGAACTGGACATGGAACAACAGACTGGTTCCAAATAGTAAAAGGAATACGTCAAGGCTGTATATTGTCACCCTGCTTATTTAACTTCTATGCAGAGTACATCATGAGAAACGCTGGACTGGAAGAAACACAAGCTGGAATCAAGATTGCTGGGAGAAATATCAACCTCAGATATGCAGATGACACCACCCTTATGGCAGAAAGTGAAGAGGAACTAAAAAGCCTCTTGATGAAAGTGATAGAGGAGAGTGAGAACGTTGGCTTAAAGCTCAACATTCAGAAAACGAAGATCATGGTATTTGGTCCCATCACTTCATGGGAAACAGATGGGGAAACAGTGGAAACAGTGTTAGACTTTATTTTGGGGGGCTCCAAAATCATGGCAGATGGTGATTGCAGCCATGAGATCAAAAGATGCTTAGCCTTGGAAGAAAAGTTATGACCAACCTAGCTAGCATATTGAAAAGCAGAGACATTACTTTGCCAACAAAAGTCCTTCTAGTCAAGGCTATGGTTTTCTCAGTGGTCATGTATGGATGTGAGAGTTGGACTGTGAAGTAAGCTGAGCATCGAAAAATTGATGCTTTTGAACTGTGGTGTTGGAGAAAACTCTTTGAGAGTCCCTTGGACTGCATGGAGATCCAACCAGTCCATTCTGAAGGAGATCAGCCCTGGGATTTCCTTGGAAGGAATGATGCTAAAGCTGAAACTCCAGTACTTTGGCCACCTCATGCGAAGAGTTGACTCATTGGAAAAGACTCTGATGCTGGGAGGGATTGGGGGCAGCAGGAGAAGGGGACGACAGAGGATGAGATGGCTGGATGTCATCACTGACTCGATGGATGTGAGTCTGAGTGAACTCCAGGAGTTGGTGATGGACAGGGAGGCCTGGCGTGCTGCGATTCATGGGGTCGCAAAGAGTCGGACACAACTGAGCTACAACTGAACAGAACTGAATCAATAAACATAGTGAAGTTTCAGGATATAAAATTAATACACAGATATCCCCTGCATTCCTATACACTAACAATGAAAAACCAGAAAGAGAAATTAAGGAATATATCCTATTCACCCTTGCAACAAAAAGAATAAAATAGGAATAAATCTACCTAAAGAAACAGAAGACCTATATAAAGAAAACTATAAACACTGATGAAAGAAGTCAAAGATGACACAAATAGATGGAGAAATATATCATGTTCATGGATCGGAAGAATCCATATAGTGAAAATGAGTATACTATCCAAAGCAATCTATAGATTCAGTGCAACTCCTATCAAGCTACCAATGGTATTTTTCACAGAATTAGAACAAATAATTTCACATTTTGTATGAAAACACAAAAAATCTCGAATAACCAAAGCAATTTTGAGAAAGAAGAATGAAACTGGAGGAATCAACCTGCCTGATTTCAGACTATACTACAAAACTACAATCATCAAGACAGTATGGTACTGGCACAGAGAAGAAATATAGATCAATCGAACAAAATAGAAAGCCCAGAGATAAATCCATGCACCTATGTATACTTTATCTTTGACAAAGGAGGCAAAAATATACAATGAAGAAAAGACAATCTCTTTAACAAGTGGTGCTGGGAAAACTGGTTAACCATGTGTAAAAAATGAAACTAGAACACTTTTTAACATCATACACAAAAATAAACTCAAAGTGAATTGAAGATCTAAATTTAAGACCAGAAACTATAAAACTCTTAGAGGAAAACATAGGCAGAACACTCTCTGACATAACTCATAGCAAGACCGCCTATGACCCACCCCCTGGAGTAATGGAAATAAAAACAGAAATAAACAAATGGGACCTAACTAAACTTAAAATCTTTTGCACAATGAGGGAAACTATAAGCAAGGCTAAAAGGCAGCATTCAGAGTGGGAGAAAATAATAGGAAATGAAGCAACTGACAAAGAATTCATCTCCAAAATATACAAGCAGCTCATGCAGCTCAATACCAGAATAATGAACAACCCAATCAAAAAAATGGGCCAAAGAACTAAACAGATGTTTCTCCAAAGAATACACGCAGATGGCTAATAAACACATGTAAAGATGCTCAACATCACTCATTATTAGAGAAATGCAAATCAAAACCACAATGAG